>NC_056750.1:15491077-15793577 GCF_019279795.1 Protopterus annectens | reverse complement strand
TGTTTCTTTCACCATTTGCAGCTGCTAGTGCTCTCTTTTATGCCAGGCAAGCATATAATATATTACTTATTTATTGTAGTGTCATATCTGTATTATTTCTTTATTGCAGAAAGATATTTGCTAGTGGTATTTGGCTAAACGTGGCAGTCTCTTGGGATGCAGAAAATTTTGTTGCCAGCAACAGTATGGCACCTATATGTCCTTGAATGCAAGATTTTGTAGAAAAAAGCCTGATATCACAGAGGCACGGCATTCGTCTGTGTAGCTAGAAACATGAGGTTGGGAATGCACTTAAGTTACTTGTGGAGCTGGCCAGGGAGATAGGATGAAATGGCTACTAGCCAACTTTCCTGTCTAGCAGAAGGTTTGGGGAAGAACCAATGTGTGTGACCTTTGGTGGAGACCAGAGGCTTTGCATCCCAGCAGGATAAGAGGTGAGGTTGCTGACATGCTGGAGTCACTGAATTTTACTCCTTCAGGCCAGGAATTGTGACCAGCCATTGCCACAAAATGATAGCCCCAACCTCCCAGTCCACCAGCTCCTCCATAGAGTCCCACCTCCCCTTCTAAAGGAATTTTGCCACAAGGCCAACTCCCTGAGAAGTCAGAGATCACTCATTGAAGGGTTGAGAAGTAAAGCTTCTTAAAGCTCTCCTTCCCATGAAGAGCCCACAGAGGTGCTCAGGGGGTGGGGGGAGTGGACTTGATGTGCAGGAACATAGCTGGGGAGAGAGTTAAAAACCTTTGTAGGACAAAATCTAATTTCTGATTGGTTGAGAAAATGTCCCTGATCAAGGACCTACCGAGGGAAAGTAGTTTTGAATATCTGATGATAACATTGTATATGTTACGTACATTGCAGCTTAGATTTAAGCTTTTGTGCATATATTTTAGTATTTTGACGTGTTTTTTAAAGATGATATTACAAGCCGCGGTGGTGCAGTGGTAGCGTTGTTGCCTCACAGCAAGAGGTTCTCCCATTCGATTCTCGGCTGATGCGCCTTCTGTGTGGAGTCTCCATGTCCTCCCCGCGATCGAGTGGCATTCAAAAGACGTGTAGAATGGGCGTGCCTTTGTTGAAGGTTGGTCATTGAGCTGACACCTCGGCACCCGTAAAAAAAAATCTACTGCCAATCATTAGCGGACCGGAGTTCCGCTGTGGCGACCCCTAACCGAGAAAATCCGAAAGAAGAAGAACATTACAGGTATCCTTACACTTAAAGATGCGATGGTTAGGGGAGAACTAGCAATACATATTATTCTTATAATTTGCTAACATAAGGGTTTTTAGTCTGTCTTGTATGTGTCATAATAAAGTGATTTGCCATTAGTTATGTGTACATCACTACATTTGATGAGTCAAATGGTGCAGTGTATTTTTCTGCTTGCCTTTTTTTGGTCCATTTTTTAAATAAAAAGTTTCATAAACTTTTTTATTAAACCATGACCCAAAATCCAGTTGTGATGTTACTAAAGGTTAACGCCTTCTTCGTCCATAGACTTGATTGGGGTACCTTTGACCATGTGTGGTGGTGTGCCCATTGATGTCTGAATGGGGTACCTTTGACCATGTGTGGTGGTGCGCCTGTTGATGTCTGAATGGGGTACTTTTGACCATGTGTGGTGGTGCACCCATTGATGTCTGAATGGGGTACCTTTGACCATGTGTGCTGGTGCGCCCATTGATGTCTGAATGGGGTACCTTTGACCATGTGCGGTGGTGCACCCATTGATGTCTGAATGGGGTACCTTTGACCATGTGTGGTGGTGCGCCCATTGATGTCTGAATGGGGTGCCTTTGACCATGTGTGGTGGTGCACCCATTGATGTCTGAATGGGGTACCTTTGACCATGTGTGGTGGTGCACCCATTGATGTCTGAATGGGGTACCTTTGACCATGTGTGGTGGTGCGCCCATTGATGTCTGAATGGGGTACCTTTGACCATGTGTAGTGGTGCGCCCATTGATGTCTACAGATGCAGCAGATGTTAACCTATGCCAGTATCACTAAAGTTAAACTTCCTTGTTTTTTCCTCTGTGACGTGATAATGCAAAGAAATGGCATGTTTGAAAATTAATTTTATATGTGAAAGAAATGAGAGAAATGTTCAGAGATGGGGAAAGTACTGTTTGACAGTTCATTCAATGCTTACTGTGTTACTAAAGTTTTTGAACATTAGCAAATCTCTTTAAAGACTAAATATGTCTTCCAGGTTTGATATCAAAAGAATAAAATAATTTAAAATATCACAGATGTATTTTTTTACTTAAATCAAAACCAAATTGTGCCTTTCTTTAAGAAACATTCCTTTTTCAGCAATGTCAAAAATAGGCAGAATTGGTATTGCAGCATTGGCACACACTTTGGGAAAGAAAAGGGTAAGAATCTTATCACACTATTTTTTATTGGTTGTTTCACATTACTTAGGGCTCTAGCACCCCAAGAAGAGAATGAAATAGGTGGAGTTGAAGAAGAATGGCAGCGCCTCAAAACAGAGTGTGTGAGGACTACAGAACAGATACATGGCTGAGCCAAGTATGGAAGAAAAAAGGTACACGAGGAATGCGGGTGGTAGAATGCAGAAGTCCAGGAAGTTGTCAAAAGAAAGGAGGAGTGCAGGAAAAAGCGGAAGATATGAAAGACAGACCAGACTAGGAAGGAGCACTGGTTGGCTAACAAAGAAGCTAAGAAAGGAGTTGCAGTAGCAAAGAATAGGGCATCGGAGGCACTCTGTCAACTTCTGGAAAGTGACTCAGTAGGTGGCACAAAGAAACTATATCAGGTTGCAAGGTAAAGAAGATAGTCAGACACCCTTCATAAGAGATGCCAGCAACAACCTTGCTTACCAGCCCAAAGGACACCAAAGGCAAATGGAAGGAATACTTCCAACAGCTTCAAAATGAAGAAACGCCCACAGAAGCTGTACTGCCCCAGACACGGCCTACAGTAAGAGAAGAAGAGGAGCCCACCCTAGAAGCAGTAAGAATAATACTAAGGAAAATGAAGTCAGGGAAAGCAGCAGGCTCAGATGAGGTCACAGCAGATGTGATAAAGATGCTGAGTGAGATGGGGGAGAAATGGCTCCTGAGGGTATTCATAGCAGTGTGGAGAGAAATGGAAATCCCAGATGACTGGGGAATAAGCACCTGCCTGCCTGTGTACAAGGGCGAAGGGGACATCCACAACTGTGATCAGTAAAGGGGTATCACACTCCTGTCACATTGGATGAAAGTTCTGGAGAGGATGGTTGATAATAGGATACGCAGAGTAGTAGAAAGTAAGATGGGAGATGAGCAGTTCAAATTGAGATCGGGATGCAGCACAGCTGACCCAGTGTTTGCAGTGAGACACATAGTTGAGAAGAAGTTAGAGATGAGAAGAGAGTCCAACTGGGCATTCCTAGACTTGGAGAAAGCATATGATAAAGTCCCAAGAAAGCTGATTTGGGCAGTAATCTGGTGTTTCGAGTCCCAGAAACATTGGTAGAATTAGTGCAGGCTATGTACAGGGTGGCCACGGTTGTGCAGCGGTTAGCATTGCCGCCTCACAGCAAGAGGTTCTCTGGTTCAATCCTCAGCTGGGGTGCCTTCTTTGTGGAGTCTGCATGTCCTCCCTGTGGTCGCGTGGGTTTCCTCCGGGTGCTCCAGTTTCCTCCCACATCCCAAAGACATGCTGTAGGTGGATTGGACACACTAAATTGGCCCTAGGTGTGTGTGTTATGTGTGTGGGCCTTCTGTGGAAGGTTGGGCGCCAGGCTGGCAACTCGACACCGTAAAACTCCAATACCAATCATGAGCAGACAGGTGATCCGCTGTGGCGACCCCTAACCGGGAAAAGCCGAAAGTAGTAGTAGGTAGTGCAGGCTATGTACGAAAACCCAATGACTCAAGTATGAACAATGTTCGGCCTCACAAAGGGGTTCCCAGTGGGAGTAGGTGTACATCAGGATTCATCTCTGAGCCCACTACTGTTCATACTGGTGATTGACTACATTAGCAAACAGGTTGGAGGAGACAGACCAAAATGCTATATACAGACGATGTGGCTTTGCAGGCAGACTCTGAGTAAGAACTTAAAAGGGTATGGGAATGGAATGCAAAACTGAAGGTACATGGGATAAAACTAAGAGATAAGACGGTGGTAATGGCAGAAGATTGGGGCAATCAGAAGAAGCTGAAAATAGAGATAGAAGGAAAGACAGTGGAATAGGTTAACAGCTTTAAGTATCTGGAAGGGGGTAGTTGAGGAGAAGGGAAGTTTGAATGAAGAGGTCAAAACTAGAATCAGAGGGGCTGCAGCCAACTGGCTCATTGTGTCAGGGAAGTGTATGACAGAATACAGAAAACCAAAGAAACTGAAAAGTAAGGTATAGAAAACAGTGGTGCGACCGGTACTATTATGTGGTACAGAAACCTGGGCAGTAATGGCAGAGCAGATGAGGAAACTAGAGGTGATGGAAATGAAGTGCCTGAGACGAGGGGGGGGGGGGTGTAGTATGCATGCTGTGGGATAGACAAAGAAATGAGGGCATAAGAACAGAAACCAAAGTAGCTTCAATTGCAGAAAAGATCAAAGAGAGCAGATTACGGTAGTTCCCGAACATGTGTAGAACAGCAGAAGACAGTCTGGTGAAGAAGATTTGGGACAGACAGGAAGAAGTTAAGAGGAAACAAGGGAATCCAGCAATGAGGTGGATGGATTATGTGAGAGAAGATCTGCGACAGTCAGGCATGAGTGTCGAAGACAGGAGTGTAGTGCTGAATCGAGAGAGAGAGCAACAGTTAACGTGACATGCTGACCCCATGTAGAAAAATGGGAGAAAGGAGTTGAGATGATGAAAGGCACAACATTAGGGACAGAGTTGAAATACTACTTTTATAAGCATAGAAAGTTGCTAGAATAAAAGATTTTGCATTAACTTGTATTTTCTGAACTTCAGTCCTCAATGATTTTATGAGGAACAGAACAAAATTATGAGTCAAAAACCTGGGCATTCTGAAATTGCGGGCACTTGAAAAATATACTTGTATCACAAAATCTGTTGTTTCTGACCAGCATTTCTTGATTTAAGACACTGAAATGTGACTGGGACATTTGGAGAATGAAATAAAGGCTCTCTAAACAAAATGATATTGCCCAGCGATGTGGGATGGGATGCATGCAAGCTTCAGTAGCTGGAGCTTGCCGGTTATTGACCATATGTAGACTTTAAGTAGGTCTCAAGTTAAATGCATTGCCGAAGTGGCTGGTTCAAGTAAACCAGTTGTTATAAACTTGCAGAGAGGAAAAGAAAAGTGACATAGGTTTATATACAGTAATAGAAGATAACAATTGCAATAACGTTTCCTTTATTTTCATGCAGTAGGCACGTTTTTTTTTTTTTAAACAAATTTCATTCACTCCAACATCATGCACATTGCTCATTTCCTGCCTTCACTTAAACCTCACTTTTCATCCTGAACATTATTCTGCATGTTTTATTCCCACAAATCCCATTTATGTCTATGTAATTGGTTCCTTTCCTAAGATCCAAATTCCTGCTGTTTTATCTCCTTTACAATATACAGTACTTCAGTCACAAATGCTTTACATTTTGATTTCCATTTTCTAGTAATTGCTTTTTTGGCAGCCAGTAGCATTTAATTAGTAAGGCTTTACCATGTTTGAGCAATTCAGATTCTATATCCCAGTCAAAAGAATCATTCCTTAGCTGCAACCATTTTGCTTACTCAGCATTTCTGCCAAAGTACTTTGTAGGGAATGTTTAAGTCTGCCAACTTGTTACATTCCCCAAAAAACATGTTCCCAGACCAAAGGTTGCTAGGTTAAGTACTAGGTAGTTAGTCTGCTGACCACTTCAAGCCTAGCCAAAAAATAGATTTAAAATTTCCCTATAACCTTAAGGAGGGCAAGATGGAACATGGGAAAATTGGAGCCTGGCCATCCAATTATTTAGCTTTATCTTGAAGGTGACAAGGTGCTACTCTGCTTGACATATTGTGAAAGTTGGTTCCAGAGGTGAGAAATTAGTTGGGATATGAATCTATCGGACCACCATGTCTTATTTATCTGCTGATGAAGGTTTTGTTTCCTTGAACTGAGTATTTGAAGCAGCGTTCGTTCTGCTAAGGACTAAGAGGTCTTGTAGGGATGGAACTTTCACAAAAGCCTAGACATAGATCTCCACAGAAGAGTCTGTAAGAGCTGAATCCAGAGAAAGGCCTGCCAGTCTATCCTGATAATGTTGATCCATTTAGGTATGAATCTCTGAGATCTCTCACGTTGTGTGGTATTTTTAGATAAGTACATGTCAAATGGGTCAGATAAAAGGCTTTACATACTGCTGTTGAGACATGGTCAAATGAATTATCAACAAGAGTGCCTGGATCCCTTACAACAGCGTCTGGTTGGATGTGTGCAGCTCCTATGTGGTGAGACTGTTTTGTTTACCAAAGTGAGTTATGCTACATTTATTTTTTTTGCATTTAATTTGACATTCTTCTTGCACTAGTTATTAACATGGCTTAACCCATGTCGGAGCAGTTAGTCAGTTGAAGATGAAATAACCCAATTTGCAAACATATGCAAACTTAGTTAACTCTAGTATAAGAGTTATGGCCTGAAGGCCTGGGAAGTATATGTCAAAACAGCACCCTGTGGTACATCACTGGTAACGTTTTGCTTTCAGAAGTGACATCTGCTGCTTTAACCACAAGGGTTCTGTCAGACAAACAGCTAACCACAATACCATGTAAGAATTTACATTTGAATTTACAAGTCTATTGATAATGCCTGCTGCTTTTTGCTGTCATCCAGGCAGGGTAATTACAATGCAGTAACTGAATTTTACGCACATTGGTAACCTTTACTGACTTTTCCTTCTCGGTTTCAGTGTTTACCATTGGAGAACTATAATCAACCTGTTCATCATTGTGCACCTGTCTGTAAAGCCCAGAAAAAAAACATTTGTTGATACTTTCTGTAATTGTTTTGGCTCTTGAAAGATGGAAACATTTATAATGTGAAGGAGCAGCCAAAGCTGCAAAATATAATAATGTATAACCTTTCAGAATTCTTGTTAAATTACATCTTATTGGCAGTATGTAATGTATTGCAGGAGATCCCAATAATTTTGAATGCCTTGCCGAATAGTGCAGACATCTATAGCATGAAAATTTAGAGAAGTTAAATCCTGATGCTGTACAACTTCAAAGAGTTGAGGAACTACTGCCTCATCTCATCATCTTGTGCAACTTTCCAAATAGTCTTTACAGAAGAAAAAACTTAAATGTGTAATAGTTTACTTGATGAAAAATGTCCTGGTCCAGATGGTATCCCTTGTGAGGTCTGTAAGGGAAAAGTATTTTGTTAAAAGATCTTATGTGTTGTTGTCCGATCTCGCCTTCATTCTTACCAGGATGGGTTCGGATCCGATCCTCAGATCTGACTCGGCCTTATATGCAAGCTTGAGTTCTCCCACTAGCTCATGGCTAAACACTATCCCAGCATGCCTAGGAATGTCTTCCAGATCTTGTTTACCCGCTAAACAAGATCAGATGGTTGTTCTGCTAGCACTGGCTAAAGTACAATCTTTAAATACCTTTTCACTGTTTAAATCCTTGCTATTTTGTAATACTAGTGTTAAATAGTTGTAGTTTGTTGTGCTAAATAGTGTACACCACCTCTTTTTTCTGTTATTTTCTGCTGGTTGGCCATCTTTCATTGGTTCTTATTATCCCTCTCCTGGCTTTTGCATACATTTTTCTACAGCCCATTAAAACTAAGTTATCACCTTAGAGTTCTAGAAAACTCTCATTGAAAGAGGTCAAATATCAATAGAGTTGTGTTTGCCATCACATATGGCTCAAGACAGAATATCCTGTAATGAGTAGAGGTCTCTTTCCCTGATACCTCTCTACTTAAAATCATATTTTCTGACCGACAGTTTGTTTAAATTAGAGAACTGTCTCCCCCTTAGTCCGTTTGAGTTAGAGGGCTTTCTCCCTTCCCTTTTCCCTCTATCTTTTGAGCATAGTCCATTTAACTTAGAGCACTGTGCTTTCCTTTGAAAACTTTCTCCTGTTGTTAGTATTTGTTTGTTAAAAAAAAATTCTGTATTTACTTATATACATTGATTTTCCTCAAAAATGTCTTCCAATGATTCTAAACCATCTGGTTTTAAGAAATCCAAGGATTGTGGACAAAAAATGTCGTTGACTGACAGACATGCAATCTGTGTCTATTGTCTTGGAAGCTGTCCATCTCCAGGAATCTTGCTCTGTTTGTCATTCTTTTAACCATAGAGCTCCCCTGGAGAGAAAAAAACAAACTTATATCGACTGTTAAAGACCCCCTTCTCAGAGGCTATTCAAGAAGGTCCGGGTCCATTAAAATCACAAAAGTCTCCTTCCAAAAAAATCTGACAAATCAGAGATGAGATCTTCCTCTTTTAGCGCTCCATTGGAGACATCTAAAAAAGTGGAAGAAATTTCGACACCTGATCGAAAAATCTTTAGCCCTGACATCATTGGTTTCAGTGCCTAATGAATTTGAAATTTGGAGCTGGTCCTCAGTCTTGGAGCCATTTTCTCCGACCCTCAGGTCACACATTTTGCAGCCTTCAAAATTTCCATCCCCCTTGACTCGGTCTTCCAGGAGCCTGTCTGATGATGATGTGGATCGAGTGGTACAAAGGCAATTAAAGAATTCAGCGCTGGCCAAATTATTATCAGATCCAAACCCAGGGGATTTGGATCTGACTGCATCCTACCCTGCTCAGATTCCTCCTCCGATCCGATCTCGGACTTCGGAATTGGAATGTCCAGAGCTGATACTGGTGGAAACTTTGGAGCCAAGACCTATATTAACATCTTTGGCCCCGATCATTGCTCCATTGTCCTCTGCTCCATCAGAACTCAAGGAGTCTAGCCACCGATGCTCTCCAGTTGGGTCCAGGGAGGAGAGTCTGATCAGACAGTTGTCGAATCTGACCTTGCCTCGCGGGGGCATCGGTTCGGGTGAGCTTGGCTCCTACGTCAGCCTCGGGCCCATCGTCCTTGGTCCCAGTAGTTCCCTCAGCTTCTTTGGATCCAGGGACTTCCTTGGATCAGGGGCGGGGAAACTTTGAGGTAATGAAAAGTACTGTCTCCACAGACAATTCCACTGTCATCTCTGGATGTTCTTCCCCATAAAGCATCGGTGTCTGCCTCCATGCTTCCACAGGGACGCAGAGATCCTAGGTCTCAGGACGCCTCACATGGCACCCCACACACTACTGAAACCCCTCCAGAGTACGCCTCTGAGGAGGTCCCTTGAAAGAGGAAACATTTAGATTCTCCGCAGGAGTCCATCACTTCTGATACGGACCTTGATGGAACAGGGGTCCCCACGGTCACCTCCTGATGATGTCTCCTTTGGAGACATCTTAGAAATACTTAGAGAGGTGACTGGAAGCCCACCAACCCTTCAGCAGATGAGTCCGTACTCCTGAAGGCCTTTGGATCTCAACCTTCCTCCACTTGGATGTCTCCACCTTTCGACAGACTGATGAACCTAGCTTCTTGAAAGTTGTGGGAGTCTCCAGTTTCAGTGGAACCTGTTTCTAGGAGGCCAAATAAGTTTATGTCCCCAGCAGACAAAACTTTCCTAACCAAGGGAGTCCCAGTAGATGCTATGGTGGTGGTGGCAGCCACCAAGAAGGAGCTCTCCGAAACATCTTCATCCACTGAACAGAGTGTCTCATACAATGGACAGATACGGAAAGCGCATGTTTTCTTCAGCAACTTTTGCCCTCAGATCGCTGAACTACCTTGCCCATTTTATAAGATTACAGAGAGACCTCCTGAAAGAGCTAGGAGATGCTCTCCAAGGTTCAGTAGCTGATGGGGTTGCAGAAAGTCTCCTCTCAGCTCTCTGCCTTAAATTCAGTTGTCATCTCCTCCATGAGGCTGATCTCTTATGCAGCAGATGGAGTGAGTAGAGCAGCGGGTTCAGGAATTTCCTTAAGGAGACATTTCTAGATGCACTTGTGTGACTTTGCGAAACCCTTTAAATCTTCCTTTATGAATGCCCTGTTCGATGGCTCGTCTCTGTTCAGGCCCAAAGTCAAGGACACACTAACCAGGTGTGAAGAGGAAGGAAAGACTCTGCCATAGGAGTCCATTTTTCCCTACTTGCCAGACCACATCCCAAAGGTCAGAAAGGAAGTGGAAAAACGTTGTTTCTAAAATCTGATAGAGCTTTCCAGGACACATGTGGTGAATCTTCCCCCAGGGGCAGCAGTGGAAGTGGTAATGGAAGATGCCGACCATGCGGCAGAGGGGTCCATAGAATCAGGGCGACAGAGAATCTTTCTTTGGTAAGCCATTTCAGCATTTCTGAAAGGAGGCCCCCGCCTGTCCACCTCTGGAGACAGTCGGGGGTTGCTTATCTTTGTACCCAGAAACCTGGCAGCAAATAAAAGACAAATGGTCACAAAACATCATATCCAGAGGTTACTCCATACCCTTTTCCTTTCTCGCCCCAATGATAAAAAAAGATTCCAGACGTTCCACTCAGTCAGAGAGAACAGGCAACTCTAGAAATTCAAAAGTTGCTAGACAAGAGTCATCCAAACAGTCCCTGCAGACCAAATAGGATCCGGAACTTACTCAAGATTCTTTCTAGTTCCAAAGAAGACAGGGGACTGGAGATCAATTTTGGATCTCATTAGTCTAAACAGATCCGTAAGAAGGTCCAAGTTTCAGATGGTAACACTGCAATCAGTACTCCCTTTTCTAGAAAAAGACAATTGGATGTGTGCAATAGACCTCCAGGATGCGTACTACCACAAAAAAATGGATGGGCAATCCAGGAGACACCTTTGCTTTCGGCTGGGAGAGAGTCACTACCAGTTTCGAGCTCTGCCCTTTGGTCTCACTACAGCCCCCAGAGTGTTGACTAAGTGTATGGCAGTAGTCGTGGCTCACTTGAGATGCCTAGGATTCTGGGTGTTCCAATATTTAGATGACTGGTTCCTAACCTCCACCACCGAGCATCTACTAACAAAAGCAAGAGACACCACCTTGCAGCTCTGCTGTCACCTAAGTATTACAATAAACTATGAGAAGCCTTGCTGCCTTCTTAGCATGTCGTATTTATAGGAGCAGAATTGGACTCAACAAACATGATGGCCAGACTTCCTCCAGAAAGAGTCCAAGTCCTACAACGTCAGGTGTTAATTCTCCTCTCAAAGAAAAAGCAAGCAAGGTTAGTCCTAAATGTCTTGGGGACCATGGCAGCAGCAGTAACTCTGATCCCCTAGCACATCTACACATGAGAATTCTCCAGTGGCCACTGTCCACTGAGTGGTCGATGCAGGAAATGTCGATGTCCCACAAAATAATGATAACAGAGCCTTGCAAAAAAGGCCTTCGTTGGTGGTTTTACTCCACCCAATTGACACTAGGCAGACCATTTGTACTTCCCCAACCTTTGGCCACAGTGACCACGGATGCCTCTCAGATTGGAGGGGGCATTTTCTGAGAAAGACACTCCAAGGCACGTGGCAGAATCACAACGCCCATTTGCACATCATTGTCCTAGAGATGAGTGGTGCTTCTAGCGTTGCAATCATTCCAGGAATCTTTTCCGCTGGGAACTATTGCAATTCATACAGACAACATGTCAGTTGTATGGTACATAAACAAACAAGGAGGAACCAGATCTTATCCCCTTTCTCTTCCCAATGTTTTCTGATAGCAACACACATCCCGGGGAAATCTAACATAATAGTGGACAGACTCAGCAGAGTGATTCTGTTGCCTCATGAATGGTCCCTAAAACAGGAGGTAGCGGAAAAGATTTTCCACAAATGGGGCAGCCTTGCTACGACCTTTTCGTGACATCCGTGAATGCCAAATGCAGCAATTACTTTGCCCTTATCACTGCTCCAGGGTAGTCACCAAGGGATGCACTTGTTCACGATTGGCCCTTGGGTCTCATCTGTGCCTTTCCTCCTTTTCCATTAATACCCAAGGTTCTTCAGAAAGCCAGTTGCTTGGGAAGGGACTTTATACTCATCGCCCCATACAGGCCTCGTCAGATCTGGTTCTCCTTCCTATGGCCTCATTTACGGGAGGAGCCTTGGATTCTGGATCCAGTTCCAGATTTCTGACTCGTGCATCAGGAGCACTCCACCCTTCCCTTCAAACCCTCACAGTTCCAATTGCAACCATAGCCTAACCTCTCTTCATCAGTTAAACATATACTAATATCTTCTCATAAGACTTCAACAAGAAAGATTTATAGAAGCAAATGGAAAAGATTCTCTTTATGGGCTTTTCATAACCATATTGATCCCTTTACTGCCCCAGTCACTTCCATTCTAGAGTTTCTAGTGAAATTATTCGATGAGGGTGCAGCCGTAGCCACCATAAGAGTCCAACTAGCAGCGATTTCTAGTTTTCATATCAGTGAATCTGGTCTCGAGGTAATGTCTCATAGGCTGTGCAAAGCATTTCTAAAAGGTACTCTATTACTATGACCTCCTGTCAGAGACCACTTGGCACCATGGGACTTAACTTTTATCCCATCCCATTTAATTTCCCCCTTTTGAGCCAGCATTATCTTAATAACTCAATTTTTTGACATGGAAAACTATTCTGTGATGGCTGTTACCACCGCCAGAAGGGTGTCAGAGCTGCAAGCCTTGTCAATAAAGCCCCCCACTTGCTTTTCCACAAAAACAGGATATCCTTAAGAACCAACCCTTCCTTTTTGCCAAAAGTTCAGAATGTTCATAATCTAATTTGAACCAGTCTATAGAGCTTCCAGTATTCTATCCAATTTACGAGTATAAGGCAGAATGCATGTTGCATTAGCTAGATGTGTGTAGGCAGTTACGCTTCTACTTACACAGGATTAAGAACTTCAGAAAATCTGACCAGCTTTTTATATCTTTTTCAGATTCAAAGAAAGGTACTTCAGTTTCTAAGGTGACACTTTCAAAATGGTTTTCAGATTGCATAACCTTCATCTATAAGTCTCAAAACAGAGTTTTCCCCCATACAGTTGAAGCCCACTCTGCAAGAGCCATATCAACCTCTTCTGCCTTTCTGGCTAGACTACTAATTGATACCATTTGTGCTGCAGCAACATGGACGACACCACATACCTTTATCACTCATTACAAAGTCGATTTGGTCTCCAGGAACAGGCCCTTTTATGGCTCCACGATTCTAAAGAATATCCTCCCTTGAGCCACCCAAGAAAAATGGTGCTAGGGATGCAGTCCCATCCTTGTAAGAATGAAGACAAGATCGGACAGCAACACATAAAGAAGTTATGTACTCACCATAATGTTCCATGTATGTTGTCCATCTTCGCCTTTATTCTTACACCCTATCCTCCTTTCCCCCTGCCAGCTTTTACTCCTGGAAGACTGAGTTGCTACAAATGGACATTATTGTTTTCTGACCTTTTTGACTGAACTCTGAGATATTATAAAAGTAATTTTTTCTTATTATTATTATGACTGCAAACAAGATCTGGGAGATGTTCCTAATGCATACTGGGATAGGGTTTAGCCTTGAGCTAGTGGAAGACTTCGAGCTTGCATATAAGGCCAAGCCGGATCCAAGGATGGGATCCGAACCCATCCTGGTAAGAATGAAGGCGAAGATGAACAACACACATGGAACGTTTTGGTGAGTACATAACTTATTTTTTTTATTTATGTGCATTAAAATCTTATTTAACTTTGTCAAAATTTTGTTCCAATATCACATGCACCTATTTTATTAATACTTTCTTTAAAATTTACTTGAGATTGTGGATGTGACACACAAAAATCACTTTTATAAAAGGCAAAAACCAGAATATAAGAAGGTATTACTGTTTATAAAATGAAGCGCATATTATTCTGTAATAATTATCCTTCAGGAACTCTTGGTACAATTTCATAGTATATTTGATAAATGGACCGCACTGCATTTTACTACACTGGATGGAATTAAAGCTGTTAAATCATATTTTCCTGTTTGCTTATTCCAAATTAATTCTCTGCTGGAATTCCCTGTCATTAGGACTTAAACGAGAAACTGCATCTTTCATCTTTTCATCTGGACGTTTGTGAAGTAGAGACTAGCATAAACAGCGTATTTGCCAAAATAAAAGGGCACTCTAGCTAAACTTACCAGATTTTTGCAAACATGTTAAGATACCGTACTTTTGGCCCTACTGCCTGCCAACCATCAGACATTCTCTTGGTCCATTGTCCCATTTATTCCCCTTATTGGCCAAGTGCCGAGTGCGGGTCATCTTTGAGGCAACCATTTGAAGTGCTTGAATGATTTTTCATTTTTCACCCTGGGTGTAACTAGGCATACACCTCAAGAGGTGCTGGGGAAGGGCATGCAATGGGTCATCTGCAGAGGTTACCCCATCACTTCTACGAGCTGTTAACACAAATCAGCCAGTCCCTCCCCCACCCCAGTGGCACAAGCAGTAGTCTCTGAGGTCTCCACCGTGCATATGGAAGCTAGTCATGGCCCTTTTACTCTTCCCCCTCCCTGCCTGTCTCTTTCAGTGGCAGGACCACTAATTGCTCCTCCCCCTCCCTGCATGTCTCCTTCAGTGGCAGGACTACTGACTGGATTCGGTCTCCTGAGTTGAAGTCAGGGCTCCTTCCCTCTGCTGTATGTAGCCAGGTTCCAGTTAGCTGCTTACTTATGTGTATAAGTGGGTTGATAATTTTATGTGCAGTGGACAGTTCTTACGCAGTCATTAGTAGGTGATTCAGTTAGAAATCCGTTTTGGTTTAACTTGGCTAGTTGCAGGTTAACTTGGAGAGATGTAACCTTTCTTAATTCATTGTGTGTTTGAAAATGTTAAACATACAAAACATTAGTTTTCTTTCAGAATATGCTATGTTCATTGGTGAACATAAACAATCCTTTTATGAAGAAGTAGTGGAACTAAACAAGAAGAGTTTAGTAAAGATGGTTCATATATACTGTTTAATAAATTTACTGTAACGCATGTAATAAGAGCTGGTTTGGGGGGCATTTTATTGCAAACTTTAAACAGCTGTGATGACTAATGTAGAGGGAGGAACATGCCAACATTTTTGCAGTAATTCCAAACTTGGCAGAGCTACTGTTGATTGTAGAGGTGCAGTGAAGTATTGGTTGCTTTGGTTTTACAACATAAGCTTTTATTGCTCCCCAGCCAGCCTGGATTCAGTTAGTGACCTCTAAATAGTGGTGGAGCCAGCTGGGTAGTGGTGGGAGTTGGTGGACAGCTCGTCTGCTGTCCCACTGGAGAAGGATTGGTTCAGGTCCCACTTCAGGAGTGACATATTTAGGAGCAAATGCCAGACTTTTGCTTGTGCAGAGACGGTAGGATATGAGAATGTAAGACTTTTAAGGAATTTATCACACTGTAGCCAAGCATAGCAAGTATGCGTAAGTGTGTACCATTATCTGGTCATGGAATAGTAAACATTGCATAATACCTGTTGGAAAACTGGGACTATACTGGGAACATGTAAACCTATTTTAATACCTGCTGGATAAAAGCTGCTTGTTGTATTCCTTGCTTGGCTTCTATGAATGGTGGTGGGAAAGAGAAGACGTGAATGGGAACTGGAACTGACAGAAGCCAGAATGGTTGCACCAGTTGCAGGTCTTCTGAAAGCCAATGTAGAAGTAACAGTAGCATTAAATGAGCCATTGATGGCAGTTACTTGTCCATTAAATTTATCTAAGAATAGAAATAAAGCTTAATTAAGACTGCCAAGTGTTCATTTTCTTTGTTGTTTTATGGTGGCAGTCCCTATACTTTAACATCACAGAAATTAAAACATTTTTGTAAAACAAATTTTGGATTTCTTGAAATGCGAAAATAACAGAGTGAAAGTAGATCTATGTGTTTCAGGAATATAACTTGATCGCAAAAGAAAGTCTGTGATACTAAGTTCAGGTTTATTGTTAAATTTTAGAACAGCAGTTTGTAATATTTGTTTGGTTTAGCAGCAATATTGGAATGCATTGCAAAATGCTGATGATCCACTTCAGTTCTTGTAATAAATTAGTGGCATTCATTGATGGAAGACATTCTGCTAGTTAGTCTGAAAGATGTATTTCACTATGAATGCTTAATTACATGCAAAGAACTTTCACCGAGTATTAAAAAGTGAGTAACACACGTATGATGCAAAACTTGGACACTAAGGACCAGAAGCCGAGGTTTGAACATCTGTTTCATTAAGTAAGAACAATAAAACATGGCTCAGACAAAAGCAGAAAAACTCTTGATAGTGGCTTTGGATGATGGTGTCCCGCAGGCAGCAAAGATGAAAACAACGCAAAAGAAGCTGTAAAACCAAACTAAATAATTGTTAAGTCATATATATCTGTATAACAAGGCCGCTTTCACGTTTTGTATTAACATAGTGGTACTGATGATGACCTTTATGGTCAGTGTTGTACTGATTCTTGGGTCTTTCTGCCATACAACATGCATAAGCCTGTGACCAGCGTGGTTTTCAGATTTTGTACATCTTCTCTAGCTGATGGACATACAAAGACTGATGTCAGGATGTTTGGGTCTAAGAAGGGTGTTATCTTCAACTCTTTCTAGCTGTGCAGTCCTATGCACTTCATGTGTGCTCAGTATGCTCACAGTCTGTTCTTTAGGTCATTTTACCAGGGAACCTTCTTCCAGTCAGATAAGTACCCTGTTGGGGAATTTTCTGTACTAATTTAATGTTGAAAACGTCAACAATTGCTTGAAGTGTGCAAAGCAAATGCTGCATAAAGACTTTAACTTGTTTTGTCTGTTCTGCTTGGGGCCTCAGCGTGATGTGTCTAACTGTCCTGACAGTGCAAAATTCTGTGCAAAAGCTCTTAAAATATAGGGCCGAGGTACTAATCCCCCATTGGGAGTCCTCTTCAGCTTCCCTGCTGGCATCACAGTTCATTGCAACTGCAGAGCCTCTGTAGACTCTGGTGTTGGCAAGCATAATTCCAAAAAAGTGGAAGGACATAAAGGCCAAGGACCGTGGCATTACCAAGAAATCTCCACATCTAGGTCATAAGTCAACTGGCAACCCAGGTGAGATGCCTTTGCAATGCCTTGATCCAGCAACTCCTAGGCCCGAACCCTCTTGTGCAACCACTCGAGAGGCCAGGTCTCCAGCTTACCTACAAATACCATGACAGCAAACATGTTGGTCATCTCTGAGGTCTCTCAGCAGTCCTTGGCTTCTGATGTCCATGCCACTGGTCTCAAGGGAGACTCCCCATCTTTCTTGACAGAAGTTACAACCAAAGGTGCAGTTTGACAACCCTTTAAAATAGGTTGCGTCCTCAGGTCACCCTTTAAAACAGACACCCAAACCTGAAGTGAACCACTTCTTTTTCAGTGCCACTACCTTTGTCTACTTTTTCTCAGACTGAACCCCAAGATGTACTCCTTAAAATAACACAGGAGTTTATGGCCTTTATGAAATCTAGAGAGCCATCTTGTGCTTCCACTACGAAGGTCTCCCAATCTAAAAGAAGCAGGGAAGTAGCTTTTCAGGAACCAGAATGTTCCTGTAGCTCTAAGGGTAAGGAGGAATTGAGTTACTCTGGCCACCTGCCACCACAAACTTAACTAGACTCAGACTTGGATGATACCCTCTCTTCTGCCCCCCCCGAGGACCTTTCCTTTGGGGATACCCTACATAGAATGAAGGAGGCTTTCATAGGTGTGTACTAGGCTAATGGTCCTGGAGCCTTTACAAGCCTAGCCCATAGAAGTGTCCTGGCATTGTGCCGCCCAAGTGTTAGTTCCCACTGTCTCTATCAAGTAGAGCCACTGGAGTGATCCCTGGGGTGAACTTTCTATGTCCAGTCCACTCATCAAGATTTCTCTTGAAGAGGCGCAGTGAAGTGCTCTGTTTGACATGTATGGTAAGTCTGTTCCAGAACATGGGTAGTTTCTGGGTTATGAACCTGGCCCTCCAGCATGTTCTGTTGATTGTGGTAATGAGGTTGAGCTGTCTGGAGCGTGTGGTGCAGAGGGATTGGGATTTCTTTAGATGTAGCATTTCTAACAGAGCTGTGTCAAACATGGCTTTGTAAGTCAAGCATAGATTCCCTCTTAGTAGATGATATGAGACAGAGAATAGTTGGAGTTTTTTGAGATTGTCCATGTAGGACATGTGCTTAAGACCTAGGATCCTCTTTGTGAGGTACTTTTGTGACCTCTCCAGCTGTTGCAGGTGTCTAATGAGTGTACATGCCAAATGGGGCATTATACTCAATGACTGGTCTAATGAGGGAAGAGTAGAGAGAGATAATGACCTCTGTCTTCCTGGATGCAAACCCTTGGTAACGAGATGTGCCACATAGAAGGACTTTCTGACCACATTGGCAGTGTGGTGGTCGAAGATGAGGTTGCTGTCAACCTGTGTCCCCAGATCTCTTATAACACATTCAGTGTTCAGTGAGCTCCCATTGATGTGGTAATTAGTGGAAACTGAGTTTTCCCAAAGAGGATGACGATGCATTTTTTGGCATTAAGCTTAAGGCCATGGTTTCAACACCAGTTATTGGTCTCAGTGAGGCCTTTCTGTAGGATGTCCGCATCACTTGGGGAGTTGTTAATGGCTCCCAGCTTGCAGTCATCTGTGAACTTGGTCATCCAGAGTCCCTACGTGTTGGCCTGGACTTCTGAGAAGTAGATGCCAAACAGGAGAGGACCCAGGACCGATCCCTGTGGATCTCCATTCATGACTGGTCGGCAGTCTGACTTGGAGTCCGCTGCTTTCACACTGTGTGTTCTATCTGTGAGCCAATTTGCAACCCACCTAATGATATAGGAGTTGATGCCTACTTTGGTGAGTTTATCAATAATTCCTGAGTGAGGAATGGTATCAAAGGCCTTGGCCAGATCGAGGTAAGCTGTATGAACTGCTTTACCATCATCCACAGCTCTGGTGACTGAATCAAAGAAGTCAACCAAGTTGAGCAGGCTTGATCTACCTTTCACAAAACCAAATTGCTTGGGATCTAGAGTTTGGGGATTCCCTATGTCTTTGTTAATTAGGTCGATGATGATGCGCTCTGTAGTCTTACATATCAGACTTGTCAGGCTAATGGGGCGATAATTCCCCAGGTCTGTAGTCGCTCCCCCTTTATGGAGAGGGATAACTGTAGCAGTGCGCCATTCCGTAGGGACAAAGCCTGCAGCGAGACTGTGAGTGAACAGGGCACACAGATGTGGTGCCATTTCACTTTCTAGAACACAGCCAGGGATATTGTCGGGTCCCATGGAAGCTGTATTCTTGGCCTTGGACAATGCAGCTTTAACCTGTGCTGCAGTAATGCTGGGTGGCTGACATTCTTCCGGTATTGTGATTGGTCCTTTAGAGGGGAAGAGAGGGGTAAAGTTGGCACTGAATCTGTCGGCCAGTATGTTGGCAATATCTGTTGGCTCATTATAGGAGGTACCATTGTGCAGTAACTCAGAGCAAAGCTGGGTATTGCCGTGGAGATTCTTGATATAACTATAGAAGGTGTGGTTGATGTTCATCGTGCATACAGCTGCAGTCATAACAGATGGGTTCTCCTGCCGTCAGGCGGGTCCTCGGTCGGCCGAATTCCAAAGTCTAGGTCCGGCGTCGGTTGTCGTCGCTTCTTCCCTGACGTCAGTGCGACAGGGGTATAAAGGAACCAGCCGACGCCATTTTCTTCAGTCTTTCTTGCCGCGCGGTGCCCGAAGCAGAAGCAGTTCACAAGTGCCGGTCGGCCAGCTCCTGAGATTATGAAAATTTGGAAACCGAAGTCTTCTTAAATAGCTAGCTTTAATGATTTTGATGAGGGATCTCAACTTTTTGTTGAGGCTAATAAAGGACTTTTTTCCAGTCTTGGGACTTTACCTTTTTCTGCAACAGTTTCTTCCTTCTGTTGTAGAGTTTATTAATGGCAGGGAACCATCAGATTGGCTTCCTTTTTTTTGGAGGAGAGTCTCTTGGTTCTTTTGGGTATGGCTAATTCCATGCATTTATGTACTGTTTGTACAGTGCATTAGTGTATCATTCGGCAGTCATGCATCTATTTTCCATTGGCATGGGTACCGTGAAGTTATCCACCTCTGTTTTTAGGAGCCCACAGTCAGGTTTGGAGATGTTTTTCATGGTGGTTACTTTTGCGGGGAGTGGGTGAGATGTAGATTTCCATGGTGATTAGTCTATGGTCTGATCTAACCAGGGAGGAATTGACTATTCGTGTAGAGCAATAGTTGCCCATGTTAGTGATAACCAGCTCAAGGATGTTGCTTCCTCTAGTGGGGATAAGAATGAGCTGGTCCAGGGCATTGGAACTGATGAATTCCATGAAGCATTGGGCCAGTGTATTGGTGACTGAGTAGTTTTCACATTTGGGTTATCTGCTTGCAGTAGCTTTCAGTCGGCCTGATTATCAAAGTCTTGGGTCCTGCTTCGGTTGCTGTCTCATCTTCCATGAAGTCAGGTATCAGGGGTATAAAGCATGCAGCCGATGCCATTACATCAGTCTTTCTTGCTGTGCGGTGCCCGAAGCAGAAGCAGTTCGCAAGTGCCGGTCAGCTGACTCCTGAAATTTTCGTTTTCGAGTTTCAGAACCGAAGTGTTCAACTAAAGCTAAGTACCCCGTTGGGGAAACTTTTTCTTCTCTAAACCGATGTCAGCAAAAGTCAATAATTGTATTTCTTGTGGAAAGTAAATACCTCATAAAGATTTTCATTTCTACTGTATTCCTTGCCTAGGCCCTGACCACGACGTACCTCGCTGTCGATTTTGTGCCTTATTTAAACAACAAACTATTCATCGTTGGTATATTTATGCTTCTAAATATTTTGGTACTCAGCTCAATTACTCAGATATGTTTTCGATAAGTCGCCAGTTCTCAGTGAGGCACTTTCACAGCCCCTGATACCCGCTACTTCAGATTCGCAGGCCTCTACTGAGACCCATTTGGAGTCCAGTATGCCACGAGATGCTTCAACTGTGGAACCTGTGGATGTTTCTACCTTGGATGGGTCCGGAGCCGCTGTGCAGGCATCGGCTAAAGAGGGTATATTCCGGCCTTCTGACTTGCATATTAAACCGACGCCATCTTCTTCAAGGCCTAAAACTCAATCCATGCCTAGCAAACCGACACCCAGACCGCATGGTCAGGCCCCTCTGCGTAAAAAACAAATGATAAGAATGGCTGAAGATCTTATTACTTTAATCAGGGGAAGACAACCTTCCCCCTCTAAGATACCTAGGACTGAATTTGCTTATGATACTTCTGATCAGGATTCTGAAATTTCTATTTCCTCTGATGACCAGGATTTACCCTTATCTACCTATGAGGATTCTGATGTAGAGGACTCTATTCCCTCTGCTTCCCCTCCAGAGGGCTTCTCTTTTGGTGAAACCTTGCATACTCTTAGGGAGCATTTCCACTGGTAAAGCCAGGATTACTCTGATTCTAAAAAGAGGCTTGGGGATTTCTTACTCTTGCCCCAACACAGGCCTTTAGCTATCCCTCCTGTACTGGACATTGTTGATGATGCATTTTCGGAATCTAGCTTGGCCCCTGACTCCTTACCTCCTGCTCCCAGAAAACCAGATATATATTACAGGGTTCCTGACTCTCACAAATTCCTCTTTAAAAATCCTACTGCGGATCCTGAGACCATTTCACAGGGACCCAAGGGCATTAAGGCTACTACTGCCAAAAATCCTACTCCCTGTGATAGAGATTCCAGGGCGCTGGATAGATGGGGTAAGAAGGTATACACTTCTACAACCTTGGCCATTAGGGCCTTAAACTGCCAGTTTCTTATGTTAAAGTATCATCAGCATATTACTGGATTGCTTAAACAGAAAATTATGTTGATTTCTGACTGTGCTGAAAGTAAAGATTTACAGGATTTAATGCATTCTGCTGAACAAGTTGGAAAACATACTTTGCAGTGTGGTTTTGATTCACTAGAGGCATCTTGCAGGGCTGCTGTCACTGGGTCTGTACTTAGAAGGCATGCTTGGCTTAAGGAGCAATCTCTGCCAGATCATGTTAAAGCTAAATTGCTAGATTGCTGGATGCTGCCTTAAACCAAGACCACAGAAAGCAGTAGTAGTATTTAAAAAGATGGAGGAAAAAGCTAAATCTATGCAAACTGTTAAAGATTTCCTGCAAGCACAGCCTTGAAGATTTAGTAGTCATTGGCCCTCTAAGAATTGGTCCTTTCCTGCCTCTTCCAGGCCTTCTCAGTCCAAACCCAGAACCAGCAGAGCACCCAGGATTCAGTCCCAAGGTGCGCACAGGACTAAGCAATGGGGGCTCCTTCTTCCAAAGCAGGGAGTAGTAAGACTCCCCCCTATGGTAAACTGTCTCAATGACAACTTTAAAACTTCCAAGCCCTTCTCAACTGACTGCTCCTTTAGCGGGGAAAGATTGCTCTGCAGGCAAAAAACTGGGAACTCATTACCCAGGACAAATGGGTTTTAAATATAGTTTCCTAAGGATACAGATTCCACTTCCACACTTTACCAACCCCAAACGGTTGGCCAGATCTACCCCCAAATCAGTGGGCAGAGGCTCAAAAGCAAGTTCTCTCTCTTAAGTATAAGGGCTACTCAAACTGTCCCAGAAGAGGAAAGGGGACAAGGTTTCTACTCAAGACTTTTCCTGGTGCCCAGAAAAGACAACTGCTGGCGTCATATCCTGGATCTCTCTATCCTAAACACTTTTTTGGTGATCCCAAAATTCAAGATGCTAACTCTTCACCAGTTGCCTCCTATGCTAGGCAAGGATGCCTAGCTGGCAACACTGGATCTAAAGGAAGCCTACCTGCATGTCCCAATCAGGGAATCTTGCAGAAGATACCTACGCTTCAAAGCAGGCTACATGCACTATCGGTTCTCTGCACTGCCCTTTGGCTTATCTACTGTGCCCAGGGTATTCACAAAGTGCCTAGCTCCAGCCATTGCATTTTGCAGGGAAAGAAATATTCAAATATACCCATACCTGGACGATTGTCTAATTCAGGCAGAAAGCCAGGACATACTTTTGAATCATTTGGCATTTGTACAAAAGGTGCTAACTTGCCTGGGGTACAACATGAATGAAAAGAAATCACATCTGGTATCCTGTCAACAAATTATATTCCTGGGAGCAAGCTTGAACACAACTTCCCAGATGGCTTTCCTCATGCCAGAGGAACAAGTTCATTTGACAACTTACTTCAAACTAATGGCCACAAAGATCCTGCTATCTGCAAGACAAATACTGCAAGCCTTGGGGTTCATGGCCCCTGCATTCTCCTAATTACATATGCAAGACTGCATATGAGGAAACTATAATGGTATCTAAAAAGCCTATGGTGTCAACATTCTCAGGATCTAGAAGCAATGATTCCTATCATACCTTGCCTACAGTAGAGTTCCTTTGGTGGGCAGAGGCCTGCCACCAAAACAAGGGACTGCCATTCACTCTACCCCCTGCCGCCCAAAGCCTAACAACAGATGCATCAGACTATGCATGGGGGGCTCACTTGGCAGGGCAGTGCATTCAGGGCAAATGGAACCCAAGTCAGTTGCACCTGCATATCAATCAAAAAGAAATGTTAGTTGTACAGAATGCTCCGACAACCTTCAAGGGCCACATTCTTCCAGGACAATTAATGGTAAAGATGGACAACACCACTGTTATGTGGTACATAAACAAGCAGGGGGGAACTCATTCATACCCTCTCTGCAGACTAGCCATGGCTCTGTGGAACACAGCCTTGAGCTACCAAGTGCACCTACAGGCTCCATTCCTGCCAGGAAAGCTAAATACACTGGCAGATGACCTAAGCAGAAATCTCATGGACCCACACGAGTGGAAACTGGAACCAAAGACTTTCAACATGTTGATAAACAAATGGGAGAGCCCAGAGAGAAACCTGTTTGCCTCTCCCCAGAACTACCAATTGGACAAATTCTGCACAAGGACTCCCCACAAACAAGCTTGCAAAGTGGATGCCCTGTCCTTCACCTGGAAAAATCTATCAGTTTATGCCTTTTCTCCTCTGCCTCTCCTCGTCAAGGTACTACTAAAGATCAAACAGGACAAACCAAGGATGATAATGATTGCACCAGACTGGCCACGCCACCTCTGGTACCCCCCCTTGCGCAGTGTGTCACTGCTGGCACCATAGCACCTGCTTCAGACCCCTAACCCTGCTGTCCCAGCAGGAGGGCCAGATTCTGCACCCTCAGCTTCAAACCCTGAACCTGGCAGCCTGGCTAATTACCTGATCTCTCTCCGTTACCATCCCTCAGTAAGCAAGTGTTGGATGTCATTCTGGAGGCAAGGAGGCCTAGTACTAGAAAATCTTATGCCGAAAAATGAAAAAGATTCTGTTCCTGGAACCAAACTCAGGGGATGGGCACAGCAGCGCACAATTTACCTCAGATTCTTTAATACTTAACTGAGGTGCTTCACAAGGGCCTTTCCTTTTCCTCCATCAAAATTTGTGCCTCAGCCATTTCAGCTCATTTCAACACAGAACCACCCCTCTTCTCTCATCCAATGCTCAAGCTGTTCCTCAGAGGGACCAAAACCTTAAGACCACCCAGGAGAGACCCAACTCCAGCCTGAGACCTTAACTTTGTATTGGAAAAGCTCACTCTACCTCATTTTGAGCCAGCTGCAAGTGCAGAGTTAAAATTTCTTTCTTGGAAAACAGCCTTCCTTTTAGCCATCACTTCAGCAAGAAGGGTGTCTGAATTACAGGCCCTTATGGCAGTGGAGCCTTTCATTATCTTTCATGCGGACAGGGTGTCCCTCAGGACCAATCCCTCTTTCATGCCCAAGGTAGTATCCAGTGTGGCTCTTAATCAGTCTATTCATTTGCCAGCCTTCTTTGCTAATCCACAGAACAAAGGGGAATGTATACTGCACTCCTCATATGTGCACAGACAACTTAGATTTTACTTGGACAGGACTAAACCTCTCAGGAAATCTGAACAGCTGCTGGTGGCATTTGCTGCAGGTGCAGAGGGGAAGGCCATTTCAAAGCAAACCATTTCTAAATGGATAGGCCATTGCATTCATTTCTGCTGTAAGCACCATGGAAAACCTATCCCACAGGGGATAAGACCGCATTCAACCAGGGCTGCATCTTACCTCTACAGCCTATCTCAGGGGTGTCCCTACCAGGGACATCCTAGAAGCTGCTACCTGGAGGTTTGTACATACTTCCACCAAGCATTACCATTTGCCAATCTTCTCTAAATCCAGAGCTGGCTTTGCCACTGCAGTCTTGCAGGGCCTTATAGCTGCTCCTAATGCTATCTAATTTCCTCCTCCCAACCTTAGCTTTGGAATCTACCCAAATGTGATGACTGCAACAGTGAATAAACTCGAACATCTATATTTATGGTAAGTGTACACAACTGTACTTTCTCCCTCCTCGTGGCATTCAGTGAGAGGAGATTCCACACAGTACTGCACAAAGTAGATCTCCTCAGCCAAGCCAAGGGAGCAGTCTTCCATACCCTCACCCCCCCCCCCCCAGCCATCCTCAGGTTAACAGCCGGAAGGACTTGGTTTTGGTACCAAGGAATGCCTCCTATCCCAAGGACATGCTTTCCATTCTAAGGGTAGTAAGGATGCCCAATACCAGGAAATCACACCTGACAAAATGGAAAAAGATTTTCCACATGGTGTCACAGCAAAGGCACTAACCCTTCTCAGGCAGACATGAACTCAGTCATGCAGTACCTTTCAGACCTCTTTAGACAAGAGATTTCCTAGTCCAGCATTAATGTACATGCATCTGCCATATCAACTTGCTTGCACAATATCCCGCCCAACTTCTCATACCACCACATGAAACTTTTTCTAAAAGGGATAATTCCTTGAGACCACCCAGAAGGAGCCTTATTCTGGCATGAGATCTTAGTGATGTGTTAGAAAAGCAAACATTGTCTCCCTTTGAACCTGCTGCCACTGTTTTCCAGGTGTGCATTTTTAGAGAGACCACTTTTCTTATAGCTGGTACATCAGCTAGAAGAGCGTCTGAGCTTCAAGTCCTCATGTGTAAAGAACCTTGTCTCTCAATGTTTTCCACGGGGATAGGGTCACTGTCAGAACAAACCCATCTTTTATGCCTAAGGGGTATCAGAACTTACTTTAAAGCAGGCTATCCACCTACCAGTCTTCTTCCCAAATCCACAGAACACAAGTGCTGCATCCCTGGATGTGCACAGGCAGATCATACACTTTCTAGACAGAGCAGAGCAGTTACTGGTGGCTTTTGCAGAGGGTAAATAGGTCAAGCCTGTATCCAAACAAATCATTTTAAAATGGATAGCTAACTGCATTAAATTCTGTTATTTACACCATGGAAAAGATATACTTAGACAAATTAAATCCCACTCCACCAGGCATAGGGCAACTACCATGGCTTTCCTCAAAGGAGTCTTTGGAGCTTAGTGCACACCTTTACAAAATGCTATCACCTAGGCAACGTCGACAGAAATAGGGCAATGCTACTGCCATCCTGCAAAACATTATTTGCTAGTCATTCAAATGACCCAGAACACAACTTTTAGCATTGGGACTCCTCCAAAGAATCAGTACTACAACACTTGACTACAAGCACAGTTGGGTTTCACCTACATAATTGCAGATGTTTGAGTAGGTCATTGTTGCAGTATGCTGTCCCACCCTCCAACTCCTGTATCTGCTGACCACTTCTCCCACTTGCTGGATGCTAGGGGTAGATCATGTTTCTCCTACAGACAGTTTTTTACCTCCATCATTCCCCTCTGAGATGTGTGTCTCCTGTGTTTTTTCCCTCCTTCTCACTTAAATTCACACAACTAAGGAGGATGTGCTGTCCTCGGGCATCAGACTGCTCATTCACTGCTTAGAAAGACCTGAAGATGTTGCCAAAGGACACCCTTCTTATACCCTGGCATTGGTATTTGGATTTCCATTGACTAGGGATAATGTAAAGACTCCGGAAATCTGGCTGGTTGGAGGCATCTGCATGGTAGGAAGCCCCAAGAGTCAGTACTGCAACACTGGTCTACTTGAGCATATGCAAGTATGGTAAGTGGGACACAACTGTACTTTCTTTAGGTTACTCCTGTTTTTTGTTCTCTTTATGAAAATAGGCTAGTTCATGAATAACTCCATTGATTATTCCCCATCAGTGACTTCTTGAATGTTTGCATAATGACTTTGGCAATGACAAATGGATGTCTCTCTACATTTCACAGCAATGTCTTTCTTTGCCTCAGAAGGGAAGTTATCACCTGATGTAAAGACTGAAGTGTAGTACGGCAGATGTTAGTGCAGTAGGTACTGCAACTATCATCAGATGTAGCATTGGCAAATAACTAGTTCTTTTGTTTTCTGTTCTGGTCCTTGAATGTTATGGGGTTTCCCTGAAACTTAAAGTTTTCTCTTGTTTCCAACAGAAAGATCAGCTGAAGCTGCAGGAGCTGGATATCCATTCTTTGAAGTGCTGCCTGCAGAGGGAACAATTTCAATGCCAACGTCAACAGGAAGAGCATGTGAAAGTCTTGAGCAAACTACACAGTCAGATCAAGCAGCTTCATTACGAACGTGACCAGCTTCAAAGCAGGAATCGTCAGTTAGAGGTAATATGAAAATACCGCTGTATTCCTGATAGAATTAATGCATACTTGTGATGGTGAAATGAGCTGTTTCATTATATGACCGTTGCTGTAACTGATTTTTTGCTTCTCCCTGTTAAGAGCATGGATTAGTTTACCACTCTGCTGCCATCTTTTCTAGAAAACTTGAACAAATTTAACATGCATAATATAGATTTCACACCCAAATTTGTTTAGTTCATTATTGTATACCCGTTTCAAAATCTTTTGAATTATTTTGCATGCTGTGAGTTTTCTCAGTGATTTTTTACATGATGACTCACAGGGGTGTGCAGTGGCAGGCATCGCTGCTGGAGTGATTCGTGATGCAGGCTGTAGGATCGTATTGTAGTTGCTGCCCAGTTAGACACATATTTTAAAATTGGTTTCCCTCACTAAAGGTTTTTGCAGTTATGAATGATTTTTACATGTCAGGTATTCAGGTTTCTTTACCAGCTGTCTTCCTGTCTCTTTCATGTAGGTGGTCTACACCCACCCAAGTATTTGGTAAGCGTGTTGGCAGCTGTTTTGTGGTGGCAGTCTGCAAGCAATTTCTATCACCATGGTCACCATGTTATTCTCTTTAATATTGTGCAAGACTGGACATTAAAAATAATACTTTGCACATACAGAATTAGCATCATTTTTCTCTGCTGAGTGTGTAGGCCTTATGAACAAAATGCATCAGACACAGGACATTAAAAATCTCACCTTGACCTAGAAGAGTTGTACTTCACTTACTAGTACATTGAATTTGTTAGACCTCTTTTGGGATGCGAGTCTTCATTTGTAGACTTCAGTGATGTTTTTATGCGTATGCGTTTCCATAATCTTATTAAGACATTTGTTTAGGGGCATAAATATTCTGGGGAGTTAAAGTATGCTTATTGAGAGAGTATTCAACACACAACCCTTTTAACTTCTAGGCTAGGATTGCTAAAAAAAAACTAGTATTAGAGTGTTTGGGGTGATAAACAGTAAAAGGAAAGTGACTTCTCAGGGTGCGGGAGCAGTAACAGATGTGAAAACATTATTCCCTAGTTAGCCAGTGTTCTTGTTGTTGGCATTATATGAGACACTTGACTTTTATTACTCAGAACTTTAAAAAGTGAATTCAGGTTATGCATGCAACTCTTAAAACCCTTAAAGCTTACATTTGTAAAGCCCTTAAAATATTTAAAACTTAAAAGTCAAGAAGACTTCAGTCAGTTCATTACCACCCATTCCCTGCCCACACCTGCAGAAACGTGAGCTGTCTTAATGTAAACACTTGTCCTTCTCCTGGGTGATGTGGTTCACATTCTAAGTATGACTGAAACCAGAAATCTGATCAACCAGTGGAGAAATGTGCCTTTTCAGCAGTCCAGGACTAGAAATACAATTTCTTTGCATGTTATATTTTTCTTGTGGAGAATCTTAATGTGTACTTAAGTTAGTTTTTGGGTAAATGTGGTTTTTATTTTTTCCGTCATTTACTTTTGGTCTTATTGCTCTGTTAGGAATTTTAACAAAAGCTGCCAAATGCAACTACAGTCATCAGTGGTGCTGCCCTTTCTCTTTTGGGTGCACTTGATTGCACAGACTCCTGCAGCGTTTGATGTGATATTAGTTAGGGAAGCCAGGAATATAAAATCTGAAGGAGAAACTTGCAAAAATGGATAAAGAATGATAAAAAATAAATTAGCTAAAGAAAAATAACTCGGGGCAGTGTTCCCTTTGATTATTCTGTATTACAGGCACATAGCTAAGGGGTGAGTATAAATGAGTGTGCACGTGTGTATGTGTGTGTGTGTGTGCGTGCGTACATATATATATTTCTATGTATATATAGTGCCTAAAAACATTGAACTCATGTTTCACAAGTTCATTACACTTTGTGTACAGTTATGAATATGCAAATAGATGCTAACATCTGACTTGGTATTAATAAAGCCAATTCTTACTGTTAATTCAGGTTTCTACTTTCAACAAAGCTTTGAAGCAGTCTTTGGTCAAATTAAAGTCTTTTTTCATGCGGGCCTTCTTCCAATATCTTTCCTGATGCTCCTGGGACTTTTGTCAAAAGTTCTCCTTCTTCCCCCAAGAGGCAATAATCTCTGTTTTCCTGGGCTCTTTTTAAGATGCATCACATCTGTTCTGCTTATTTTCTGCTGATGTTCTTCGTGTTTCACTGTTGCAGTCATCACATTTGGGGTTATCTGCTTGCAGTGGCCCTCATTCGGCCTGATTAACAAAGTCTTGGATCCTGTGTCAGTTGCTCTCCCTTCTTCCATGACGTCAGGGGTATAAAACATGCAGCCAACACCATTACATCAGTCTTTCTTGCTGTGCGGTGCGCGAAGCAGAAGCAGTTCGCAAGTTCCGGTCGGCCGACTCCTGAAATTTTCGTTTTCGAGTTTCAGAACCGAAGTCTTCAACTAAAAGCTAAGTACCCATTGGGGAAACTTTTTCTTGCTCTAAACTGATGGCAGTAAAAGTAAATAATTGCATTACTTGTAGAAAGCAAATACCTCATAAAGATTTTCATTCGTACTGTATTCCTTGCCTAGGCCCTGACCATGACCTACCTCGCTGTCGGTTTTGTGCCTTATTTAAACCACAAACTATCCGTCGTCGGTATATTTTCGCTTCTAAATATTTTGGTGCTTGGTTCAATTATCCTGCTATGTCTTCAGTAAGCCATCCGACTACCGACATTCCGAAAAAATGCAAAGATAAAGACAGAGACAGGCCGCCTAGGTTCAAAGCTTCCGACGATGCTTGTCCTAAGCCAGTCACCAGTTTGCCAGTACTCAGTGAGGCACTTTCGCAGCCCCTGATACCTGCTACTTCATTTTCGTTTTCGAGTTTCAGAACCAAAGTCTTCAACTTAAAGCTTATGTACCCCGTTGAGGAAACTTTTTCTTGCTCCTTACCGATGTCAGTAAAAGTTAATAATTGCATTACTTGTGGAAAGCAAATACCTCATAAAGATTTTCTCTCGTACTGTATTCCTTGCCTAGGCCCTGACCAAGATGTACCTTGCTGTTGGTTTTGTGCTTTATTTAATCAGCGCACTATCCGTTGTCGGTATATTTTTGTCTCTAAATATTTCGGTTCTTGGTTTAATTATCCAGAAATGTCATCGGTTAGCCATCCGCCTACCGGGATTCTGAAAAAACGCAAAGATAAAGACAGAGACAGGCCGCTGAGGTCCAGAACTGCAGACGATGCTTCTCCTAAACCAGTCACCAATTCACCGGTACTCAGTGAGGCACTTTTGCAGCCCCTGATACTCGCTACATATGATTCGCAGGCCTCTACTGAGACCCATTCGGAGTCTGGTATGCCGCAAGATACTTCACCTATGGAACCCGTGGATGTCTCTACCTTGGATGGGTCTGGAGCCGCTGTGCAGGCACCAGCTTCTGAGGGTGTATTTAGGCCTACAGACTTGCATATTAAATCAACACCGCCTTCATTACTAACCTAAATCTCAATCCATGTCTAAAAAAACGACGCCCAGGCCACATGTTCAGGCCCCTATGCCTAAATAAAAATGATAAAAATGGCTGAAGATCTAATTACTCTAATCAGGGGTAGTCAATCTCCCCCCCTCTAAGAGGCCTAGGGCTGAGCTTGATTATGAATCTTCTGATCAGGATTCTGTTTCTTCTGACTCTTCTAATGACCTGGATTTGTCCGTACCTACTTATGAGGATTCTGATGCAGAGGATTCTATTCCCTCTGCTTCCCCTCCTGAGGATTTTTCTTTTGGGGAAACTTTACATACTTTAAGGGAGCATTTCCACTGGGAAAGCCAGGAATTTTCTGATTCAAAAAAGAGGTTTAGGGATTTCCTTCTTCTTTGTCAGCGTAGGCCTTTGGCTATACCTCCTGTACTAGACATTGTTGTTGATGTGTTTTCGGAATCCAGTTTGTCCCCTGATTCCCTGCCTCCGGCTCCTAGTAAACCTGACAGATACTACAGGGTTCCTGAGTCCCACAAGATGTTCTTTGTGCTTCACCGTTGCAGTCATTACACTAGGGTATCCGAAGTCTTCATTAAAAGCTAAGTGCCCCATTGGAGAAACTTTTTTCTTGCTGCAGACCGATGTCAGAAAAAGTTAATAATTGTATTTCTTGTGGGAAGCAAATACCTCATAAGGACTTTCATTCTTACTGTATTCCTTGCCTAGGCCCTCACCACGACGTTGGTAGTTGTTGGTTTTGTGCTAGATTTAACCAACGCACTATTAAGCGTTGGTACGATTTTGCATTACACTATTTTGGCAGAAGATTTAGTTATACCATGTCGTCAGATAGCCATCCGACTACCGGAATTCACAAGAAACGTAAAGAAAAGGACAGGCATCCGAGGTCCAAAATCGACGAGGCTTCTTCTGAGCCAGTCGCCGATTCGCCGGTTCTCAGTGAGGCGCCTTCGCAGCCCCTTACACCCGCTACTTTAGACCCGCAGGCCGCTACCAACTCCCACGTGGAGTTGTCTAGGCCGCTGGAAGGTCAAGGTATTGGACCTTCGAAGACTATTCCCTCAGATGGGTCCGGAGCCACTATGCAGGCATCGGCTTCTGAGGGTGTTTTCAAACCATCTCAATTATACATTAAAACAACTTCAGTTTCAAAGGCAAAGACTAAAGCATCCTTAAAGACAAAGAAACAAGTACAACAGCCTCAAGGAGAGGCCTCCATGCCCACAAAACAGATGCTCAAAATGGCCGAAGACTTGATTAATTTGATCAGGTGTTCCCATCCCCCTCCTGATAAAAGGCCTAGGCAAGAGACAGAATATCAATCTTCAGATCGGGTTTTCATTTCATCTAATTCCTCTTCTGGTCAGGAATACTCTCTTCCCCCCTATGAGGATTCTGATGCTGAAGAATCTATCCCTTCAGCCTCTCCTCCTGAGGGTTACTGTCTTGGGGAAACCTTGCATACCATGAGGGAGCATTTCCACTGGGAGAGCCAAGACTTTTCAGAATCTAAGAAAAGGCTCAGAGACTTCCTTTTACTATCACAACACAGGCCCCTAGCTATTCCACCTGTGTTAGACATTGTTGATGATGTATTTTGAGTCCAGTCTGACCCCTGACTCCTTACCTCCAGCTCCTGTTAAGCTGGACAGGTACTACAGGGTCCCTGACTCTCATAAATTCCTTTTCAAAAGCCCTGCTGCTGACCCAGAAACCATCTCTCAGGGTCCCAAAGGGATCAAGGCTTCCGCTGCAAAAAAACCTACCCCCTCTGACAGGGATTCTAGGGCATTGGACAGATGGGGAAAAAAGATTTACACTTCCGCTACCTTGGCTATAAGGGCTTTAAATTGTCAGTTTCATATGCTCAAATATCAGCAATATATTATGTCACTGCTTAAACAGAAAATGTTGACAAATTCTGAATGTGCAGAAAACAAAGAAATGCAGGATTTATTGCATGCAGCCGAACAATTTGGAAAGCATACTTTGCAATGTGGTTTTGATTCTTTGGAGGCCTCCTGCAGAGCCGCTGTTACGGATTCTGTCATCAGGCGGCATGCTTGGTTAAAGGAACAAAGTCTGCCTGATCATGTCAAAACAAAATTATTAGATGCCCCATTACAGCATGATACTTTGGTGTTAAAGCAGAAGAGGTGTTAACGAAAATGGAGGACAAAGCTAAATCTATGCAAACAGTTAAGGATTTCTTACAGGTTCAGCCTCCAAGATTTAGCAGACACTGGCCTACAAAGAATTGGTCCTTTCCAGTGTCAGACAGACCATAAAGGGGCAGATGCAGATGCCCAAGAGGCAGATCCCAGCCCCAAGGTTCGTACAGGTCTAAACAGTGGGGTGCTTCTACCTCCAAAAGTGGAGAAGACAAATCACAACTATACAGGAAACAGTCCCAGTGACTTCCCCCTGCCTGCACCAAGCACTTATCTTCTGGCAGCACCGTTAGGGGGAAAACTAGGACTTTTTTCTCAAAACTGGCACATAATAACCCAGGACAAATGGGTCCTAGACATAGTGTCACAAGGCTACAAGTTTCACTTCCATATCCTGCCAAGGACAAACGGTTGGCCAGACCTGCCAAAACATCAATGGGCAGAGGCACAAAAGCAAGTCTCATCCCTCATGGACATGAGGGCCATTCAACAAGTACCAGAGCAAGAGCAGGGACAAGGATTTTATTCAAGACTGTTCTTGGGAACCAAGAAAGGACAAGACCTGGAGACCAATACTGGACCTATCTATTCTAAACACATTTCTGGATATACCAAAATTCAAAATGTTAACTCTACAGCAACTTCTGCCCATGCTGGGCAAGATGGCTTGGCTTGTGACTTTAGACCTTAAAGAGGCATACCTGCATGTCCCAATCAGACAAACATGCAGAAGATACCTCAGATTCAAAGCTGGCTCAATGCACTACCAATTCTCTGCACTGCCCTTTGGCTACTCTACTGCACCCAGAGTCTTCACATAGTGCCTGGCACCAGTAATTGCATGCTGCAGAGAAAGAGAAATACAAATATATCCTTACTTGGACAACTGCCTCATTCAAGCAGAGAACAAGGACATTCTACTACAGCATCTGGCGTTTGTAAAGAGATTTCCAACAGGCCTAGGGTACACAGTCAAGAAATCAAAACCAGTACCCTCTCAAGAGACAATATTCCTGGGTGCAAGCTTAAATACAACTGCCCAGATGGCTTATCTCACGCCAGACAAACAAAGGCAACTGACTACCTATTTCAACCTGTTGGCAACAAAGGCCCAATTATCTGCAAGAAAAATTCTGCAGGCTTTGGGCTTCATGGCATCCTGCATTCTACTAAAACATACTTTGTGATGTGACTTTGATTCTTTAGAGGCCTCTTGCAGGGCTGCTGTTACTGGGTCTGTGCTTAGAAGGCATGCTTGATTTAAGGAGCAATCTTTGCCTGATCATGTTAAAGCTAACTTGTTGGGTGCTCCTTTAAATCAGGATCACCTGTTTGGCAATAAGGCTGAAGAAGTTCTTAAAAAGATGGAAGATAAAGCTAAATCTATGCAAACTGTTAAAGATTTTTTACAAGTGCAACCTCCAAGGTTTAGTAGGCAGGGGCCTACTAAGAATTTGTCCTTTCCAGCCCCTTCCAGATCTTCTCAAGCCAAACCGAGACGCAGCAAAAAACCCAGGTTTCAGTCCCAGGGGACTCTCAGGACTAAGCAGTGGGGGGCCTCCACTTCCCAATCAGGAAATAAGACACCCCCCTATGGTAAACCATCTCAATGACTTCCTTTTAAAATCTCCAAGCACTTATCTTTTAACCGCCCCTTTGGGAGGAAAAATTGCTCTTCATGCAAAGAACTGGAAACTCCTAACCCAGGACAAATGGGTTTTAAATATAGTGTCCCAGGGATACAAATTTCATTTCACACATTGCCAACACCAAACAGGTGGCCAGACCTGCCCCCAAATCAGTGGGCAGAGGCTCACAAACAAGTATTTTCCCTCTTAAACATGGGGGCTATTCAGCTGGTACCAGAAGAGGAAAAGGGGCAAGGTTTCTATTCCAGGCTTTTTCAGGTACCCAGAAAAGACAAATCATGGCGTCCAATCCTGGACCTGTCTACTCTAAACACCTTTCTGGAGATTCCAAAATTCAAGATGCTGACTCTTCACCAGTTACTTCCTATGCTAGGCAAAGATGCCTGGTTGGCATCTCTAGATTTAAAAGAAACATACCTGCACATCCCAATCAGGGAACCTTGCCGAAGATACATATGCTTCAAAGCAGGCTACTTGCATTATCAGTTCTCTGCACTGCCCTGCAAGACAAATACTGCAAGCCTTGGGGTTCATGGCCTCCTGCATTCTTCTAATTCCATATGCATGACTGCATATGAGAAACTGCAATGGTATCTAAAAAGTCTATGGAGTCAACATTGTCACAGCCTGGAAGTGAAGATTCCTATCATACCTTGCTTACGCCTGGAGTTCCTATGGTGGGCAGAGGCCTGCCACCAAAACAAGGGACTACCATTCACACTACCCCCTGCCGCCCAATCCCTAACTACAGATGAATCAGACTATGCATGGGGGGGCTCACCTGGAAGGGAAGTGCATTCAGGGCAAATGGAACCCAAATCAAATGCACCTACATATCAATCAAAAAGAAATTTTAGCTGTACAGAATGCTCTGACAGCCATCAAGGACTACATTCTTCCAGGACAACTAATGGTAAAGACGGACAACACCACGGTTATGTGGTACATAAACAAGCAGTGGGATACACACACCTACCCCATCTGAAGACTAGCCATGGCATTGTGGAACACAGCCTTGAGCTACCAAGTGCACCTACAAGCTCAATTCCTGCCAGGAAAATTGAATACACTGGCAGACGGACTAAGCAGAAACCTCATGGACCCACACGAGTGGAAACTGGAACCACGGATTTTCAACATGTTGCCAAACAAATGGGGGAGCCCAGACATAGATCTATTTGCCTCCCTGCAGAACTACCAAGTTTTGCACAAGGACTCCCCCAAACAAGCCTGGAAAGTGGATGCTCTGTCCTTCAGCTGGAAAAACCAATCAGTCTATGCCTTTCCCCCTCTGCCTCTGCTCTCCAAAGTTCTACTAAAAGTCAAACAGGACAAACCAAGGATGGTTTTGATTGCTCCAGACTGGCCGCGCCAAGACTGGTGCACCCCCTCTTGCGCAGCTTGTCACAAATATCTCCATGGCACCTACCTCAGACCCTTTCCCTGCTGTCTCAGCAGGAGAACCAAATTCTGCACCCTCAGCTTCCAACATTGAACCTTGCAGCATGGCTAATCACTTAAATTCACCCTTATCATCCCTCAGCAAACCTGTGATGGATGTCATCTTGGAGGCGAGGAGACCTAGTACTAGAAAATCCTTTGCTGACAAATGGAAAAGATTCTGTGCCTTGAACCAGTCCTTAGGGACAAGCACAACAGTGCCCAATTTACCTCAGATTTTGCAATACTTAACTGAGATGCTTCACAAGGGTCTGTCTTTTTCCTCCATTAAAATCCACGCCTCAGCTATTTCAGCTCACTATAACACAGAACCACCCCTCTTCTCTCATCCTCTGCTCAAGCAGTATCTCACAGGGGCAAAACAAATGAGACCACCCAGGAGAGCTCCTACCCCTCCCTGGAACCTTAACTTTGTTTTGGAGAAACTCACTCTACCTCCTTTCGAGCCAGCTGATACTGCAGACTTAAAATTTCTTTCTTGGAAAACAGCCTTCCTTTTAGCAGTCACTTCAGTTAGAAGGATATCTGAATTACAGGCCCTTATGGCAGTGGAGCCTTTCATCATCTTTCATGCGGACAGGGTATCTCTCAGGACCAATCCATCCTTCATGCCCAAGGTAGCTTCCAGTGTGGCTCTTAATCAGTCCATTCATTTACCAACCTTCTTTCCCAATCCACAGAACAAGGGAGAACGGATTCTGCATTCCTTGGATGTGCACAGACAATTTAAATTCTACTTGGACAGGACTAAATCTCAATGAAAATCTGAACAATTGCTCGTAGCATTTTCTGCAGGGGCAGAGGGGAAGGCTATTTCAAAACAAACCATTTCTAAATGGATAAGCCATTGCATTCATTTCTGCTCTAGGCACCATGGCAAACTTATCCCCCAGGGGATCAGATCTCACTCCACCAGGGCTGCATCTACTTCTGCAGCCTTTCTCAGAGATGTTCCTACCAGGATATCCTAGAAGCTGCTACCTGGAGTTCTGTACATACTTTCACCAAGCATTATAATTTATTAATTTTCTCTAAATCCAAAGATGGCTTTGCCACTGCTGTCTTGCAGGGCCTTATAGCTGGCCCTAATGCTGTATAAGCTCCTCCTCCCAACCATAGCTTTGGGAATCTACCCAAATGTAATGACTTCAACAGTGAAACACGAAGAACACAGTACAGTTGTGTACACTTACCATAAATGTAGATGTTCGAGTGTATTCACTGTTGTAGTCCTGGTTACCCTCCCTCCAGCCCCCTAGTTTTTTCTGGCTATACCTCTACTTTCTTTTGCTATGCTTAAAAGCCTTTTTGGTGTATTTGCTTTTGGTTGGAGGTATACTTTTGTGTTTTTTGTGTTTATTTGCTCCCCATTGGGGGGGCACATGACATCTGGGGTAAGAAAAACTGATGTAATGTTGTCGGCTGCATGTTTTATACCCCTGACGACCTGACGTCATGGAAGAAGGGACAGCAACTGACGCAGGACCCAAGGCTCCGTTAATCAGGCGACTGAGGGCAACCTGCCAGCTACCCAAATGTAATGACTGCAACTGTGTGAATACACTCGAACACCTACGTTTATGGTAAGTGTACACAACTGTACTATTTCCAAAATGATTTGTTTATGGTCCGCTCTAACCAGTGAGGGGTTGACCTCCAGTGTCGCCCATGTTGGTGATGACCAGTCCAATATGTTGTCACCTCTGGTAGGAGTGTTGACCAATTGTTCCAGGGCGTTTGAGTTTATAAATTCTAGGAAATGTTGGGCAAGGGAATTAGTCTCCCAGTTAATGTTTGGGTAGTTGAATTCACCCAATATTAGGGCGTTTGGTAGGACCTTTATGTTACGCAGTGTTTCCAGAAATGCGGAATGGGGTTCTTGGGACATGGTGGGTGATCTGTAGCAAGCTACAATTTTAATTGCAATTTTGCCTGCTGTTAGTTGCACGTGGATTATCTCTGAAGCGTCGTGCTGGGCCACTAACCTGGAGGTGGTGGGTATCCTTGATGAATATGGATACTCCCCCGCCTTCTGTATTTCGGTCTGGGTTCTGTGGCCGAAATGTATGGTATGAGTTGTAGCCTGGTAGTGCTGGGGTTCTCTCTGTTGCCTTAAACCAGGTTTCTGTTACTGCACATATATCGATTTTCTCCATACTGAGGAGTGCCTCAAGTGCATGCATTTTGAGGTTTAGACTTCTGGCATTGAGTAGTATTACCCTCAGATTTTTGTTACTTGTGCTATTTACAGTGGTGGGTTTGTCTTTTGAGCCTTGCCTAAAAAAGGCAATACGAGGGTGGCAAGAGCCTTGACCAGTATTCGAAAGCCTAAGGGTGACAGGTGCAAGCTGTCTCTAGCTAAGCAGTGTGGCTTGTCGAGCATGTCATCCCAGGCAGATAGACACTGGATCACATTTGAATGACACCAAAAACTTAGCCAATTGTTGAAATTGATAATTTTTTCTTTATACCATGGTGTCATTCTTGGTGAGGGCAGGATGCTACTCAGGGTCAGGGACATACCGGCCTGGGCTACATGATCAGAGAGCCCTTCCATGTCTCTTTTCATGTAGTCCAGGGAGGTACGGCTCAGGTCATTCACACCAACATGGACAATGACAGAGTCGTATTTGTACTTGTTCTGGAGTGACCTGAGTGCTTGTGTTATGTGGCACGCAGGTGAAAAGCAGGAAGCTGGTAGTTTGATTCAGATAGCTGATAAAATCTTCTAATTTAGCACTGTCTCATTTCCACACAATAAAAATATTGTCAATAAAGTACAGATACACCATGATGCATTGCATGTATTCTTAGTTGTTGTAATCCTCCTCCCACTTGCCTAGGGCGATGTTGGCTAAGCTAGGGGCCATAGCTGCCCCCATGGCTATACCAGTCTTTTGTTTATACCAAGTTTCATTAAAAGTAAAGAAATTCTACCTAACCACCATATCTAAAAGTTTACCTCTTCTTTCATGTTGTCCTGGTGTGCCATTGTAGTTTTTCCTGTAAGACTCAATCAGTGTTTCAGTTAAGCGGATGTACAGTATATAATGATTCAACATCTGTTGTTAATAAAATACTTTCAGCATCAACTGTAACATTTTCGATTTTTCTTAAAAAAAATATTAGAGTCTTTTATGTGTGAAATGCTCTTCTCAGCCAGAGGTTGCAACAAAAAATCCAGGTAGCTGGCAGTAGCTTTGGTCGTGGAACCCCGCTTGCAACCACTGGCCTGTAAGGAGGGTTTTTTCTATTTTTATGTGGCTTATGGATTCCAAGGAATTTAGGCAAGTGTGGGGAAGATGTTTGTAAATAGTCAAACAAGTTATCTGTTAACAAACCATCATCATAAAGTGCAGTCAAGGCTGTGTATCATTTGTTTTATGATGCCTTAATATCCTCTAAAGTTAAAGACTCATAATAGTAATAATAATAATAATAATAGTAATAATAATAATAGTAATGATAATAATAATGATAATAATAATAATAATAGTAATAATAATAATAATAATAATAATAATAATAATAATAATAAGTAATAATGAAGACTCATGATACTTCAAATCTGATGAAGTATTTTTTGATATGAAAGCGATCTTTGTTAAAAGTTGTATATTAATATTCTGGTAGATGTCTATTGGTAGATCTTTTTGTCACTCAGTCATTTTTAGTTAGTTTAATTAATGAAGTTTTGATTAGTATGTTAGCTTATGTAAAGTGTTAATAAACTGGTCTGACTGTAATTTGTCTCTAAGTTTCTCTGATTACACTATGGTGTTAAGGGGGAGGGGGGACTTGGCTAAAGGAATGATTTTAATGCTTTTGTTGCCCTTAACGGAACCACCCTCTAACTTGTCCCTTGTTCCACACAACCTGAGTATATATAAGGAATGTTTTTGATGCTTTCTATTATAGTCAACTAGGATTGCTTGTTTGTGTGTTTCAATAAAGGATATTCTATTTAACTCAACTGCGGACTACCTGCTATTTTCTATTTGATTATTTTGTAGCATGTATTTTGTAGTTATATTTTACAATTCAATTTTTATTAAAGGACTACAACAGGATTCTATTATTAAATGCTCAACTTCTCTGTCCTTTTTTCCCCCCTCTATGTATTGTCCCTGCTGTGAATAAACAACAATACAACATTTAAAATATTTTAAATTGACTGTTTCTCTCCACTAGAACAGTACCTTACTGTACTGTGGTGGATTCATTTTCAAAAAACTTTTATCCTGGCCTTGCTGCAGTCTCCAATTAATTGATGTCATCAAGGCCACTAAATACAGGTAGTTTTCTGGCCGTTTGCCTCCCCATACTGACATCACCATGACTGTCCTAAAATTCCACCCATGCTGTAATGTCACAGCTTCCTGGTCCTTACCCTACCCATACAGAAAGTAAAGGCACAAGGAAACATGAGTCAAGTCTCCTGCTGTGAGCTATCAGTCACAGTAGGTAACAGCTCAAATTACCCTTTGCACTTTGACAGCTAGGGACGTTAGGTGTGAAGGAGGATGGGAGATGAGTCAAAGTAGTACAATTCAGGCTTCACAAAAAATGCAGTTTAGCCATTCTAAAAAGAAGCATCAGTAAAAAGCACTTTGAAAGTCTGTTCTGTAGCATTTGCACTGTTTGTGTTTTAAGTAGTCATTGAATGGCAGGAAATGTTACTTAAAACTGACTAACTGAAAGACAGCAGTTTATGTATGTAAAATCAATGCAGTGACAAGAGCTTTAAGAAGAAAGAGGCCTGTGTGATGTAACTTTTTATAGATGAGCACTGCATTTTGGGATACATAGAGGCAGACTAAACAATCAGAATTACTTCAAGATGCCAGGCCCCATGTGATCACACTCAGAAATTACATATAAAAATGTTTAAAAATCTGTAAATAGTCCCAGAGAGGTGTTGCAATGTAGGAAACCCCAAACCATTATGAAATAAACATGTTTTTTTTGAGTCTGTGGGTGCAATTCTCCTTTAAGTGAACTAAGTGCATAACAATTTAGGAAGTGAACATCACACCCTCCATGCTGCAAAGTTTCTTCTTGATTTGTTTTGGACCCCCGTATAGGTTGCATTCTGGGTTTTTCTGAGACTTCTAGGGATACCACGGATTTCTCTTTTTTTATTATACTAACTTACCTTTAATTTCTCTATAAACTGGATAAAGGTTCTGTATCAAGTCATTGTCACACAACTTGTATCTATTCTTAACCAATATTTTCATATTATATTTAATTTTGTATAATTATTTAAACTTTAGTTGTGTTTTGTATTATTTTGAAGGACTGTAAAGTTACTGTTCTTAAAATGTTTTGCATACTTGGGAGCTTTTCTCCCCAGGCATTTGCTGAAAATGGGTTCCTATCCAGTTGGACTTTCCCAGTAATTAAATGTCAGTAAATTTAAAAATAGCACTTTTGCAAAAAAAAAAGTGTATTTCTTTGTTGCTTAATATCTATGCCAGATGTTTATATGTATTCACACTGATCATCTTTGCATGCTCGAAAGCCAAAATAATCTGAACGTTATTTCTGCGAGATAAAAATAACAAAAACTGCAATCCCAAACCACGCATTTTTCCCAGGGCAAGTAAACACTTGCCCAAAACTTCATGAAAACACACTGTAGTATCTGAAACCCACATTAACTATATACATCCACTCCTAGATCACACTACAGTGGGGAAAAGAACATATTTAGTGATTACTGCACTGAGGAAGGCATATTAATGCTCTAACCAGTTTGCTTTTTTCTGTAGTGTTTTGACACACTGTCATGTTGGAGCTGCCACATTAAAGTTTTCTTTTTTCACCGACTTGGTGCTGGCCGTTTTTTGTTTGTGCTTTCAGTTTTTGGCCTGTGCACCTGCCGTACGTGCAGCTCATCATGTTTGCTGCAAGTGTTTACTTGCCCTGGGAAAAACTGCGCTGTTCGGGATTTCATTTTTCTTTATTTACGTCTCGCATAATTAACATTCAAGTGTATGGGCTTTTCACCAAGCAAAGTATACCTGTACACACGTACATAGATATACAATAAGTACTCATACACAGTCTGTTCATATACATATACTTTATACACAGGTGTGTGTGTGCGTTTCTGTGTATAGACATACATGTGTGCACACACAAGTGCATGTATAACTTAGTGAAGCACTTAATTGCCTTCCAGCATTGTAGCACACTGCTTCAGATGATGACCATTGCATCAGATGGCTTGCCCTTTAAGTTGTTCTCTTCCATCTTTGATATAAAGTACTTCTCAGCTGAAAACTATGGTAATAACAGGATCTTCCCCATAGAAGGAGTAAGCGGTCTTGTCTCCTAGAAAGGATTATCAAACCATTTAGAGTCTAGAAATGTCTTTGCAATGTCTCCATATTACTGCATGTCCCTCCACAGTCTTTCTTGAACATTGACTAGGACTGGATGACTATGGCACAGGTCAAAGCACAAATTAAGATGTGTTGGGTATTCGTTCCTCCTCCTCCTTTGTATCCAGGGTAGGAAGAAAATATCCTTCTCCTCCCTTTTTGTTGCTCATTCCCCAAGTCCTCTCTGACTCTTGAGTGTTACAGACCTCATGAGTCTACAGTTTACATCTGCTTAGGCCATAGGTCTTGGTCTTTGGCACCATCACGTCCTCCTTATCTAAAAGTCTTGTCTTGGAAGTTCACTTTCTAATAGTAATGATATCAGTAAGGAGGGGGTGGGAACTTAAGTCTTTCTTCAAAACATCCATACATTGTTTTTAATGAAGATCATGTATATTTACATACTCAGTCATGAGAGAAGAGTTCTGGAGCAAGAGGGAAGTGATAGAAGGAGTTGTGGACTTCAGAGAGTCTCATAAGTGATTGACTGCCTGCTCCATTGCTGTAGCCCTGTGTATTATTCAGCTGACCAGAATTAATCTATTGGCTCAGGTACATGTTGGAGCTGGAACATGGGAGGAGAGTAATCTTTTCTGTCCTCAGGAGGAAGAGGAGGAGGCATACCGTCTGGTAGAATGCCTGCTGGAAAGTGGAAATTACATAGGGGGTGCTTATGCACCAACAGGGGTATGTAGAGACTCGACTGTGCATTTCTGAAGCCACTGAGCATTTGTAAGGGAAATAAGACCTTGCAGTGAGAACCCTCCTCCTTCTTATGGATGATGGTATTGCTGTGAATTTGCTCACCCCCCCCCCCCCCAGAACAAATGAGCTATAATTCCCCTCACCTAGGGGAGAGTCAGAACAGGTTAGTAGAGCAGCCAGAAGGTTTAGGTTTAATAGTCAAAGGGGGACTGGAGCCAAAAAAAGTGTTGAGCAACTTCTGTGAGCAGCTGTCAGTCCTTTTGCTGAGGCAAGTAAATGTAGACCATGAAGAGATAATGTTATGATAATTACATATGTTTTATTTTATGCACTTTTGTACCTTTGTTAACCACTAGATTTCTTTGGCCATACATCCACAACCCATTTTTATGCATGGGGTCACTTCAACAGTGACAATCATCTAGAACCAGTGTTCACACCCCCGGGTTGTGATTCCGTACCACACACACACACACACACACACACGCACGCACCTGCTGCATGTCTTTGGAATGTGGGGGAAAAACCCACACAAACACAGGAAGGGTATGCAGATTCCACACAGAAGGTATCCAACACAGAATCAAACTAACCATTGAAACATAAACACCATAAATAGTTCCATACAGGGAATAGATATTCATCGTGTTTCACTGTTGCAGTCATCACTGTAGGGTTCTTCCTGCCGGCAGGCAGCCCTCGGTCGGCCAGAATCCCAAAGTCTGGGTTCGGCGTCGGCTGTTCAGTCATGCTCCCTGACGTCAGAGGAGTACAAAGCTGCCAGTCAATGCCATGTTCTCCAGTCTTTCTTGCCGTGCGGTGGAAGCAGTTCGCAAGTGCTGGTCGGCTGACTCCTGATATTTTTTCGTGCTTCAGTCCGAAGGAAGGGTATGCAGATTCCACACAGAATGTATCCAACACAGAATCAAACTAACCATTGAAACATAAACACCATAAATAGTTCCATACAGGGAATAGTTTCCACAAAGTTAATTTAGTTTAACAGTGTGAAATACAGTAGGCATTAGTGACAGAATGAACCAGTTCCCTTGGAACCTTACATTCATTCGTTCTGTGTTGCAACAAGATAAGTAATACTTGTAGTTGTTTTGGCATTTGTCTAATCTAACCTACAGGTAACGTACAGAAAAAAATTTATGTATTTAATGACCTCTTACCCTGTCTGACAGAAGGGATAAAATGAAAATTAGAAAAGAAAGAGAAGTGATCCTGTCGGCCCCATCTCCAAAAAGAAGGGCTCATGAAGCACACCCATGTCCTGTGGTGGAAATTCCAGTTGAACTGTAGTTAAGATATTCCCAGGGTAAACCCGGTAACAGATAAGTATACAGGGGCCACTACTTGAAGATCATATAGCCTTTTTCATCAAGCCTGTTCACAAAAATAATATAATTTTTTACTCTTTATCAAAATTTGGCACAGAATGTCTGATGATCCTGAGTGTCCATGTCTTGTTTTATTTTTTAGCTGCAGAGAGGACTTGCACATAGTAAATTGAGCTATGCTAGTCAATCACTTTTTCCCCCCTCCTCACAGCTGATCATCTCAAACCATTCCCCTCATCATTCACTGGGGTCATCTGGACCTGCCATAGCCTTCCCCCAATGTTCAACCTCTGTAGCCTTCCCCTGGCTCAACATTACTGACTTCCAGGTCCAGTGTGGAGGACAGGAGTACTAGTGTAGCATTATTACTGCCACCTGCCATCCTGTGTCAGCCTTGCTTGCTCTCTGCTATCACTGTCTTTGCGAGGCATATGCATGCTTCTGCACATCAGCAGCCTCCTAACCAAGGGTTGTACTGTTTGCTGCATGGAGCTTACTAGCCTCTTAATCCTGCTGTTGCAGTGAGCCTAGGCACACCCTTCCCCTCAGAACGAATGAGCTTGAATCAGCCACTCACTCCCATTCTTCCTGCCTGGTCCATCTAACAACAGTGCCAGTAGTCAAACACAGGTCATCTAAAGAGCAGTAAAGCCTTTGCCCTTCTGTGCTATGAGGTCGTATTAGTCCATCCACTGTTATGCAGAAAGCACAGTGCAGCAGACCTGGACCACAGAAAGTTCTTTGTGAATAAAGACTCCCCAATCTTTGCTTCAGAGTGATGTTACTTTAACAGGGCATACTTGCATAGGAATAATACTGATTAAGTGATCATGAGGCCCATAAGATGTCTGGCCATGTTAGGTACACCTTTACGCAGACAAACTTAGAAGTTCTTGCCTCCTTTGTAATGCACTTAATACTGCTTACCTCCCAAATTGAGCAGTGCCTTGAATGATAAATCTGGTGTAAAGTTATATCTACCGGACCAGTCATTAAAACTAGTCTTAAAGGTAGCCTGAGTTGTACTTTGTTTGACCTGCAGTAGTAACTTATTCCACAGGCTGAGAATATGCTGTGTTAGGAACCTGTCCCTCCAGTGAATCTTGTTTATATTTTGTTATGAATTTAGGTCTGTAGTGCTTGTAGAGGTATTGGTTTTATGAAGAAATAGGATGTCAGATAGGATTGGGTCTTTCATGGCTCCAAAAGCTAGACCAAGTCGCCTCAGAGTACCCAGAAGGCTACAGACTATAAGGAGAGTTGTACTAATCTTTTGAGATATTCGAAGTGTTTAAGACATTTAATTTTCTTGGTCAGAAGTCTTTGGGGCTTTTTCATTTGAATGATATGCCCGTATGTCTGCATACTAAAGGGGGTGTTGTATTCGATGATGGGTCTTATAAGAGAAGAGTACAGGGGTTAGTTGATGCATTTGGCTCTTGCAGATATTCTCTTGATAACTAACTGTGCCAGACAGAAGGATTTCCTGACTGGTAGAAACATGATGATCGAAGAAGATAGAGTTGTCCACGTAACTACCCAGGTGTTTTATGACCGTCTCCATCTGAAGAGGAATATAATTTGGATATTTGGATGGGGGGGTGGCAAGTTTGTTATCAAATGCTTCTACACTGTACTTGTTTGCATTTAACTTGGAACTGTTTTTAGGTACACCAGGTATGTGCATATTCCAGTCCTTACTGGAGCTGTTTGGTGTCAGTAGATGAGTGGACCATAGTATTCAGCTTGCAGTTGTCAACAGACTTGGTCAGCCACATATCTGGGATATTCGCTTGGATGTCTGCAAAATAAATGCCAAACAGGAGGGGGCCTAGCATGGTTTCCTGTGGCACCCATCATTGTAATTTTGCATTCATAGAGTGTACCAGCAACTTTCACAACCTCGGATCCAATAAAAAAGTTTACTTTGTCTAATTTTTTCAGTATTTCCAGAGTGAGGAATAGTATCAAGTTCTTGAATTCGATCAGGATAAGCAGTGTGTATAGAGAGACCACTGTCCATAACCTCTGTAACTTTCTGAAGCTTACTAGGTTCAGGAGGCAGGATCTGTCCTTTTCAAAACCAGATATTGTGGGGTGAAGTTCAGTTAAGTTGCTTTTGCAAGCATAATTTCCACTCTGTTGCTTTCCATAACATTTAAGGCTTGTGAGCCTGATGGGTTTATAATAGGGTTCATTTTAAAAATACGAATGTTTACTTACCCGAACACCTAAATGCCGACACGTCTTTATCGAACCACGAAAACATCGATCGTCCTGAAGTGCGAAATCCGAAACGTCGAATCATCATGGTTGGCCTTTCTGTGGTATAGCTCTGTAAGGTAAGTGCGATAGTTATGGACCTTAGGGTTAGGGTGCGGGTTAAGGTAAGTGCATAGATGGTAATGTATGTTAGATTTAGTGTAGGGTTAGAAGTAGGGTTTTATTAAATGTATGTGTGTGGATTATTTAGTTTGTTTGGGTATAGCTTTTTAAGGTAAGTGTGCGATAGTTACGGACCTTAGGGTTAGGGTGCGGGTTAAGTTAAGTGCATACATGGTGGTATATGCAAGATTTAGTGTAGGGTTAGAAGTAGAGTTTAGTTTAGGGTTAGAAGTAGGGTTTTGGTTAGTGTATGTATGTGGTTTATTTAGTTTGTTTGTGTAAGTAGTATGTAGCAGGCGGTGGGATGGGGCATGTATGACATTAGGGCGTTCGGTGTATTTGTAGTTCGCGGAATATGTGTCGGCGTTTAGGTGTTCGGGTAAGTAACATTTGTGTTTTTAATATGAACTCTTATAATAACCTTGGTCTGTAGAGGGGCACTTTTGTTTAGGAGAATCACAGTGGCTGTTTTCCAGGCATCAGGCACAAACCCTGTAGACAGGCTAAGGTTGAAGACTTCAAGTAAAGGCTCAGATAGCGCATACTTGTTATTCATGAGAATACAACCTGGTATGTTGTATTTGTCCCATAAAAATGTTTTTTTTAGTCTGTGACAGGGATTCTTAGACTTGTTCCAAAGTGATTTCAAAGGAAACTAAATTTTCAAGGATGTGAGAGTAACAGTGTATATAACTGAGGTAAAATTAGCACTATTTTTTCTGCTAAATATATTGGCTGTATCCTTTAGAGAAATGTGTGTGATACTATAGATTAGCTCAGTGTATTGCTGGACATTATTCTTTAATTTTCTGAAGAAAATTTTGTAGTTTCTTTTGCTATGTGTAGCAAAACTTTAAGTTGTGTTTTGCTTTACATCTTCTAATAGGGCGATTAAGTTCATAAGTAATTATTAGGCTGTGATCTATGAGGACCTTTTTGAAGTCTAGGCATGTATTCTCATGATGTTTGTAGCCCTTGTGTTGTAAGTACAAATAAGCTAGAGTCCTTGTATTTTAAGTACAAATAGCTCAGAGCTGGACAGACATTTGCATGTTGCACCTATCCGTAAGGGACAGAGGTACTAAACGAGGGGAGAATTTGCAATTTCCCATCAATTTGTCCAGATTACACTTGGAGTAAGAGGTGCATTTTGCTTTATTTGGGGAGGAAGACTAAGAGAAGTTTTTTCCTCTTGGATACGTATTTGTACCTCCATTGTGTTCTGTTTATGTTGCAGAAGAGATTAAGATCTGTTACTTATGACCCAGGCAATCACACATACATACAAATGAAAACAAACTACACCTACACACCTTCAGTTGCAAACACCGCACGATAATCCTATATACAATTACTGTAAATTGAACATTGCATAGCTCACTCAACTCCTACCTTCCTTTAAACCTCATTCCTCCTCCAATACACTGCATGCACTGTTCCCTCAATTTCCATGTCCCTCTATAGAATTTGCACCCACTCCTCTCCAAAGATCCCACCCCCAGCATCTCCTTCTCTGTCACTCCACTCACCACTTCCAGAATGGCTGGTCTAGACTTTGACCTGCATTCTCCAGCATCTGCCCCTCTAGTAGCCACCAGAACCAAACTCAACAAGGCCCTGCTATGTCTAGGCAACGTCGATTCTGTACCACAGCTCAAAAAAAAAATCACCTCCCCAGTTGCAACAGTTTTTTCACCCAAGGACTTCCAACATAGTAGTCTGCAGGGAACTTCCAAAGTCTGCCAACTTATCACACTCCCCAAAAAAACATGCTCCCAATCATCCCCTTCCTCCCCTTCACACCTCCAACATCTGCAGTTTACCTGAGGAAAAAATTCCATGGAGTCTGCCAGGGGCAAAAAATGTCCATGCAAAGACCTCCAAGCAAAAATACCAAATCCTGTAGACTTTGCTGCATACCTGGGAGCCACACACACATCCTTCCATTGCTTTCTCGTGAAGCACCCATCCATTTTCCCCTTGTCAGGTTGGCATAATGGTAAAGGTGGTTGCCTTACAGACACAAGGTGTGGGTTTGATTCTTATGTGAAGTAATTGGCTAGCATAAAATGGCCCACAATGGCAGTTAGCTTAGTACTAATATATGAACCTCAGCCCATCCAACCTATTATGATGGACTCCCACAGCCAGCATGCAACACTCCACATGCCCTACCAATTACCACCCCCCCCACAGCAGCCTCTTTACTAGATTCCATCAAAAACTCCACCGGTGATGGTCTTCCGTCTAGGATCCTCCTATTCCTCTCTCCCTGCCCTCACTCTGACAACAAACCCAGGCAATTTCCAGAGATTAAGATCTCTTGAGCTGGTGTTTATGCCACTATTGGACTTGCAGATATACAGTAGGTTTGAAAGGGTGGGGTTGGTTGAGACTGTGTAAGCAGGCAGAGATTGCACCACTGTAGCCTGTAAAATGCCCAAGAAAAGGGAGAGGACTTTGAGATGGTCAGTGTAGCATTTTATGGTTAAAGCCATTGATTTTTCTTGATGAGAAAGTATTGCAGTTGTTCATGCTGCAGTAGGTGTTTAGACCAGTACATACCAATGGAGGCATTATACTCAGTGATTGGTATAATAAATGCCGAAAGACTATTCTTACTAGTAAGTTCTGCAATGACAATGGACTTTCTTAAGTTAGGGAACACATGGTCATTAACGGACAGGTCATTCTCTACATAGGTTCCCAGATCCCTAACTACTGCATCATTTTTCAGGGGTGTGTTTTCTATGTTGATAGTTACAAGGTATGTCATACTTGCCAAAGGATACTGTTATATATTTTCTGACAGTTGGCTTTAGGCCATAATTTTGACACCAGCTATTTGTTCGGGAAAGGCCCTCTTGGAAGATTTTGAGGTCTTCTGGAGAGTTTCTGATATCACTAAGTTTGTAGTCATCTGCAAACATGGTCACCCATAAACCCTTGACATTAGCTTTGACCTCTGAGAGTTAAATGCCAGAGAGGAATGGCTTGAGGACTGAATCCTGGGGAGCACTGTTAGTGACCAGTCTTTTGGAGAAGATGGAGCCACACACTCTTATTTCCTGAGTTCTGCTAGTGAGTTTACTATCCAATGGGTTACATCTGGATTTGCATTTAGTTGGATGAGTTTATCAGCTATACTAGCGTATGAGATAGTACAAATGACATTGCAAGGTCTATGTATGTAGTGTGTTCTGATATTCCCTCATCCAGTATTTCAGTAACTGTCTTGAAGTCGACCAGTTTAAGTAGGCAGGATCTACACTTGACAAAACTGAACTGGTTATTGTCAAGAGTTTGCAGGTTGCCTGTGTCCTTATTTATTAATTTTTGTGAAGATCCTTTCCATAGGTTTACAGATGAGAATGAACGAGACTTGGGTTTATAATTACCTGGGTCCGGGTTGATATTATAAACACAAAAGCTCTAAATAGCGAATGCATCAACATTGGCACATATAGGTCGATGTACAAAAAGAGCGAAATATGTAATGGGTGAAAATGAAAACGCTGAACGTATTTCGCCAACCAACAGTGCCATGCAGGTAAGCTCAAACTAAATAAAATTAAATGAACACACTTTTGCACCCCCACCCCCCCACCCCAATATGCCAACTCCAAGACTGCACAACAGTGAGGAAAAGGATATATTTTCTCATCCCCACGATCACTCTGCTGGCCAAGCAAATACGTTCAGCATTTTCATTTTCGCCGATTACGTATTTCGCTCATTTTGATCATCAACCTTTATGGGTCGTTGTAGATGTATTCGCTATTTTGAGCTTTTGTGTTTATAATATAGACCCCCCTCCGGGTCTGTTAGCATTACCACCTGTCCTTTTTTTTTTTCCAGACTATCCAGAAATCAAACTGTCCGGTAGTCCGGAAAACAATGTACAAACTCTGGTATTCTGTTTCAGACAAAGAAACAGACTATCAAAGATTGTTAAATCTGTAGATTTACTGTGCTTTTTTACAAAAAGCACAGTAAATCCACAGAAAAAAAGGCTTCACAAACAGAAAAAGTAGGCATTCCCCTCAGATGACACAACAATGATGTCACAGAATTGGTGAAAAATGGGCAGAGTTATATGAGATGTGAGGGGGCATGGCTTAAGTCCAGTTTTTGCGAAAATAAAAAGTGGCAAGCCTGGGGTCTGTTGATGTCCCACTTTTGTGCCAGGGGTTGACTGTTGCTGTCCTCCATTCATCCAGCACAAAACCTATTTGGAGGCTGGTCTTGAATATCCTCTTGAGGGAGTCTTGACAGGTCCTGTTTCAGGCTGGCCAGTATGTTATACAGCCTGATAGAAGCAGTGTTCTTGATCTTGGACAGTGCTTTGAGGACATGTTCTTGGGAGATTTGAGGGGGTGGTGTGGATGTCTATATGTAGTCTGACAAATGTGTATGTGTTGGGGGGGTGAAATTAGAGCTAAATTTATCCACTAGTAGGTTGGTTAGGTCCTTTGGTTCTGAGTATGTGATGTCATTTAATTTGAGCTCTGCACAGCTGCACATTATTTCTGAGGTTTCTAGCAAAGTAGTTAAAAGAAGGCTTTATGGCTATCTTTAGCATGAGTGACTGTTTTTGCCTCTTATGTAAGTTTGGTTGATTGATCAGGGATCTGGGTTTCTTGTTATGTGTAGCAAAAGCATTTTTAGTAGCTAGAGTGTTCATTTATTTTTACTTGCAATGAGATTTTCTTTTGCTGTAGACTTTTATACTTGGGTTCCACTACAGGGATTTATTTTTAAATTTGGCATTTTATTTACTTTGAAGGGGACAGATACATCTGTACAGTTATTTGCATGCACATAGAATTTGGAAGTAAAAGATTCTGCATACACAGAGGACTCATCAGGTTGGAAGGGGATGTTGAATTTAGTCAGGTCATCATTCAGTTTTACTAGCTTTAGCAAACTGTCTGAATGCTGAAATTTGATATTGTGCATTTGTTTGACTCAGCAGTTGTATCTACTCATTCAGTGCAGGAACGTCTTGCTGCAGTTAACTCCTCTCTTGGGAATAACAATCAATCTAACCAAAAGCCAGTTGACAACATCACAGAAAACAGAGATGTCCTGCTGTGTCACTGTTGCAGTATTCTTCAGTGAAGGGAGCTCCTGCAAATGACCGCACAACATCCAACCAGTATCCCAAAGCCTTCAGATTTTATAGGCACTGTATGTCACACATATGCTCCCAGTATAGGGTTTAGGGCATAAAGGTAAATATACCTCGAGAACCGGCATCTTAAATTGTTGGCTTAGGGTGCTACGACAGTATCCTCCTGCCCAGAGAAACAGCCGTCTTCCAAGAAGGCCAGAAAGTTTAGGCCTGATCCGGTTGCCATCCAGCCTCCACCAGCCATCTCTGCAGAAACTAGTGAAAGCCGTGAAGAATATCCGGTGCTTGCATCGGATTCCTCTAACAACCCTGTCAGAGGCCAGCATGGATCCCAGTTCTTACACATCCTCTGAGGCTTTTCAGATGTTTGTTCTGGAAGTTGAGAGGGAACCACTGTTGATTATTTCTGAAGGGCGATTCCTCAAATCTTTGTCCGGGAAGAGATTTCTACTATGATCATTGAATTCCACCAAGAGACTGGGCCAAAATACCAAGCATATTACCCCTATTGCTAAAGATCCCCGACGTGAATGGTAATTTTTTTACTCAAGGCTTGTTTAGAGCCATGATGTCCTTGAAGCCTCCTCTAGGGGTGTCAGTTCCTGCTTCTCCCTGGTCTTCCAAGCCTGTTAAGAGGACAAGGGGACTGGATTCCCCAGATGAGGACTTAGATTCTTGGGAGAGGAATCCCTAGCGTATTCCTCTCAAATTCCTTCTCCTCCTGACTGTGGTTCAGAGAAAGAACATTCTTTGAGCCCAGATTCTGCCTGGGATGACTTATCATTTAGGGATAATGTTGCTCATATAAAGTAATATTTTAAATGGGATTGCTCCCAGGTCTCTGACATCCAAAAGAGATGCTATGAGCTTCTACAAATGGAGTCTCCTAACACATCTGCAGTTCCTCTTGTGTTGGCAACACTTTTGGACACCTTCTCTGCTGCCTCTGTAGCTCCTGACTCCTAAGAAACCTGACCGGTTCTACAAAGTTTCTGAGGACTGCAATTTCCTGTTTGTGTCCTTCTGCTAACCCTTCTGTGGTTTCAGTCTCAACTGGTAAGCCTTCTTAACTTTTGCCTTCTTCTAAGCTCCTACCTTCTGGAAAGGGTACTAGAGCTATGGAAAGGTTGGATGAAAAAAATATATACTGGTAACACCTTGTCATTTTGGGCTATTAACTACCAAACCCACGTGACCAGGTATGTCTTTGCTCTCCTTTTTAGGTAGCTAAGGTTATGCCTGATTTGCCTGATTCAGCAGGGAAGGTTTCAGCTGTTTCTCTGCTTGGTTCCACTTCACAGGTCACTCGTCAGTGTGTAAAATGCAGTTATGATGCTGCCAATGTTTGTTCCAGAGCTGCTGCTTTTGGTTCTTTGATGAGGCATTATTCTTGGCTTTGTCTTCAGGCCTTGCTTGAAGATATAAAGCCAAACTGTTGAATGCTCCTCTGGATGATCATCTTTTTGGGACAGCTGCTGCTGACCTTTTAAGTCACTCCAGTATAAGGGGTAAGGCCATGCAGAAACACAGACATATTTTGTCTCCCTACATCCAAACTTTAGAGGAATTACTTTTCTAAATCTACCTTTGTTTGTAGGCAGACTCGTCAACCTTCCAAAGATAAGACTGGGTCCAGGTTTGGTCCTCCTGCTAAGCCCACTCAGACTTCTACTTCTCAGAAGACTTCCTTTCAGGACAAGCCTGTTTCTGTTTGACATTTTGCTTCCTCTTCCCTTCAGCCAGGTCCTCTTGTTTCTCCACCTTTCTCTGTCTGTCCCAGATTGGCAGCAGATCATTTCAGACTCTTGGATAACGTTTTTCATTTGTCAGGAGTAATTTTCTTCAGGCATTCCACAGCCTCCTCCAGAACAACTCTCTCTATTCCTGGAGATTTTGAAGTCCCATTTGGATCAGGGCACCATTCAACCTGTTCCACCCACCCAGAAGAGGTTTTTACTTCAGGATGTTTATGGTCCCTTAGAAGGAGGGGACTTGGTACAAATTCTGGACCTTTTTCTCTCTTCTCAACGCTTTTCCCAGGGTTGCTTCTTTCAGGATTTTGTCCCTTCAGACTTTTTCTCTTCTGCCTAAGATGCATTGGGTCTCTCTAGACCTCAAGGATGCCTGTCTTCACATCCCTATTGACAGTCTCTTTAGGAAACGTTTATATTTCTCTATTTTTTCCTCTCATTTTCAGTTCTTTACTTTGCCCTTTGGCCTTTCTTCTACCCCAAGGGTATTCACAAAATGCATCGCTGCTGGCATTGCCTTTTGCTGGCATTGAGGGATACAGATATTCCCCTTGTCTAGATGACCTGCTTATTCAGGCTGTTTCTCCCTGCAAACCACTTCACTGCTAGTCTTCTGCAAATTCTGGGGTTCACCATCAATCTCAGGAAGTGTGTGCTTACAACCTCCCAGGATCATATTTTTCTCAGTTCATAGGATTTTAGGCTATTGGCCCGGATGCCCTTATAAGCCTAGCCAAGAATTTCACCCATGTTCCCTCAAAGTCAGCACCTGTTTCCGCTATCCAGTAGGGACACAGGTGGGATTCCAGGGGTATATTTTCTGTTTCCCATCTAGTCGTCCAGGTTCCTCTTAAAGAGGGCTAGGCTAGAGGTACTCTGCTTGACAGGGAGAGGGAGTCTATTCCACAGACGGGGGAGTCTTTGCGACGCAAATTTATCCCACCAACAAGTTCTGTTAATGTCACAGACCAGGTTAAGGCCTTGCATGCCGGTTTCACGAGTGGAGATGTTCATCGTGCATACAGCTGCAGTCATAACATATGGGTTCTCCTGCCGTCAGGCGGGTCCTCGGTCGGCCGAATTCCAAAGTCTAGGTCCGGCGTCGGTTGTCGTCGCTTCTTCCCTGACGTCAGTGCGACAGGGGTATAAAAGAACCAGCCGACGCCATTTTCTTCAGTCTTTCTTGCAGCACGGTGCCCGAAGCAGAAGCAGTTCGCAAGTGCCGGTCGGCCAGCTCCTGAAATTACGAAAATTTTGAAACCGAAGTCTTCTTGAAAGCTAAGTACCCCGTTGGGGAAACTTTTCTTGCCTCAGACCGATGTCAGACAAAGTTAATAATAGTATTTCATGTGGGAAGCAAATACCGCATAAGGATTTCCATTCCCTCTGTATACCTTGTTTAGGCCCAGACCACGACGTCTTGGTCTGTCGCTTTTGTGCTACATTCAACAAACGCACCATTAAGCGTCGGGCGGAGTTCGCCCAGCATTATTTTGGAAAAACAGTTAACTATATTATGTCGTCGGATACTCCGACTCCAGTTTTGTCTAAAAAACGTAAAGATAAGGACCGACACACGAGGTCCGCGGCCAAAGCCGACTACACGTGGTCCGGTTCTCAGCGAGGCGCCAACGCAGCCTCTGACTACCGACGACACTTCATTGGTGGTGTCTCCTGTGCCCGAGGTCGTAGGCTCCTCGGCCCACACCCCGACTACAGATACCGAAGCCACTCTTGGCGTTGAACCTCAAAATGTGGACAGGTCTACCTCCACTCAAGGTGTCTTCAGACCTTCCTCTTCTTTTTCCATCAAGGCTTTCTCTAAGTCCAAAGCAGCCATGCATTCTAAGAGACAGGCTACACAGGGCCCATCTCCAGGCCCCATGCCTAAAAAACAGATGCTTAAAATGGCTGAGGATTTAATTACTCTTATCAGGGTTCTCAACCCCACGGACAAAAGGCCCAGAGTGGAGGAAGAATCCCCCTCCTCTGATCAGGGCTCCATTATTTCAGAGCACTCCGATGATCAGGAACATTCTTACTCCCCTTCTGAAGACTCTGATGCAGAGGAGTCCATTCCTTCTGTATCCCCCCCAGAGGATTACTCATTTGGGGAAACTTTGCATACCTTAAGGGAACACTTCCACTGGGAAGGCCAAGATTATTCAGATTCCAAGAAAAGGCTCAGGGAATTTCTTTTGCTACCTCAGCACAGGCCTCTGGCTATACCTCCTGTCTTGGACATCCTAGATGATGTTTACTCGGAGGCCTGCCTTAACCCGGATTCTCTACCTCCAGCCCCAGTCAAGCCTGACAGGTACTACAAGGTTCCTGACTCGCACCAATTTCTATACAAAAGCCATGCTGCTGACCCAGAAACCATCTCACAGGGCCCCAAGGGAATTAAGGCCTCCACTGCTAAAAATCCATTACCTTCCGAGAGATTCCAGATCCTTAGAAAGGTGGGGAAAAAGGTATATACCTCTGCTACCTTAACCATGAGGGCCTTAAACTGTCAGTTCCATATGCTAAAATACCAACAGTTTTTGTTATCACAATTGAAAAGTAAAATGTCACAACCTGAACAACCAGACTTGAAGGAGTTGCAGGATTTGATGCATAGTGCAGAACAAGTGGGTAAGCATACCTTACAATGTGGTTTTGATGCTCTAGAGGCCTCATGTAGAGCTGCTGTTACAGGATCAGTTATACATAGACATGCCTGGCTTAAAGAACAAACCTTGCCTGATCATGTCAAAGCTAAATTACTAGATGCCCCTCTACAAAAGGATGTATTATTTGGTGCTAATGCTGAGGAGGTATTAAGGAAAATGGAGGAAAAGGCTAAATCAATGCAAACTGTGAAAGATTTCCTACAGGTACAACCCCCACGTTTCAGTAGAAATTGGCCTTCCAAAAATTGGTCCTTTCCAGCCACGGACAGACCCCAAAGAGGTAGATACAGGCGCCCGAGGGGCAGAGGACAATCCCAAGGATCGTTTGGAGGCAGACAATGGCAAGCTCCTACACAAAGAGGTGGTGAGGATAACTTGCAATCATTCAGAAAGCAAACCCAATGACTTTCCCCTTTGCATGCCAAGCAAGACTCAAATGGCAGCCCCCTTAGGAGGAAAACTGGCATTATTTTCCAAAAATTGGCATATTGTCACCAAAGACAAATGGATCCTGGACATTATAAACAGAGGCTACAGATTCCATTTTCACACCCTTCCAAAAATGAGAGGCATGCCAAACCTGCCACACAATCAAAGGGCAGAGGCACAAAGGCAAATTACAGATCTCATAGACATGAAAGCTATTCAAGAGGTACCGGCCTTGAACAAGGTCAAGGTTTTTATTCCAGACTATTCCTGGTACCAAGGAAGGGAAAAGATTGGAGACCTATTTTGGACCTATCCATCCTAAACACATTTCTACTCGTACCAAAATTCAAGATGCTCACTCTACAGCAGCTTCTTCCCATGCTGGGCAAGGAGTCTTGGCTGGTAACATTGGACCTCAAGGAGGCATACCTGCATGTCCCAATCAGACAAAATTGCAGAAGATACCTCAGATTTCTTGCAGGTTCAACTCATTATCAATTCTCTGCATTGCCCTTTGGCTTATCTACTGTGCCCAGAGTATTCACAAAATGCCTGGCATCAGTAATTGCCTACTGCAGACTTCAAGGGATACAAATATACCCCTATTTGGGCGACTGCCTGATCCAAGCGGACAGCAAGCACATTCTTCTGAAACATCTGGCTTATGTAATAATGTTGTTGAACTCTCTGGGATACACAGTCAACAAAGAGAAATCAAGGCTAATACCCTCTCGGAAGATAATTTTCCTGGGTGCCAACTTGGACACAAACACCCAGATGGCCTACCTCACGCCAGAGAAGCAGGGGCAACTAACTCAATACTTCAGAGCACTAGCAAATTGCACCAGGCTGACTGCAAGGAAAATCCTGCAGGCTCTGGGATTTATGGCAAAGCTGCATATGAGGAAACTTCAATGGTACCTGAAAAACCTATGGTCTCAACACAGCCACAGTTTGGAAACAATAGTACCACTAATTCCATGTCTGCAAAAGGAATTTCTGTGGTGGGCTCAAGCATGCCAAACAAATACAGGTCTTCCATTCAGCAAGCCTCAAGCAAATCAAGTCATCACAACAGACGCCTCGGACTACGCCTGGGGGGCGCACATGACAGATCGGTGCATTCAGGGCAAATGGTCCCAAAAAGAAAAGCACCTTCACATCAATCAAAAGGAAATGCTAGCAGTAATAAATGCAATTATAGCTTTCAAAGACCTTCTGCATCCAGGTCAACTATTGATAAGAACGGACAACACCACAGTTATGTGGTACATAAACAGGGAGGAACACATTCATACCCCTATGCAGACTGGCCATGTCACTTTGGAACATGGCCATGGAGTTAGAAATTGAACTACAAGCACAGTACTTGCCAGGCAAGGAAAACATGCTGGCAGACAACCTAAGCAGAAATATGACAGATCCACATGAATGGAAGTTGCATCCAAAAGTTTTTACAGAAATAATCCAAGCATGGGGAAGGCCAGACATAGATCTCTTTGCCTCCCACAAAAATCACCAATTGACAAAATTCTGCTCAAGGATTTTCCATCCAAAGGCCTGGAGAGTGGACTCTCTCTCTTTCAGTTGGACATCAATGACAGTTTATGCCTTCCCACCTCTTCCTCTGCTGCCCAAAGTTCTATTGAAAACCAGAGCAGACAGACCAAAGATGATTCTCATTGCTCCAGACTGGCCAAGACAACACTGGTACCCACTCCTGACGAGCCTGACACATTCCCCACCATGGACCCTGCCTCTAATGCCTCTTCTCCTGATTCAGCACAGCTTCAGAACTCTTCACAGCCAGCTAAAAACACTCAATCTAGCCGCATGGAAGATTCCTTAGCATCTCAACAGACCCTACTCTCCAAGGAGGTGCAGGATGTCATTTTGGAGGCCAGAAGGCCGTCAACTAGAAAAGCTTACTCTGCAAAATGGAAACGGTTTTGTATCTGGAATGAGAAAAAGGGCCAGGATCCTGGAAAACTGAATTTACCTCAAATACTACAGTATCTAGCTGAGCTGCTAAGCAGTGGACTTTCATTCTCCTCCATCAAAATCCATGCCTCAGCCATTTCTGCAGAATACAACACTGATCCACCCTTATTCTCTCACCCTCTCTTAAGGCAGTTCCTCAGAGGGGCTAAGAATCTAAGACCCCCAAGGAAACAACCAATACCTGCTTTACTCATTCTTTAAAACTGACCTTGCCTCCTCTAGGGTGCTTCTCCTGGTCTTCCAAGCCTGTTAAGAGGACAAGGGGACTGGATTCCCCAGATGAGGACTTAGATTCTCAAATTCCTTCTCCTCCTGACTGGTTCAGAGAAAAGAACATTCTTTGAGCCAGCTGCCTGATTTGCTCATATAAAGTAATATTTTTAAGTAGGATTGCTCAGGTCTCTGACATCAAAAAGAGATGCTATGAGCTTCTACAAATGGAGTCCTCTATCAGATTTGCAATATTTGTCCTGAAAACAGCTTTCCTTCTCTGCTGCCTCAGCTCAAGAGTTTCAGAACTGCAAGCTCCTGGCTGTGTCCTTCTGCAGCCTTTTATCATCTTCCATCAGGACAGACTTTTGCCAAAGGTTGGATGAAAAAATATATACTGGTAACACCCAAATCCACGTGACCAGGTAGCTTTGAATCAGGCCATTGACTTACCTAATGGTATCCTAATCCTGATTCAGCAGGCAAGGTTTCACTCTGCTTGGACATCCACAGACAACTCGTCAGGACAGAACAAAGCCTTAATCGATGATCATCTTTTTGGGACAGCTGCTGCTGCTCAAGGAAAGCCAATTTCCAAACAGACAATTTCAAATGCCACATGCAAACTTTTGCTATTACTTTTCTAAATGTACCTTTGTTTGTAGGCAGATCTCAACCTTCCAAAGACAAGACTGGTCACAGCTTCCTCCTGCCTAAGCCCACTCAGACTTCTACTTCTCAGAAGATATCCTTTCAGGACAGCCTGTTCTGTGACATACTCTTCTGGAGGTCCACTTGTTTCTCCACCTTTCTCTCCCAGATTATTATACTCAAAATCTTGGAGCAGGCTTTCCATCTGCAGTCTTGCAGGGCATTCCACCTCCTCAGTCTCTATTTCTGGAATTTCTACCCATTTGGATCACACCATTCATGTTCTACCCACCCTTTTTACTGCAGGATGTTTATGCATAGAATGAGACTTAGTACAAATTCTGTACCTTTCTCTAGATTCTCAGCAGCTGTTCCCAGGTTGCTTCTTTCAGGCCCTTCCTCTCTTCTGCCTCATTGGGTCAGACCTCCTGTCTTCACAACCCTATTGACAGTCTCTTTATGATATATTTCTCTATTTTTCTTTATTGTTTGGCCTTTCTTCTATTCACAAAATGCATTGCTGGCATTGCCTTTTGCTGACATTGGGGATACAGAAATTATTCAGGCTGAAACCACTTCACTGCTAGTCTGGGGAATCAAAAATGGTGCTTACAACCTCGCAGGATCATATTTTTCTAGTTTGCCCTAGCCAGGAAGAATTTTACCCATGTTCCTCGAAGACAGCACCTGTTTCCGCTAGTTGGAACTGGAGTGGGATTCAGAGAGGAGTATATTTTCTGTTTCCCATCGAGGACCTGCCTGACCTGTTGCGACTGCAAATTTATAGCACCAACATCTACATTTATGGTAGGTACAAAACTGTACTTTTGTCTTACGGATATGCAGCAACTCCATCAAGACTGGGTCTGAAATGGCCTTGTATGACAGACACAGGTCACCTCTGAGCAGTCTGTATGAGATTCAGTAGAGGGACAGGGAAAAATATTAGCTACCCATCTAGTAACATACAGGTTAATACCTAGCTGGGAAAGTTTATCTATTATGCTTGAGTGAGGAATAGTGTCAAAGACTTTGGCTAGATCAAGGTAGGTGGTGTGCACCGTCTTTCCCTCGTCCATGGCTGTGGTGACTGTTTCAAAGAAGTTGACCAAATTTAACAGGCAGGATCTCCCTTTGACAAAACCAAACTGTGTAGTGTCAAGTGTTTTGAGGTTGCCAAGAAGAAAGTCACAGTAAGTTGCAGGATTCAGACCATTTCAGTGTTGGCCTCTCTTGTTGCTCCCATGGTTTTGTCTCTGACAAACTTCTTTCAGTCTCCTCCTCTTCTGTCCTCTGTCATAGCCAAAGAATTTCTCAGGATTCTGTGATTTATGGCTTCCACTATTCCCATGCTTCCTCTTGCCAGACTTCATATGAGGAAGCTTCAGTGGTACCTCAGACTGGTGTGGCATCAATATTGTCACCCCCTGGAGTCCCTTTGCTTCTTTGTTTCAAACTTGAGTTCCACTTGTGGATTCAGCAGGTTTCTCTCAATCCGGGACTGCCATTTCATGCTCCAGTTCCTTCCCAAGAAGTGTTCACAGATTCCACAGATATGGGGCGGGGTGCTTCTTTTGGCCGTCTTAAATTTTTGTGTCCCAAGCCTCTTAATCAGAGATCAGACCTTATCAACATAAAGGAGGCTCTGCTCAGGTCTTCATGGACAGTACCACCGTTATGTGGTATATCAACAAGCAGGGGGGTACGAGGTCTTATATCCTTTGCAGACTGGCTCTTCTGGCCTAGTATCTGGCTGTCAGTTATCAGGTGACTGTTCAAGCAATTTACATTCCAGCAGAGGATAATCTAGTGGCAGACTTTTTGGCCAGGTCCAGAACACAGCCTCACTAATGGTTGCTTAACGGAGTTGTATATGTCCTTCTATTTCCATGGTGCAGTATTCATCACCTTTGGCTTATCTTCTGCTTAGCTACCCAAATGTGTGGCCAGTATACAAAAGTTTTAGTCAGTGCGAGGTACGTGGGATGTCTGACGTTGGCCATATGGTGCGTGGACCATAAAAGTGACGTCTGCAGATACCTTTCCTTAGAACTTCTCGGCCACCAGTCGAACATCAGCTCATCCTGCCGTCGGATCCTTCGAATTTAAGATAAGTAACCCATTGGGGCAGTTTTCTTCTTCTGTTTTTGGTCACTGCATGCCTACTCAGGTTCATGTCATTCAGGAAAGGAAAGTGTAGGTGTGGATGTCCGGTCCCCCATAAGGATGCCCACAACATCTGCCTTTTCTGCCTAGGGCCTAACCACGACCATAGCACCTGCTCGAGTTGTCAGGCCTTATTTCCTAAGACTCTCTTCAGCCATCTGCATGCCTTAAACATCTACCTAGAAAAACAGTGTCTTAAACATCTGCTTCTAGTGATAGAAGGGCGTCTGGTCAGACCGTTGAGCCACCAAAAAAGAAGGCCAAAGTTTCCAGGCCTGAATCTACTGCTGCTCCTCCTCCATCCGATGTTTACCTGGAGGAACATAATGAATCAGCCACTGGAGGTACGGTGGGTACCAATCTGGAGGCCGCAGAATGTAGGACTGAAAGCACGTCTGCGAAGGATTTGCAGATGTCGGGCTCCGACAACGAGGGTGAACCTCTGCTTGCAACAGACTCCCAGTTTGGTCCTTCCACTGCTGTTCAACAGTCGGAACCTAGGCCTCCCTTAGGCCTTACGCCCTCTATGCCCGTCTCTTCCTTAAAAAGGAAGCAAGCAACAAAACATGTCTCTCCTCCTTCTGAAAGCTTGTCTGATTGGCAAGCTCTCTCAGAGCTTATTTAATGCCTTCATGGCCCTTAGGCCTTCAGTGCCTGCTTCCCATCCAGCTGCCCATCCATTTATTAGCCCGAGGACTCAGACTGATGATCTCCTTCCCCTTGAAGCCGAAGATTCTGAAGATTCCTCTTCAGAGGACTCCCTTTCTTGTGCCTCTCAGATGCCTTCCCCTCTTGGGTATGCCTCCCCTGAGGAAGATTCAGCTGAGGCAGACTCCCTAGCAGAGGACCTCACCTTTATTGAAACTATTTCTTGAATGAGGGAGTTCTTTAAATGGGATTTCTCTGAGTTGTCTGATGTCCAAAAGAGGTAATATGAACTCTTATAAATGGAAACTCTTTCACCTTCTGCCATTCCTCCAGTCTTAACCGCCTTTTTAAACACTTTCAGTGCAGCATCTAAAAACCCTGAATCCTAACCACCAGCCCCTAGAAGGCCTGACCAGCTTTATAAGCTCCCAGAAGGGGCCACATTTTTGATTAAGTGCCCTATTGCAGACCCTGGCACTGTTTCAGTCTCTGCAGACAAGCCCTCTAGATTGCTACCGTGCACCTCTGTCCTTCCCACTAACAAGAACAGCAAGACTATGGAACACATTGGAAAAAAAGTATACACCTCTGCCACTTTGGCTTTCAGGGCTGTCCGCTACCAGACTCACATATCTAAGTATGCCCTGGCCCTTTTGACATAGGTTTCTAAACTTGTGGCTGATCTCCCAGACTCGCCTTTTAAGGCTCAAATATCTAGTCTTATTTCCCTGTCCTCTCAGGTGACAAGATATTCCATCAGATGTAGCTGTGATGCTGCAGAGGCCTCAGCCAGATCTGTAGCTTCTGCCTCAGTGCTTAGAAGATACTCTTGGCTGAGACTCCAACCCCTACCTGACGGCATCAGAGCCCAACTTCTGGATGCTCCCCTGGACAGTTCTGTCCTTTCTGGGGACAAAGTGGCAGAGCTTTTCAAAACCCTTCAACAAAAGGGGAAGAAATTGCAAGATTTAAAACATTTGTTTTTGTCTTCAATCCCTAAACTTCATAGGAACTATCCCACCAAGACACAGTTCATCAGGAAACCTTCTGCTCCTACCCCTCATTCTAGGAGCAAAAAGACCCAGAGGAAACAGCAGCCTCCTTCTAGGGCTGCTCAAACTCCTGTTCAGAAACTTCAGTTTAGAACAGGGCAAAGTAGTCTGTGACTACCTGCCTTCTCCTACACCCCCTCCAGGTTCCATTCCCCTATCCCCAAGACTCTCTCACTATCTTCCCATCTGGCAAAGCATTACCTCAGACAAGTGGGTCTTGTCAGTTATAGAAAAAGGTTACTTCATGACTTGGGTCATTCCTCCCTCCTTAAGAGGCATCCCACAGCCACCAAAGGACCAACTACCCATTTTCCAGACAGTCTTAGACAGGCTTCTCTCACAAAGGACTATACAACCTGTCCTGTCAGAAATGGGAAAGTGTTTTTACTCCAGACTTTTCCTAGTCCCAAGGAAAGATGGCCCATGGAGACGCATCCTGGATCTCTCCTACCTCAGCCTTTTTCTGCAAGTTATCACTTTTTGCATCCTAACACTCCAGAGTCTTTTTTCCCTTGCTCATGCCTCAGGCATTTCTGGACACCTTGGACATCAAAGATGCATATCTGCAAATCCACATAAGGCCCACTTACAGGAAGTATTTACACTTCTCTGTGGGTTCCTCACATTTTTAGTTCTCTACTTTGCCCTTTGGGCTATCTACCACTCCAAGGGTATTCACCAAGTTTCTGGCTCCAGTGGTAGCCTATTCCAATGTCCAAGGGATTCAAATTTTTCCTTACCTGGATGACCTCCTGATCCAGGCAGGTTGCTCCACTTCCTCACCTCCAAAACATCATTTCTGTCCTGCAGTCTCTGGGGTTCAACATCAGTTTCTCCAAGTCCAATCTAAACCCTTCCCAGGACCAAGTTTTCCTGGGGTGCAGAATCAGGACCAATGTTAGGGCATTCCTTCCACCCCAAAAGGTGGAAAGCCTGGGGCAATACCTGCTGTCTGTTTTCCACGCCACTGCTGTGACAGCAAGACAGTATATCAGACTGCTAGGATACATGGCCTCCACTATTCCCATGTTGCCACTGGCAAGACTCCACATGAGAAAACTTCAGTGGTACCCGAGGTCCACATGGACCCAACACTCCCACCCCTTGGACCATACTATTCCCTTCCTGCCATGCCTAAGGAGGGAGATCCTTTGGTGGATAGATCAAGTCTCTCAACCCAAGACTCCCCTTACAACCCCTCACTGCAGTCCAAGAGATGTACACAGATGCCTCAGACCTGGGCTGGGAAGCTGCTGTGGACAGCCTGAAGGTGCAGGGCAAGAGGGAGCACATCAGCATCGGGGAGATGAGGGCCATCATCCTTGCTCTGAGGTCCTTCCAACACATTCTGAAGCAAGGCCCCCTGAAGTTGTTCACAGACAATGCTACAGTTCTCTGGTATATGAAGAAACAGGGGGAACAAAATTTTCCTTGCTATGCAGACTTGCAGTCCAGGCCTGGGAGTTGGCAGTCCAGCATGGAGTCTCCCTACAAGTGGTCTACATCCCTTCTGCCCAGGATACTCAGGCAGACATCTTGAGCAAGTCTATGTCTCAATCCCATGAATGGATGCTACACAGGGATGTTTTCCTGGACATAGTCCACAAGTGGGGTACCCAATATATAGATCCATTTGTCTCCCCTCTGAATGGACAACTTCCATACTTTTGTACCAGGGCACCCAGCCCCCAAGTGTGGGCAACGGACACCTTTTCCATCTTATGGAAGGGGATGTTTCTGTATACATTCTCCCTTCTCAGTCTTGCAACACGTCCTATTGAAAATTCAGCAGGACAAGCCAAAAATCTTGTTGGTGACTCCCTTTTGGCCAAGACAGCATTGGTTCCCCCTATTTCTGCATTTTGCCAGTGGCAATTGCCACAAGTTACCTCACCCGATTGGACCTTCTCACACAGGACAAGAGATCCCTTATCCATTTCCACTTGGAATCTCTGAACTTAACCCTGTGGGTGATACAAGTTTTGATCCCTTTCAGAAACCTTTACACTGAGGATGTCCTCAATGTCCTGCAGGAGGCCAGGAAACCCAATACTAGGAGATCTTATTTGTCCAAATGGAAAAGATTCTCCAGTTGGTGTCTTCAAAAACAGCTAGACCCAGTTCAAGGAGAGGCCACCTTTAGTGCTGTCCTACCTGTGTGAATTGTTGCAAGTAGGGCTAGCATATTCTTCTGTTAAGGCCCACCTGGGTATTTCAGCTTGTCTGCCTCTTGACCCTCCTCTTGCCTCCCGACTTCCAGAGAAATTATTCCTAAATGAAGTACTGCATCTCAGACCCACCAGGAGGTCAGTTCCACTGCCATGGGACTTGAACTATGTTTTAGAGAAGCTCACTGTAGCTCTTTTTGAATCAGCAACTACAGCCTCTCTAAATATTGCACTTGGAAAACTGTGGTCTTGGTGGCCCTGACTTCAGCCAGGAGAGTTTCAGAGCTCCAGGCCCTCATGGCCATCTCACCCTTTCTAATCTTCCACAAGGTTAGAGTGACCCTAATGACCAACCCATCCTTCATGCCTAAGGTGATAAATGAGTTGTCCCTGAACCAATGTATCCACCTCCCCATCTTTTTTTCCACATCCCCAGACCGACAGTGAGAGTCCTGCATTCCCTCCCAGACCAACAGTCAGAGTCCTGCATTCCCTTGATGTCCACAGACAACTAAGATTCTACCTTGACAAGACCAAGTCCCTTAGGAGATCAGAGCAATTGTTTGTCTCCTTTCACCCCAGAGCTCTGGAGAAAACAGTGACAAAACAGACAATTTCTGGCTGGATTTCCAGGGCCATCTCCTTCTGTTACTCCTACCATGGTAAACATTTAAATGCAAAAATGAAAGCCCACTTCACTCGAGCCATGGCCTCTTCTAGAACCTTTTTCAAAGAGCTGGACACAGCTTCCATTCTAGAAGCAGCTACCTGTATGTCTGTCCATACCTTCACCAAACACTACAAACTGAACCATATTTTCAGATCCAGAGAAGGTTTTGCTAGGGTAATCCTGCATGGATTCTTGGAAAACAGTTCCATACCACCCTCCTCTTCTTTGCTTTGAGCTTTGGCACTCACCCAAAGGTGATGAATACTGCAACGTGGGAATAGAAGGACAGAATAGTTGTGTAAAATCTTACCATAACCATAGATGGCCTTTCTTCCATGTTGCAGCATTCTATCCCACTCCCCTACCCCCTTTTATATATGTACAAAAAATGCTTTGTTGGATGATACAGGACTTGTACAGCTCTCCTGGGACTGGGGTCTGACTGGGTCATTCAGTTCTGAGGAAAAGTACTTGCAGACGTCACTTTTTTTGGCCCATGCACCATACAGCCAATGTCAGACATCCCACGTACCTTGCAGTGAATAAAGCTTTTGTATACTGGCCGGACGTTTGGGTAGCTAAACAGAGGATAACCCAAAGGTGATAAATACTGTAACATGGAAGAGAAAGGCATCTATGGTTATGGTAAGATTTTACACAACTGTTCTTTCTGGACATAGTCTATTGGTGGGGTATTCCTCAGGTAGATCTTTTTGCCTCCCCTCTGAACAAATATCTTCCTTTAACGTCTTCATGAGTACCAACTCCTCTGGCTTGGAAAATGGATGTGCTGTCTTTTTCTTGGAAGGGAATGTTTCTGTATCCCTTTCTTTCCCTTCCTGTGCTGCCAAGGGTTCTGCAAAAGGTCAAGCAGGACTCTCCCAAAATCTTGTTGGTGACTCTCTTTTGGCCCAGACAGCACTGGTTCCCCTTCTTTTTCATCTGGTCAGGGGCAATCACACAAGATGTCTTTACATTCACTGCTGCAGTATTCTTAACAGATAGGATTCCCTGCCATGGAAGCCCGAATGTCTGGCCAGTTTACCAACAAAATTAATTGTTGCTGTTGAAAGGTATGCTGAACTTCACCCAAACGCTCCTGGAGTAGCGTAGGGCATAAAGGTGATGTATGTTTGCCTTGGAGAATCCCTAAAAATGGTCTTATTTATTGATGAGGGTAGTACAACTAGGCCTGACCAGTTAGATGACCAGTTTGTGGTCAGATTTAACCAAGAGATGTGGGATGGGTACAGGCAAGGGCTAGGTTTGTAAGGACCAGTTCAAGGATGTTAGAGCTTTTTGGAACTTGGAGTACATTTCCAGATAGCATAACTTGTCCTTTGGATCTTTCCATATCAGACCCTACTTGAAGTTAGTTGAGACCCATCCATCTTCTTCCTGTACTTAGATGGTCCTCCATTGTCCTGAGAAGTTTGAAGTTCCTTGTTAAGTTGGACAGATACATTCTGGTACATTACTGTTTAACAATGAGATGTCAAACATTCATTGCTTTTTTTCCTTGATATGGTGGAAGTGTGCATGCTCAGTGTTTTTTTGTTGGGCTTGGGGGCTAGACAGTCTCGTGTGTATATCACGGCATGCCCCTTTACAGGTTGATGACACCCCAAACAGAAGAGCTTCTTAAATACCTAATTGTTGCCAAAGCAAGAAAGTTTCTCTTATGTTAACTGATGCTATAAGAGCATAAATTTCCGTGTTAACTTAATTCTGCATATAAGAGGTAGACTTCATTATGCTGTCAATCTGAATTGTTAAAAAAGATTTTTTTCTGTTTTTTTTTTTTTGTTTAGCAAAGTGCTTTGAAGGAAGAGTCAGTCATTCTAGTGAGCTTTCTCCTCCTGTTTGTACAGTTTTTCAAAGCATCACTCTTTCAAAACGATAATTGGCACGCATTCATCAAGAATCTTTGATATCTCTGCAGAAACCAGACAACCTTAGTCCACAATGTGGCTTACCACAATCTCAGAGCCTGTACTCTGTGGTTCCTTAAGTGGCTGTATCCTCTCTCTTTTACCAGAGAATGCCTACAGGGGAGCATGATTACACATTCAGTTGTCTTAGTCAGGGAGCCCACGCCTTCTTCCATTTTTGTTATTCCTGACTGTGGACCTTTGACAGTTTTTTTACCTTGCCATTATTTTAGTAATAATCAGAGCAGCTTCAAACTCCTACTTACCCTGTCTTACCTTGGATTTTTCTCCCAGACAACCTACGTTCGATTAACAGCATGGCTGCTGGAGGAGCTGGGCTTTGTAAGATGGGAGTGGGTGGCTGACACGCCCACCCATGTATTAGGAGGCAGCCTGGCTCATACTTTGGCTGACACCTACCTGAGGGTCAGTGCTTCACCACAGCTACTTCGGCCTGTGTGACTCCACTCTGCATTCAGTGTCCCACCATCTTGGTAAGGGGTTGGTGTGTATTTGCATACATACACACTCTGTGAGCAGTAAGCTATAATCCACCAATAATGAAATAAATACAGGATTGGGAAGTCCGCATCTTCATAGATTGCTTGCCTAACTATGTGACTCACCTGGCCGGGGAGCAGTTGAGCTAATAGCATTCCCAGCACAAGCAAGGAATGAATGTGTGGACATAAGGATGTTACATTTGAAAAATGAATGAGCCTGGCTCTTGCCCCTCACAGAAGAACATACGAGTCATTTGGGTAATGAGGAGGTGGTCCAAAATGATGGGGGGGGGGGGGTGAGAAGTACAGGATGTTCTTCATATTGATCACTATTGCAGTACTATCTATGGCATTTGAGTTTTAACCAACAACAAAGTCTACCAAAGTGTTCAAACTCCCAGAGCCCTGCTGACATTGTGGTGCGGTCTGGCCCTCCCTAGATCAGAAAAGTCTGCATTCTATTTAAAAATGATAGACAGCCTGCGTTACCTTTAGTTATTTTTTGTTGATTTAATTTCTCCAAGGCTTTTGGCTTTCTAATACCATGACGTGAGTGGACTCCATTCGTAAGTCAAAATATTATTAAAGTTCATGAAATTAGTATTGTTTCGGTCTTTGATGTTAGCCAAAAGTTCTTTTCACAGCACCCGCAGTGTGCCCAGAACTGACTCCTCCTAAAATTCATATTGAGTTATACATGTATTGATAGCATATCTAAATACAACTGAAAATTCTTTTTTTATGAGACCCATTGCTCCTAGTGCTGTTGGAACTGTGTGGGTATCCTTTTTCCACATTACTGTCATTTCTGCCTGCAGACCCTGGTGTTTTATGACTTTGTGTCCCTCTGTACATAAGACACTAATCACTGGGTTACCAATTTCAATGATCAGTGCTACTTTTTGTCTTCCTTTTGTGGACTACTGTTTCTGGTTTTCTAGCATCTATTTTCTGAACAAAGAGGTAATGGGTGATCTCATGTGATATAAACCATCATTTTCTATAATGCTTTCGTGTTCATGTTTCCAATACTTCTCAGCTACTTCAGTATTATAATGTTTGTACAATCCTCAGTGCAACAGTCTTGCCACATTATTATGCCTTTCAGGATACAGGCCTTCTGCCATTAGTGTATCACACACCCAGCAACAAGATGTGCGACTGTTTCCAATTCTGTTGTACAGAACTTGCATTTGTATGTTTCCCTGATGTGTTTCAATTGACTTTCTAAACCAAAGTGTACGTAGTCCACTATCCTGGACCACTAATATTAACCTTTTGCCTTTTGGTTTATGTTCACCTCTCCTTAGCCATTCCTGTTCCAGGAGTTTCTGCACTTGCAGCTATATTTATACTTTTTCCACATTTCTTGCCTTCACATCTGAACATTTACTTTATATACTTTCTTTTGAATTTTTTGCACATTCATTTGAAGCCTGACTGTTTGATTTCCATTCTCACTTGACACCAATATGCTTCTGCTGAACTAAGCAGGGATGTCATCTTACACTTGTTCTCCTCATGTTTTAAAACTTTCACTATGTTTGGCTTTTGAGGGCAGCAAGTCCTATGACTGGAGATCTGTACATATAATCAATTTCGAGGTGGCTCATACCCCCTTCAGAATGGGGAATATATAATCGTGGTGGCTCATACCCCCTTCAGAATGGGGAATATATAATCGTGGTGTACACTGAGTTTTATAAATCATTTGAAAAGCATGAAGCATTTTTCTTATTTTCCTGTCCAGACGGATCCAGTTCCTTTTGGGGGCCAGTCAGTTACCCCAAAACTGTAGGTTAGAACAGGAAGAGCAAATTAGTTTATAGCTTAGACTTTGTTCCTAAGTGTCAATGCTGTTTTCAGTTTTAATTTTAGTCTTCTAATATATTCCTTACTAAGTGCTATTGGCATTTGTTCATGTTTTATTGGTTGATTTTGCACATTTATCAGGACCAAATGACATTCTTATATCATCTGAGAAAGCTTTGACCACTTGCATTTGTGCTTTCAGTTCCAAATCTGATGAACTATACAGTTTTAAATCATCCAGAAAAAAAAGATAAGAAGTCTTTATACTTTGTTGTTTTCTGGAAGCAAGATTGTAGCCATGACCTAATCTGTTAAGTAGACAACTTAATGGGTTAAGGGCAAGATAAGAGAGCAATGGTGGCAAAGATTCACACTGGAGTATCCTTCTTTGAATTTTTATCCTTGGGATAATAATTTGTCCTTTTTCATGGCTTAGCTGCAGAGTGGGTTGCCAGTGTTCATGGTCACTGCAATGTAATTGATCATTGTAGGATGGTTCGTATACATTTATAAGCATTCTTAGCCATGAATGTGGGATGCTGTCTAATGCTTTTTTTATAGTCTGTCCATGCCATATGTAAATTCTTCCCCTTTTTCCAATGCTCCATTATTACTTTAACAACAAATGATCCTTTGCTCCCTATGACTTTCTTTTGTTACCTTTTTGTTCTATTGCCATGATTGAGTTTTCTTCTAAATAACTGTAAACTCTGTCTGCGTCAGTTTCAGTATATAGTTTATACATTATCAGAAGACAAGATCTTGGCCTATAGATGTTCTTCATGTTTCACTGTTGCTGTCATTACATTTGGGTAATCTGCTTACAGCAGCCCTCAGTCGGCCTGATTAACAAAGTCTTGGGTCCTGCGTCGGTTTCTGTCCCTTCCTCCATGACGTCAGGGGTATAAAACATGCAGCCGATGCCATTACACCCATCTTTCTTGCCGTGCGGTGCCCGAAGCAGAAGCAGTTCGCAAGTGCCGGTCGGCCGACTCCTGAAATTTTCATTTTCGAGTTTGAGAACCGAAGTCTTCAACTAAAGCTAAGTACCCCGTTGGGGAAACTTTTTCTTGCTTCTTACCAATGTCAGTAAAAGTTAATAATTGCATTATTTGTGGAAAGCAAATACCTCATAAAGATTTTCATTCATACTGTATTCCTTGCCTAGGCCCTGACCACGACGTACCTAGCTGTCGGTTTTGTGCTTTATTTAATCAGCGCACTATCAGTCGTCGGTATATTTTTGCCTCTAAATATTTCGGTTCTCGGTTTAATTATCCAGAAATGTTGTCGGTTAGCCATCTGACTACCAGGATTTTGAAAAAACGCAAAGATAAAGACAGACCTCTGAAATCCAAAACTGCCGGCGCTTCTCCTAAGCCAGTCGCCAGTTCGCCGGTACTCAGTGAGGCGCTTTCGCAGCCTCTGATACCAATTACTTCTGATTCACAGGCCTCTACTGAGATCCATTCGGAGTCCGGTATACCGCGAGATGCTTCAGCTATGGAACCCGCAGATGTCTCTACGTTGGATGGGTCCGGAGCCACTGTACAGGCACCAGCTTCTGAGCCAGGGTTTTTCTGATGCAACACAGGCCTTTAGCTATTCCTCCTGTACTAGACATTGTTGATTGTTGATAATGCTTTTTCAGAATCTAGTTTGGCCCCTGATTCTTTGCCTCCTGCTCCCAGAAAACCTGACAGATATTACAGGGTTCCTGATTCACACAAGTTCCTTTTTAAAAATCCTATTGCGGATCCAGAGACTATTTCACAGGGACCCAAGGGCATTAAGGCTTCTACTGCTAAAAATCCTACCACTTCTGATAGAAACTCCAGGGTGCTGGATAGATGGTGTAAGAAGGTTTACACTTCTAAAACCTTGGCCATTAGGGCTTTAAACTGCCAGTTTCATATGTTGAAGTATCAGCAGCATGTTATTGGATTGCTTAAACAGAAAATTATGTTGATTCCTGACTGTGCGGAAAATAAAGAATTACAGGATTTAATCCATTCTGCTGAACAGGTTGGGAAACATACTTTGCAATGTGGATTTGATTCATTAGAGGCCTCTTGCAGGGCTGCTGTTACTGGGTCTGTGCTCAGAAGGCATGCTTGGCTTAAGGAGCAATCTTTGCCTGATAATGTTAAAGCTAAATTGTTGGATGCTCCCTTAAATCAGGACCGCCTGTTTGGCAACAAGGCTGAGGAAGTTCTTAAAAAGATGGAAGATAAAGCTAAATCTATGCATACTGTTAAAAATTTCTTACAAGTTCAGCCTCCTAGATTTAGTAGGCAGTGGCCCTCTAAGAATTGGTCCTTTCCAGCCTCTTCCAGGTCTTCTCAAGCCAAACCCAGACACAGCAGAAACCCCAGGTTTCAGTCCCAGGGGACACACAAGACTAAGTAGTGGGGGGTTTCTGCACCCAAATCAGGGAGTAGTAAGACTCCTCCCCTATGGAAAACTGTCTCAGTGACTTGCTTTTAAAACTTTCAAGCACTTCCCAACTGAATGCTCTGTTAGGCGGAAAGATTGGTCTGCAGGCCAAAAAGTGAGAACTCCTTACCCAGGACAAATAGATTTTAAATATAGTGTCCCAAGGATACAGATTTCACTTCCACACCTTACCAACAGCAAGTGGGTGGCCAGATCTACCCCCAGATCAGTGGGCAGAGGCCCAAAATCAAGTACTCTCTCTTAAGCATGGGGGCTATTCAGTTGATACCAGAAGAGGAAAAGGGACAAGGTTTCTATTCAAGACTTTTTCTGGTACCCAGAAAAGGCAATACATGGCGTCCTGGACCTTTCTACTCTAAATACCTTTCTGATGATTCCAAAATTCAAGATGTTGATTCTTCACCAGCTGCCTCCTGTGCTAGGCAAAGATGCATGGTTGGCAACACTAGACTTAAAAGAAGCATACCTGCACATCCCTATCAGGGAGTCTTGCAGAAAATACCTATGCTTCAAAGCAGGCTACATGCACCATCAGTTCTCTGCACTGCCCTTTGGCTTATCTACTGCGCACAGGGTATTCACAAAGTGCCTAGCTCCAGTCATTGCATTCTGCAGGCAAAGAAATACTGAAGTGTGTCCATACCTGGACGATTGTCTAATTCAGGCAGAAAGCCAGGACATACTTTTGAATCATCTGGCCTTTGTTCAAAGGGTACTGACTTGTCTGGGATACACCATAAACAAAAAGAAATCACACCTGGTACCCTGTCAACAAATTATATTCCTGGGAGCAAGCTTGAATACAACTTCCCAGATGGCTTTCCTCACGCCAGAGAAACGGAGTCATTTGGCAACCTACTTCAAACAAGTGGCCACAAAAACCCAGTTATCTGCAAGGCAAATACTACAAACCTTCGGGTTCATGGCATCCTACATTCTTCTCATTCCATATGCAAGGCTGCATATGAGGAAACTGCAATGGAATCTCAAAAGCCTATGGTGTCAACATTCATAGGATCTAGAAGCTATGATTCCTATCATACCTTGCCTACGTGTAGAGTTCCTTTGGTGGGCAGAGGCCTGCCACCAAAACAAGGGACTACCATTCACACTATCCCCTGCTGCTCAAACCTTAAGAACAGACGCATCAGACTATGCATGGGGGGGGCTCACCTGACAGGGAAGTGCATTCAGGGCAAATGGAACCCAAGTCAAATGCACCTACACATCAATCAAAAGGAAATGTTAGCTGTACAGAATGCTCTGATAGCCTTCAAGGACCGCATTCTTCCAGGGCAACTAATGGTAAAGACAGACAACAACCACGGTCATGTTGTACATAAGCTGAGGGGTACACACTCTTACCCCCTCTGCAGACTAGCCATGGCATTGTGGAACACAGCCTTGAGCTACCACTTGAATCTACAAGCTCAATTCCTGCCAGGAAAACTAAATACATGGGCAGATGGACTAAGCAGAAACCTCATGGAACCACACGAGTGGAAACTGGAACCAAGGATTTTCAACATGTTGACAAGCAAATTGGGGAGCCCAGATATAGACCTGTTTGCCTCCCCTCCAGAACCATCAATTGGACAAATTTTGCACAAGGATTCTCCACAAACTAGCTTGGAAAGTGGATGTTCTATCCTTCAGCTGGAAAAAACTATCAGTTATGCCTTTCCTCTTCTGCCTCTGCTCTCCAAGGTACTACTAAAGATCAAATAGGACAAGCCAAGGACGATTTTAATTGCACCAGACTGGCCACGCCAACACTGGTACCCACTCCTACGCAGTGTGTCACGCTTGGCCTCATGGCACCTGCCTCAGACTCCTTCCCTGTTGTCTCAGCAGGAGAACCAGATTCTGCACCCTCAGCTGCAAACCCTGAACCTAGCAGCCTGGCTAATTACCTAATCTCTCCTTTACCACCCCTCAGTAAATCAGTGACAGATATCATTTTAGAGGATAGGAGGCCTAGTACTAGAGAATCTTATGCTGCAAAATGGAAAAGATTTTGTACCTGGAACCAATCTCAACGGATGAGCGCAGCAGTGCCCAATTTACCTCAGATTCTACAATATTTGACTGAGATGCTTCATATTGGCTTGTCCTTTTCCTCCATCAAAATTCATGCCTCAGCCATTTCACCTCATTATAGCTTAGAGCCTCCCCTCTTCTCTCACCCACTGCTCAAGCAGTTCCTCAGAGGGGCCAAAATGTAAGGCCAACAAGGAGAGCTCCAACTCCAGCCTGGGACCTTAACTTCGTCTTGGAGAAGCTCGAGCCAGCTACTACTGCACATTTAAAATTCCTTTCCTGGAAAACAGCTTTCCTTTTTGCAATCACTTCTGCAAGATGAGTATCTGAGTTACAGGCCCTTATGGCAATGGAGCCTTTCATCATCTGTCCCTCAGAACCAATCCCTCCTTCATGCCCAAGGTGGTATCCAGTGTGGCTCTTAATCAGTCCATTCATTTGCTTACCTTCTTTCCTAACTCACAGAACAAAGGGGAACGGATACTGCACTCCTTAGATGTGCACGGACAACTTAGATTCTACTTGGACAGGAGTAAACCTCAAAGGAAATCTGAACAACTGCTGGTGGCATTTGATGCAGGGACAGAGGAGAAAGCTATTTCAAAGCAAACCATTTTAAAATGGATAGACCACTGCATTAATTTCTGCTATAAGTACCATGGAAAACCTATCCCACAGGGCATCAGATCCCATTCAACCAGGGCTGCATCTACCTCTACAGCCTTTCTCATGGGCGTCCCTACAAGGGACATCCTAGAGGTTGCTACCTGGAGTTCTGTACATACTTTCACCAAGCATTATCATTTGCAGATTTTCTCTAAATCCAGAGCTGGTTTTGCCACTGCAGTCTTGTAGGACCTTATAGCTGGTCTAATTCTATTTAAATTCCTCCTCCCAACCTTAGCTTTGAGAATCTACCCAAATGTAATGACTGCAACAGTGAAACATGAAGAACATAGTACACTTGTGTACACTTACCATAAATGGGGATGTTCGAGTGTATTTACTGTTGCAGTCCTGGTTACCCTCCCTCCAGCCCCCTTTCTTCTTTTGGCTATACCTCTACTCTCACTTACTATGCCCAAAAACCTTTTTGGTGTATTTGCTTTTTTGTTGGAGGTATATCCTTGTGTTATACATTTAATTGCTTCCCATTAGGGGGGCAACTGACATCTGGGGCAAGAAAAACCTGATGTAATGGCGTAGGCTGCATTTTTACACCCCTGACTACATGACGTCATGGAAGAAGGGACAGCAACCGATGCAGGACCCAAGACTTTGTTAATCAGGCCGACTGAGGGCTACTGCAAGCAGAAAACCCAAATGTAATGACTGCAACAGTGAATACACTCGAACATCTACATTTATGGTAAGTGTACACAACTGTACTTTTTTAGGATAGCTTGCAGGTTCACTCTTAAGGAGGAGTATCATTTTTCCTGTTGTTAACCAGGCTGGCATCTGTTCAGGATGCCCATATAAATAGTTCTTGCTTATGGCTAAATCTTCATGTAAAGATGTTCATACTTTTAGCCAGAAGTTAAGTACTGTATCTGAGCCTACGGTTTTTCCATGTAGGAGTTTTTCTTAATTTTGCTTCAGTTTCTCTGTCCATTACTTCATCCCATTTCATATCCTGTAGATTTGAACTTCTTACTCTCTCTTACTTCTTTTATCCATTCAGCACCTTTGCTATGTTCCACCGGATCTTCAGATATTTCTCCAAAATGTGTCAATTTTTGGTGGTGTTTCTATTCCCTTTTCCTTGTTTCTCAATTCTCTATAACATTTTTTCGGGTCATCAGTCAATTGCTTACTTTGTACTTTTCCTTTATATTTATCTGCATATCTTCTAAGTTTTTCTGCCAGTGCTGATATTTTTAGTTTATTATTTGTGATAGTGCACGATAGAACCTGACCTGTTCTAAAACTGCACATTGCTTTTTATCAAGTCTGTCTTTCTGAGTATTTTTGTTGCTCTATTCCCTCTTCTGTACTCTTCTAACAGAGACATTTCTTGTCCTAATTGATTTATAGTTTTCTCCATTCGATACTTTCATGATGGCATTTGATTTTTTCCCCTTCCTTTCTCTTACTGTCCTGTGTTTTTGCAGTAAGACTTTATCTGTTATTAATTTAGCTGCACAGTAGCATATCCTATTTACTTCTGTTATATCATACGAATTTCTTTGAACAGTCTTAATTACTGTGTTCATTTGTTTCATCAGTCTTCTGACATTTTGGGTCTTATTGACTGTCTGTAATCTGTTTTTTATTTATCTTAATGTGTCTATCCATCTCTGTTAAATCAAGCAACTCTTCCCTTAGATCATTTTCTTCTAAACACATTCTTTGTTAACCGTTTCCTGCATGCATTCTACAGAAAGTTCCGGAACATCTTCCTGTGACATAGTCTCTTCATCTTCATCCTGTGTCATCCGTTGCTCTTTCATATGAGAACTCTCTGGCATATCACTCCACAATATTGACTGTGTCAGAGTTGCCACAGTTTCCTGCTCCTTCACTCACTGTGCAACTCCAACTGAACTTTTGTACTGGTTTCCAAGTGAAGGCTCCAAAATATCTTCATATGGCAACTCATCAGATGCTTCCCGCTCCTCTTGTTTCTCCTTAATTTGGGGGCTCATTGTTCTATCATACTATGATGTTACCACAGTTAGATTTTCTACACTAAGTCCTTCACATCACAGGTAATCCATAACTTCAGTTTCTATTTCTTTAACTTCTCCATTACTAATCCTCTTTTCTACTCCCCCCTTTGTTTTCTTATTTTTTATTGTAAAATTTTCCATATCCATATGCCTTTGCTTGTATTTCTCTTCAGATATCTTTGGAGCTGCTTTTTTGTATTGATTAGTTTTGCTTTCTCCTGTACATAAATTTGTTTGCGTCTTTCGGCTTTTCCCGGTTAAGGGTCGCCACAGCGAAACTCCGGTCCGCTAATGATTGGCCGAAGAGTTTTACGTGCTGGCTTGCCGAGCCTAACGCACAACCTTCAACGAAGGAACGCCTGTTCACGCATGTCGCCACACAGAAGACGCTCTAACTGAGAATCAAATGGGCAACCTCTAACTGTGAGGCAACAACACTACCGCAGCACCATAAATACTGCACCATATTAAATCTTTTTCTTTTTTCTTTCCCATGTCTGTATTTCTTCTTCAGATGTCTCTGCTCCTTCTCTTTTTCTTTACTTGAGAGAGTCATCGTTTCATCATGCTGTGACATAACCTGGCTTTCTACACTAAATCCTTCACTTCACAGGTATTACATTGTAAGGATGTTTTCGTGTCTTGAGGATTCTACACTCATTTTTTTTTCAGTTCAGGCACTAGTGTGCCTACCAGGATTATGCACTTTTTTTATCCTGCAACTTGTGCACCCAGCTGTCTTTTTTTATTTTTTAACCTACTTCTGTCCATGATATATGCTATATAAACTGCAGTCTGTTTACTTACTGGTTTACTGTCTTTTTGCTAGTGAGTGATTCCCATGGATATTTCTGGATGTCCTTCTGTATCACTGTTACAGTATTCCTTACAGTGGGGATCCCTTGCTTAGAGCAGCTCAATGTCTGGTCAGTATACCAATGCCTTAGGTTTTAATAGGGACATCATATGTCACACGTATGCTCCCCATGCATGGCATAGTGCATAAAGGTGACGTATGGATGTACCATCTTCAGAACTTCTTTGCTGCAAGTCCGAACACCATCTTCGATCATTGGTCTGAACGCTCTTTCTTCTGCTGGCTGCCAAGCCATTCTTCAGAAAAGTGCCTCATTGGGGTTTTTCTTATTATTTTACTTTTTGCTGGTTAGTTTACATGTCATCCAGAAAGGGAAAATGAAGGTATTGGAGACAGATTTCCCATAGGACCATCATGAGCAGAGTTTGTTTTGCTTGGGTGCTTCTCACAACTGTACATCCTTTTCTATTTGTCAGGTGTTTCTCCCAAAAACCTTTCATAGTCTGCTCTCCTCTTTGGCTATTTACCTAGACAACCAACATCTTGAATTATTGGCTCAGGATACTATGGTGAAATCATCCCTACCCGAATCAGCCTTCCTTGAAGAAGAACAAGAAATTTTGGTCACATTCTTCTGCTGTACTGCCTTCACTGGACATCTCTCTTGAGGCTGATGAAAGTCCTGAAGACCGCCCGTTTTTTTTCAGTCAGATTCCTCTGCCATGACCGCTGCAGAAGCCAGCATATACCCAGCTTCTTCCACAATTGTGGAGGCTCTGCAGACATTAGTTTCAGATGTTCAGGGGGAACAGCGGCTGATTATATCTGAAGGGCCTAGGGGTGTTCAGCAATCCTTTTTAGGGAGGAGATTCCCACTATGCTTGTTAAGTGTAGGCAGGGATCCGAGCAACCGAAGATAGTTAAGGCTGACATTCTTGTGAAAAATAAGCAGAACAATAAGCATATTTCTCCTGCTCTTAAGGATCCTCAGTGTGAATGGCAGGATTTTACACAGGGTTTGCTCAGTGCCCTTATGGCTTTGAAAAACCCCACAGGGGGGTCTCTGTCCCTGTTCCCCCTTGGTCTTCTACTCCTGTTATGAGGTCTAGGGAGCAGGTTTTATCTGATGAGGAATCTTTGGCCTATTCCTCACAGATTCTCTCTCCCTTGGATTATGGTTTGGAGGAAGAGGACTTTAATAGTCCTGATTCTCCTTTTGAGGAGATTTCCTTTGGGGGTACTGTTTCCTGTATGATGGAGTTTAAGTGGAATTGTGTCTAGGTTTCTGATCAAAGGAGGTATTATGAACTCCTTCAGATGGAGTCTTCCAAGCCCTCTGCCAGTCCTCCTGTTATTGCTGCCATTTTGGGTACTTTTTCTGCAGCTTCTCAGGCTCCTGATTCCCAGCCTCCTGCTCCTAAAAAAACTGATAGGTTTTATAAGGTGCCTGATGATTGCAGATTTCTGTACAGATGTCCCTAAGCTGACACTTATTTTTGTCTCTTCTGATAAACCCTGTAAGCTTTTGCTTTCTACTAAGCTGCACTCCTTGGAAAAGTACAGCAGAACTATGGAATGGTTGATTAAGAAAGTGTATACTGCTGCTACTCTGTCCTTCAGGACTGTCAGTTTTCAGACCCATATGTCCAGTTATATTCTTGTTCTTCTGTCTCAGGCTTTTTAGCTTATTTCAGATTTTCCTGATTCTGAGGGGAAGGTTTGGCCCTCTCTTTGTTAGAGACGTTTTCTCAAGTGGCTCACCATTCCATTAAATGGAGTTATGGTATAGCTGATGGTTCGTCTGTAGCTGCTGCTTTTGGTTCTGTGTTGAGGAGGTATTCCTGGCTTTGCCTTCAGCCTCTGCCTGATGATGTCAAGGCTAAGCTGCTGGGGTGCTCCTCTTGACAAAAAGCTTTTTGGTTCTGCTGCTGCTGAGCTTTGGAAATCTCTTCAAGAGGAAAGGTAAGGCTATGCAGGATTTGAAACGTATTTTTGTTTCCCCTGTTCCCAAATTTCAGAGGAATTACCCTACCAAGTCTGCCTTTTTCTGTAGACAGTCTCGCCCTCTTCCCAAGGGTAAGAAGAGTGCTAGACTGTCTCCTCTTGCTAAGTCTACTCAGTCTCCTACAGCCCAGAAGCCTCTTTTTCCAGACAAGCCAGGTTCTGTCTGATTATCTTCTTCCCTCCCCAAGTTCCACTACCTCTTCATCTTTCCCTTTCCATTCCAAATTAATTGCAGATCACTCGGGACTCTTATTTTTTTCCCATCATTCATCAGAGGTATTACATAATTTGGAAATCTCTTCTTCCTTTTTTGGGCATTCTCCAGCCTCCTCAGAAACAAATGCCCTTTGTTCCTGAATGTTCTTCAGAGCCTTTTGTCTCAAGGGACCATCCAAGCAGTCTCATCTTCTGAAAAGGGGAAGGGATTTTATTCCAGAATGTTTCTGGTTTCCAGGAAAGAAGGCAACTGGAGATCCATTGTGGATCTTTGCCAGCTCAACTACGATGTTCATCGTGCATTACAGCTGCAGTAGTTACATATGGGTTTTCAGCCGGCAGGCGGTCCCTCGGTCGGCCGAATTCCAAAGACTTGGTCCGGCGTCGGTTGTTGTCGCGTACTCTTCTGACGTCAGGAAGGCTAGAGTATAAAAGACACAGCCGACGCCATCTTCTTCAGTCTTTTTTGCCGCGCGGTGCCCGAAGCAGAAGCAGTTCGCAAGTGCCGGTCGGCCAGCTCCTGAATTACGAAAAAATTTCGGACCGAAGTCTTCATTAAAGCTAAGTACCCCGTTGGGGAACCTTTTCTTGCCTCAGACCGATGTCAGAAAAAGTTAATAATTGTATTTCTTGTGGGAAGCAAATACCGCATAAGGATTTCCATTCCCTTTGCATACCTTGTTTGGGCCCAGACCACGACGTCTCGGGCTGCCGCTTTTGTGCTACCTTCAATACGCACTATCAAGCGTCGGAGTACGCCTAACACTATTTTGGCAAAGCGTTTAACTATAAAATGTCGCCGGATACTCCGACTACCGCTATGTCCAAAGCGCAAAGAAAGGACCGTCAGTCGAGAACTGCGGTCTCCACCGACACCACGCCAAACAAGCTCCACGTGGGCGGTTCTCAGTGAGACGCCTTTGCAGTCCCTGACTACCGACGACACTCCCTCGGCGGGTTCTTCTGTACCTGAGACCGCTGGTTCTTCGGCCCTTTCCCAAACTACTACCGAAGCACCTGTTCATGTCGAACCCACCAATGTGGATAGTTCTACATCCACTCATGGTGTATTTCGGCCTTCATCTTCCTTCTCCATCAAGGCCTTTACAAAAGCAAAATCAGCCAAGCAACTTTCTAGGCCTGCCTCACAAGGCCCAAGACCTGGGCCCACGCCTAAGAAGCACATGCTTAAAATGGCTGAAGACCTGATCACTCTTATTAGAGGCTCACAGGCCCCTCCTGACAAGAGACCCAGAGTAGAGGAGGATTCTCCTCCTTCTGACCAAGATTCCATTTATCAGAACATTCTGATGCTGAAGAACAGTCTTATTCTCCCTTTGAGGATTAGGATGCAGAGCAGTCCATTCCTTCTGTATCCCCTGAGGATTTTTCCTTGGGGGAAACTTTACACGCCCTGACAGAGCACTTCCATTGGGAAGGCCAAGATTTTCGACTCCAAGAAAAGGCTCAGGGAATTCCTCTGGTTACCTCAGCATAGGCCTCTGGCTATTCCTCCTGTTTTGGAGGTTTTAGATGATGTATACTCGGAGGCCTGTTTAAATCCTGATTCTCTGCCTCCTGCACCAGTTAAGCCGGATAGGTATTACAGAGTTCCTAATTCTCATCAGTTCCTCTATAAAGGCCATAATGCAGATCCTGAAACTATTTCTCAAGGCCCTAAAGGAATTAAGGCTTCCACGGCCAAGAACCCACTGCCTTCGAAAGGGAATCTAGATCTCTAGAAAGGTGGGGAAAGAAAGTTTACACCTCGGCCACCCTTGCCATGAGGGCCTTAAACTGCCAGTTTCATATGATTAGATATCAGCAATTTCTGTTATCACAATTAAAAACAAAAATATCACAACCTGAACAACCAGATTTAAAGAGTTGCAGGATATGATGCATAGTGCTGAGCAAGTGGGCAAGCACACCTTACAATGTGGTTATGATGCACTAGAGGCCTCCAGCAGATCAGCCGCCACTGGAGCAGTCATTCGCAGACATGCATGGCTAAGGGAACAAAATCTTCCAGATCAAGTGAAAGCAAAATTCTAGATGCACCATTACATAAGGATGTTCTTTTGGTGGTAATGCTGAGGATATTTTACGTGGAAATGGAAGAAAAGGCAAAATCTATGCAAACTGTCAAAGCTTTCTTACAGGTTCAGCCACCAAGGTTCAGCAGGAATTGGCCATCAAAAAACTGGTCCTTTCCAACGACTGACAAAGCCCAAAGGGCAGATACAGGCGGAAGGGGCAGAGGACAAACCCAAGGATCCTACAGAGGCAGACAATGGCAATCACCTACACCAAGAAGTGGTGCGACAGTGCACAGCAGTACAGAAAGCAAACTCAATGACTCCCTCATTTCCATGCCAAGCAGAATTCAACTGGCAGCACCTTTGGGAGGGAAACTGGCACTATTTGCAAACAATTGGCATATTGTCACAACAGACAAATGGATTCTGGACATAATAAACAGAGGCTACAAATTTCATTTCCACACTCTTCCAAAATGAGAGGCATGCCAAACCTACCACAAAATCAAAGGGTAGAGGCACAACTACAAATTGCAAAGCTCCTAAACATGGGGGCTATACAAAGGTACCTACGCACCAACAAGCACAAGGTTTTTATTCAAGGCTTTTCTGGTGCCAAGAAAAGGAAGCGACTGGAGACCCATTCTGGACTTATCCATTCTCAACACATTTCTTCTAGTGCCAAAATTCAAGATGCTCACACTACAGCAACTCCTTCCCATGCTGGGCAAGGGGTTTTGGCTGGTAACATTGGACCTCAAGGAGGCATACCTGCATGTCCCAATCAGACAAAGTTGCAGAAGATACCTCAGATTTCTTGCAGGTTCAAAACACTATCAATTCTCTGCATTGCCCTTTGGCTTATCTACTGCGCCCAGAGTATTCACCAAGTGCCTGGCATCAGTGATTGCATACTGCAGACTTCAAGGGATACAAATTTACCCTTATCTGGACGACTGCCTGATCCAAGCGGACAGCAAACTCGTACTTCTCAAACATCTAGCATATGTGACACGTTTACTGCTTTCTCTGGGATACACCATCAACAAGGAGAAATCAAAACTAACACCCTCTCAGAAAATTACCTTCCTGGGTGCCAACTTGGACACAAACACTCAGATGGCTTACCTAACAACAGACAAACAAGGGCAACTATCTCACTACTTCAAAATGCTTGCAAAAGTACCAGGCTTACTGCAAGGAAAATCCTGCAGGCTCTGGGATTCATGGCATCTTGCATTCTTCTAATCCCATGTGCAAAGCTGCACATGAGGAAACTTCAATGGTACCTAAAAAATCTATGGTCTCAACACAGTCACAGCTTAGAAGTGGAGATTCCAATAATTCCCTGCCTACAAAAGGAATTCATATGGTGGGCTCAAGCGTGCAAAGTAAACAAAGGCCTCCCATTCTGCAAGCCTCAAGCTACACAAGTCATAACCACAGACGCCTCAGATTACGCCTGGGGGGCGCACATGAAGGACAGGTGCATTCAGGGCAGATGGCACAAAACAGAAAAGCACCTTCACATCAATCAAAAAGAAATGCTGGCAGTAATAAAGGCATTTTCAGCTTTCAGAGATTTCCTGCATCCAGGACAGCTGCTCATAAGAACAGACAACACCACAGTAATGTGGTACATAAACAAACAAGGAGGGACTCATTCATACCCCTTGTGCAGATTAACGATGACTCTTTGGAATCTAGCTCTGGAAAGACAAATAGAACTCCAGGCTCAGTACCTACCAGGAATGGAAAACACACTGGCAGACACTCTGAGCAGGCATATGACAGACCCTCACGAATGGAGGCTACATCCAGACGTATTCACAGAGATTGTTCAAGCATGGGGAAGGCCAGACATAGACCTTTTTGCCTCCCACAAAAATCATCAATTAAAAAAGTTTTGCTCAAGGACCTTCCACCCAAAGGCTTGGAAAGTGGGCGCCTTTCATTCACATGGACAACTTGGTCAGTTTATGCATTCCCACCACTACCTCTGCTGCCCAAGGTGCTTCTGAAAGCAAGAACAGACAAGCCAAGGATGATACTGATTGCTCCAGATTGGCCGAGACAACATTGGTATCCACTATTGAGGAACCTAACACACACTCCTCCGTGGCCCCTGACTCTAACACCTCTACTGCTGATGCAGAACAATTTCAAAACTCTTCACAGTCAGCTGAAAACTCTCAGTCTAGCTGCATGGAAAATCCCTTAACTTCACATCAGGCACTACTCTCCAAAGAAGTGCAGGATGTCATTTTGGAGGCTAGAAGACCATCTACAAGAAAAGCTTACTCCAAAATGGAAGCGGTTTTGCTGTTGGAATGAAGAAAGAGGACAGGATCCTAGAAAATTAAACCTGCCTCAGATGTTACAGTACCTAACTGAACTTTTGAACAAGGGACTTTCCTTTTCCTCAATCAAGATACATGCCTCAGCAATATCTGCAGAATTCAACATGGATCCTCCTTTATTCTCACACCCTCTACTGCGACAGTTCCTCAGAGGGGCTAAGAACATAAGGCCTCCAAGGAAACAACCAGTACCAGCTTGGGACCTTAACTATGTACTGGAAAAATTGACATTGCCTCCTTTTGAACCAGCTGCTTCAGCAGAATTACAATATTTGTCTTGGAAAACAGCTTTTCTGGCCATCACTTCAGCTCGTAGGGTTTCTGAGTTACAGGCCCTCATGGCGGTGCAGCCATTCCTAATATTCCATCAGGACAGGGTTTCCCTCATGCACTAACCCCTCCTTTATGCCTAAAGTAGTATCTAGGGTAGCCCTAAACCAGGCCATCCACCTTCCTACCTTCTACTCTAATCCTCAAAACAAAGGGGAAAGGCTGCTTCATTCTTTAGATATCCATAGGCAGCTACGTTACTACTTGGACAGAACCAAGTCATTCAGAAAATCAGATCAACTCCTAGTTTCCTATGCTGTGGGGGTCAAGGAAACCCGTAACTAAACAGACCATTTCCAAGTGGATTGGTCACTGCATACGCTTTTGTTATTCCCATCATGGAAAGCTGTACCTACTGGTATCAGATCCCACTCCACTAGGGCCACAGCCACCTCTACAGCCTTCCTCAGAGGAGTGCCTACTAAGGAGATCCTGGAGGCAGCCACTTGGAGTTCTGTACATACTTTCACAAAGCATTACCATCTGCCTTTATACTCCAGAACTAGAGCAGGCTTTGCCACTGCAGTTTTGCAGGGCATTCTAGCTCATCCCAGTTCCGTATAGTACCTACCACCCTATACATAGCTTTGGGATTCTACCCATATGTAACTACTGCAGCTGTAATGCACGCGATGAACATAGTACAGTTTTGTACCTACCATAAATGTAGATGTTCGGGGCTACAGCTACAGGAAACCCAGGGTCCCTAACCTCCTGCTCCCCTTTAAAAGCTAATTATGTCAGGAAGTTTGAAATTTCTGTAACACTTCATGCCTATTGCTGACTGTGTTATCCTATTCTTTTATTTACTCTGGAAAAGCTACCATTTGTGTATCACACTAATTTATGTAATTGAATTCCTGTTTGGATCCGTTGCTCTTTTTCAAGGGTAATAAGAGTGCTAGACTGTCTCCTCCTACTAAGTCTACTCAGTCTCCTACAGCCCAGAAGCCTCTTTTTCAGACAAGCCAGGTTCTGCCTGATTATCATAATTTGGAAATCTCTTCTTCCTTTTTTGGGCATTCTCCAGCCTCCTCAGAAACAAATGCCCTTTTTTCCTGAATGTTCTTCAGAGCCTTTTGTCTCAAGGGACCACCCAAGCAGTCTCATCTTCTGAAAAGGGGAAGGGATTTTATTCCAGAATGTTTCTGGTTCCCAGGAAAGAAGGCAACTGGAGATCCATTGTGGATCTTTGCCAGCTCAGCTTCTGAAGGTTCCTTCCTTTTGAATGCTATCCCTTCAAACCTTGTTTCCCGTTATTCTTCCTCATACTTTCCTAGTCTGTCTGAATCTCAAGGATGCATATCTCCATATTCTTATTTGTATCCCCTTTTCAGGAGTTTTTTTTACATTTCTCTGTTGCTCCCTTGCATTTTCAGTTCTCTGCTTTGCCTTTTGGCCTCTCTACTGCCCCAAGGGTATTCATCAAATGCAATGCTCCTGTTATTAATTTCTGCAGGTTAGGGGATACAGATCTTTCCTTATGTGGACAACCTGCTCATTCAGGCTTCCTCTCCAGAGGTTTTGCTTCAGCATCTTCACTATGCTATTTGTCTCCTGCAAAGCCTGGAGTTTACAGTGAATTTCCAGAAATCCTTCCTGACTTCACCTCAGAATCATGTTTTTCTTGGGTGCAGGCTCCAGACCATTCCAATGCTGGCATCCGTGCCTCCTCCTAAGGCTTTGACTCTAATTGTATTCTTTCAGTCCCTTCTTCCTCTGGCCTCAGTTACCACCAGAGAGTTTCAAAGGGCTCTGGGATACATGGTTTCCATCATCCCTATGCTTCCAATGGCCAGACTTCATATGAGGAAAATTTCAGTGGTATCTCAAGTCAGTCTGGCTTCAACATTCTCATCCTTTAGACTCTTGCCTCAAGTTAGAACTCCAGTGGTAGATTCATCAACTGTCTCTCAACCCAGGGCTTCCTTTTCAACCTCCAGTCCCTGCCCAGGAACTCCCTTCAGATGCCAGAGATGCTGGGTGGGGAGTTTCCTTCGGCCCTCTGAAGGCTTAGGACCTTTGGAATCTTTGTCAAAGGAAGGATCATTTCAACATCAAAGAGATGAGAGTTCTTCTGGCTGTTCAGACCTTCCATTCTCTTTTCCTTCTAGGGCCCTTCAAGATCTTCACAGACGATACCACAGTGATGTAGTGCATCAACAAGCAAGAGGGGCATGGTCTCTTGTGCAGACTGGCTGTTCAGGTATGAGATCTAACTGTTCAGTATCGAGGGACTTTTCACGCTGTTTATATTCCTTCAGATCAGAACTTTGTGGCAGACTGTCTGAGCAGGTCCATAATACGGACTCACGCGTGGATGCTTCACAGAGATTTGTTTCTGGACATTGTCCACCAGTGAGGTGCTCCTCGGGTAGTTCTTTTTGCCTCCCCTGTGAACAGACAACTTCCACTCTTTTGTACCAGATTCCCATGTCTTTTGGCTTGGAAGGTGGATGCCCCCTCTTTTTCCTGGTAGGGAATGTTCCTTTATGCCTTCTCTCACCTTCCTGTCATACTGAGGGTCTTACTCAAGATTAGAATAGGATGCTCCCAAAAGCTTGTTAGTGACTCCCTTTTGGTCCAGACAGCATTGGTTCCCTCTTCTGCATTTAGCCAAGGGCAATCATCACACGTTGCCTCACAAGGTGGGCCTGCTCACACAGAACAAAGCATCCCTCATCCAGCCCCATATGTCTACTGTTCAACTGAAGCTGTGGGTGGTAGGGTTTTGATCCCATTTAAAAACACAGATGAATTCCATGTGATGAAGCCAGTAGGACAACAGGTAACAACAAAGAGAATCCAGTTGTGTTCAACCAAATTTTTAATTCAAATGTAGATAATATAAAATTAGTCAAGTGCTTTCGTTCCTGATAGGAACTTCATCAGAACAAATAATCAAAAATACAGACATCATTCTAGATATTTAAAGGTAAAACCACACCTCCAAAAAGGTTAAAACCAATCCCTTGATCCCTTTTAGTCACATTTTTTTTTATGTGGATGTGCATCAGGTTCTGCAGGAGGCCAGGAAACCCACTACTAGGAAATCCTATTTGTCCATATGGAAGTAATTTTCTGTTTGGTGTCTTGCTCATAACTTAGATCCATTTTCTGTGGAAGTTGCTTTGGTTATGTCTTTGTATGAGTTGCTCAATGGTAGTTTGGCATACTCATCTGTTAAAGCTCACTTGCCAGCCATTTTTGCTTGTCTGCCTTTGACTCATCCTTTGGTTTTAGACTTGAGGTCACACTATTCCTTAAAGGCATCCTTCATATTAGCCCCACCCCCAGGAAGCCTATTCCTCCTTCCTGGGACCTTAATTTTGTGTTGGAAAAATTGACTCCAGCTCCTTTTGAGCCTACAGTTTCAGCTTCTTTGCAGCATTGTTCGTGGAAGACTGTTCTTCTTTTGGCCCTTACCTTAGCCAGATAGGTGTCTGAGCTGAAGGCCCTTACAGCTGTTCCTCTTTTAGTTTTTCATAAGGACAGGCTGTCTCTTCGTACTAGTCATCCTTTTATGCTGAAGGTGGTTAATGAGTTGTTTCTCAGTGAGTCTGATCATTTGTGTGATGCTCCTGCACTGGCCCAGTAATCAAAGAGCCTCAATCCTCACCACTAACACCAGTGAGGGACGTGCACGTTGAGAGGAAGACAAGTACACACACAGTAAAGTACAAATGTTCTTCATGTTTCACTGTTGCAGTCATCACTTATGGATTATCCCTGCTGGGTAGCCCTTGGCTGGCCCAAATACCAGAATAAAGATTGTCCCTCCCATGTCAGTTGCAGGTCACTAGGGACTGATGTCAGATAGCCAGTAGTATAAAGCAGGGCAGCCTATACCATTATATCAGTCTTTCTTGCCGTGGAGCCCAAAGCAGAAGCAGTTTGTGTGTGCATCGGCCGGTCGCTGCCAGAGTGAAGTAGAAAACGACTAAAGCTAAGTACCCCACTGGAGATCTTTTTCTTGCACTAACCAGTGTCCGAAAAAGTAAATAATTGTCTCCGCTGTGGAAAACAAATACCACACAGAGACTTCCATAACCTGTGTGTAACCTGTTTAGGCCCAGACCATGACGTGCCCGGATGTCGGTTCTGTGCTCTCTTTAATATTAGGACCATCCACTGTAGAGCAGAATTTGTAGCTAGACATTTCAAAGACAGTCCTTCGCAGTACGAATTTGGGTCTGTCAGCATACAGTGGATACCCCTATAAAGAGAAAAGATAAAGAAAGGGACAGAACACAAAGCGTTAGGCCTACAGATGACTCTAACCTGAGGTCGGCCACTAGCACAGTGGAATTCAGTGAGGCGCCTATGCAGCCCCTGATGACCGGCGCACTACCTCCGCAGGCCTCTACCGAGACCCATTCGGAGTCCAGTACGCTGCTGGATCAGGTCAGCCCCGCTGTTGGATCCGGAGCCACTCTGCAGGCACCAGCTTCCGAGGAGGCTTTTTGGATAACTGACGCCAGACAAAGACTGGCCACAGCCGCACCCAGGCCCATTGAAGCACTGAGGCCTAAAAGCAAGGCCACTCCCAGAAAACCAATTCCTAGTCGCCATCTTCCTCAAGCCCAACCTGCTCAGTCACAACAGCTTCTAAAGATGGCTGAGGATCTAATCACACTTATCAGAGGTAACCAGACTACCCCAGCCAAAAGAAAAAGGGACCTTTCCCCAGAGACTCTCTCAGAACTTGACACTGAAGAATCAGACTTTTGGGATTCAGACAATGAACAGCAGCCCCTTACCACCTTTGAGGATTCTGATGCAGAGGAATCCATTCCATCTGCACCCCCCCCCCCCCGAGGACCTATCATTTGGAGAGACCTTACACACCCTTAGGGAACACTTCCATTGGGAAGCTCAGGACTACCCTCTAGTCTAGGAAGAGGCTGAGAGTTTCTGGACCTTCCCCAGCGCAAACCCTTAGCCATTCCTCCCATTTTGGATGTCATAGAGGATGTTTTTATGGAGTCTAACCTCACACGTGATGCCTTGCCCTCCCGCACCTAGAAAGCCAGACAGGTACTACAGGGAGCTAGACACCCACAAATACTTATTCAAAAATCCTGCAGCAGACCTAGAGGTAATAACCCAGAGACCCAAAGGGGGTAAGGCCAGTTCCTCCAAAAAACATATTCCTTTTGACAAGGATAGCAGAGCCCTAGACAGTTGGGGTAAAAAGGTATAGATCTATGTTACCTTAGCTATCAGAGCTCTTAACTGCCAGCTCCATATGCTAAAATATCAGCAACATACCCTGGCACTATTAAAGCAAAAATTTCCTCCTCTCCAGACAGTTAAACTTCCAAAGAGCTAGGGGAACTCTTACACTCCAGCTCACAAGTGGCAAAGCATACACTCCACTGTGGATACAATGCCCTAGTAGCTTGCAGCAGGGCTGCTTTTGCAGGGTCAGTCATTAAGAAACATGCATGACTGAAAGAGCAATCTCTGCCTGATCATGTTAAATCCAAACTCCTAGATGCCCCCCTAGATAAGGACCACTCGTTTGGATCTAAGGTGGAGGAGGTGATCAAGCAAATGGATGATAAGGCCAAACCAATGCAGACAGTAAAAGATTTCCTCCAGGTCCAACCTCCCAGATTCAGCAGGAACTTTCTCTCCAAACACTGGTCCTTTCCTTCCCAATTCAGGCCCATGCAAAGGAAAGGGCCAAGGGACAGACCCCCCCCAGGCAGCAACTGCAAGGACAGCAGAGGCCCAGACAATGGACCTCTACAACCCCCAGGGCAGGAAGTTCTAAGTCCACTCCCTACCCTGAGGAATCACAGTGACTCCTCCCCCCTCTGCTCCCTAAAGGTTAGGAGGAAGGCTATCCCTTTTCAAAGACAACTGGCAATCCATCACAAAAGATCAGTGGGTCCTAAAAATCATTTCCCAAGGATACAGATTCTCCTTCAAAGAGAGCCCAAACTTAACAGGGTACCCAGACATACCAACAAATGAGTGGGAAGAGGCCCCCTGCCAAATTCAGAAACTCTGTGCTCAAGGAGCAGTGGAACCTGTACCCCAGGAACAAGCCGGAAAAGGGTTTTATTCAAGATTGTTCCTGGTACCCAGGAAAGAGCGCACTTGGCGCCCTATTCTGGATCTATCCACACTAAACCTTTCCCTGCAAGTGCCAAAGTTCAAAATGCTTATGCTCCAAAAACTCTTGCCCATGCTGGCTCTAAATGCCTGGCTAGTCACCCTAGACCTCTAAAGGATGCCTACCTCCATATCCTTATAAGGGAGTCCTGCAGAAAGTTCCTTCGCTTCAGGGCAGGCTCACAGCACTTTCAGTTCTCTGCTCTGCCCTTTGGCCTATCTACTGCTCCCAGGGTTTTCACCAAATGCCTGGCCCCTCAGATCTACCTATATCTGGATGACTGTCTCATCCAGGCCGACAGCAGGGAAAAGCTCCTGCATGACCTCAGCTTTGTCCAAACCCTCTTTACCTCTCTGGATTTATCATTAACAAGGAAAAATCCGATTTCCAGCTCACCAGACAGATCACCTTCTTGGGAGCTCTCCTGGACACAGCCACCCAAAGAGCCTTCTCTCCTGAAAAAACAAAGTTTCCTGCCCCAGTACTTCTCCCAGTTGGCTTACAGAACACACCTCACAGCAAGGAAGCTCCTTCAGGCTCGGGGGTACATGGCATCCTCCATCCTGTTAGTGTCCTTGGCCAGACTACACATGAGAAAACTGCAATGGTACCTAAAAAAACAATGGTGCCAGCTCTCAGTCTCTGGAGCGATAACTGCCTCTAATTCCCTGCTTAAGGGAGGAACTTCTATGGTGGGCAGAAGTCTGCACCCTGAGCAAGGGCCTACCTTTTCTAATTCTTCCCCATGGCCAGACCATTACCACAGATGCATCAGAAAAAGCCTGGGGGGCGCACTTAGGAGACATGTTGCCCCAAGGCACTTGGGACCTCAGCGATCTAGACCTATACATCACTCTAAAAGAAATGATGGCAGTACTCAGGGGTATCACAGCCTTCAAGAGCCACCTGAAACCAGGGGCACTCCTCATCAAAACAGACAATATCACAGCCATGTGGTACATCAAGAAGCAGGGGGAACACACTCCTACCCACTTTGTCGCCTAACCATGCTTCTCTGGCAGACTGCCTTCAATGATGGGCCTTCGTCTGATAGCCCAGTATATCCCAGGGGAACACAACACCCTTGCAGACCACCTCAGCAGAAGTGTCCTGGACCCCCACGAATGGCAGCTTTGGAGGGAGACCTTCCTCTGCATCACCCAAACCTGGGGGACCCCAGAGGTAGACCTCTTCGCATCCATAGAGAACAGGCAGTTAGAACATTTCTACACCAGGGAGTTCCACCTAGAAGCCTGGAAGGTGGTTGCTGTTTCCTTCCACTGGGGCAACCTGTTTGTCTACGCCTTCCCCCTTGCCAGTGATCCCAAGGGTACTGCTAAAGATCAGGGAGGAAGGGCCAAGGGCTGTACTAATTGCTCCAAATTGGCCCAGGCAACAGTGGTACCCCTTTCCTACTCAGCCTAACCAAGGAGCTGCCCAGGAATCTGCCTCTCACAGAAGGACGTCCAACCCAAGAAAAAGGGTCAGCACTGCAATCCCAATCTGCAAACTCTCAGCCTGTCCACATGGCTTATACCCCAAAGGTGGATAACAACCTACTGTTGAGTAAGCAGGAACTGAATTTAACTAAGGAGGCCAGGAGACCCGCACCAGAAAATCCTACTCGGCAAAATGGAAAAGATTCAATGCCTGCTCCCAAACTAAGGGTACAAGCAGCTCCCTTGCATCTCTCTCTGATTCCAGACTACCTGGCGGAGCGAGTGCAAAAAAGATTATCTTACTCTTCCGTCAAAGTTCATGCCTCAGCTATCTCTGCCCATTCCCATACAGAGCAGCCTTTGTTCTTCATCCCTGCTAAAACAATTCCTTAGAGGGTTATCTCACAACAGGCCACCCACCCCTGCCTGGGACCTGAACTATGTCTTGGAAAAATTGAGCTTACCTTCCTTTGAACCAGCTGCCACAACTGAACTAAAACACCTCTCTTGGAAGACCACCTTCCTGCTGGCCATAGCCTCAGCTAGGAGGGTTTCTGAGCTGCAGGCTGTCATGGCCATTGAACCCTTCATTATCTTCCATGCAGACAGGGAGTCTCTTAGAACTAACTCCTCTTTTATGCCTAAGGTGGTATCTGATGTAACACTGAATCAGAGTATACATCTTCCCACCTTCTTTCCTAACCCTCAGAATAGGGGGGAAAGAATCCTTCATTCACTAGATGTGCACAGACAACTTAGATACTATCTGGGTAGAACCAAGTCTCTCAGAAAGAAACTTATTTCCAAGCAGACCATTTCTAAATGGATATCCAACTGTGTCCAATTCTGCTACCACTTTAATGGAAAAACTCCTCCCAAGCCTGTGTGAAGCCATTTCACTAGAGCAGCATCTACTTCCACTGCTTTCCTCAGGGGCATCGCTACCAAGGACATCCTAGAAGCTGCCACTTGGACCTCCATCCCACACCCTCACCAAATGCTACGGATTGCTTATTTTCTCCAAAACCTGAGCAGGCTTTGCCTGTGCAGTCCTGCAGAGCATGCTGGGTCCTACTTTAAGCAGTGCAAGCCTGTTCTTCTATTCCTTCCCTTCTACTGTCCACCCTACCTTCAGCTTTGGGAATCTTCCCAGAAGTGATGACTGCAACAGTGAAACATGAAGAATAGTGTAGTTGTGTACACTTACCATAAATGTAGATGTTCAAGTGTATTCACTGTTGCAGTCCTGTTTTCCCTCCCTTCTCCCCCCTCTATTTTTCTCTCTCTCTTTCCTTCACAACTATCTATGCCTATGGGCATCCCCCAGGTTGGCCTTCCTCAGGCCTTCTGGGCAGGGCTGCTATAGGTTGGGGCAAGAAAACTGATGTAATGGCGTCAGCTGCTTTGCGTTATACCACTGACGACCTGATGTCAGCCCCTGGCGACCTGCAGCCAACGCAGTAGGGACAATCATTACTCTGCTATTTAGACCGGCTGAGGGCTACCCAGCAGGGATAACCCACAAGTGATGACTGAAATACTGAATACACTCGAACATCTACATTTATGGTAAGTGTACACAACTGTACATTTCCCTTAAGAGCACACAGAGATCACAGTCAGTCTGGGGTTGGTTTCTCCCTCTCTCTCCAGATCCCAATTAAGGTTCCCCACTGGCACAGCTATAGGGTTAAGATCTTAGCCGAATGATCTAGCCAAAGCCTCCAGCACCCTCTCTGTCCAACCAGTGCTTTGTGTCCCTCCCCAGGTTGCTGACACACACACACACACACACACACACACACACACACACACACACACACACACACACACACACACACTTTGAGATTTAGTTTATATACAAACACACAGACACTTTTGGAGAAGGCTGGCACAGGTTCACTAACTGTGCCCCCTTCTGACAAGACTATAAGGTAAAAATCACTGCCACCAGCCACCCTTACTTATCAACTACTAAAAGGCCCTTACAAAGGATGACCAATTCTACAGTGTAATGTTACTATTATCCAAGTGGTATGAGTGTCCAAGACTTTAAGGCTGAGTGGCCTATACAGTGTTACCAAATACATGTAAGTACTCTAAGAGCTTAAATATCTCTAAACAAAACTAGCCACAGTTAAAAGGTTTAAATATTTTTAGTAATAAATAATAGAACAAGACAATACTCAATAACCCAATACAGGGACAACAGAGTTCTGAATCATAGGAAATACTTTAAAACAACATGACAGGACAGTCACACATAAATACAGAAAACATCTAGACTGATCTTACTATTTTCCTATCCATCTCTAAGAGAAATGCTATGATCCAAGTCTTATGTACAGAGCCAGACAAATACAGATGAGAAGTGCTGAAGATGGATGTGTTCAAATCCAGAGAAATGCAAAATGCACGGACTTTCTCTCTGAGATGGTTCTTAAATTAATAATACACATTACTGCTGGGTTAGCTAGATGACATCACTATTTGACACTTGCTTCTAGTTCCCAGGCTAAACAGATACCAACAGAATTTAACATGTCTCTGTGAAAAATTCTTCTGTCTCAGAAGCTGACACTTATTTCTTAGCTTGCCTGAAACTGGAAGTCATAAAACAATTAACACTTTTACATTTTAAACCTAGTAATTATTTCTGTCTTAAGACAATAGAAAGAAACTGTAGCTGTAGACATTTTGTCTTCTAGCTGTGGTAAACACAGTCTTAAAACTCTTTACTTATTTTCCCAGAGTTTACAAGTTAACTCTGTATGTCCCATTTTCTACTATGAAAACATACATTTGGCCAGGCATATAGTCCATATACATTTCTGCTCTTTTCCAGCAGGATGCACTGTGGTTAACATTTTTGATGCTCAGCACATAACGTACAGGTTACTTACATTTGCAGACAAGCCTATAGATCATATTAATATTTATAGTGACATAGAATTATTTACAAAATTCTACCCAGTTGGGCTGGCAGCCTTCACATTTCTCCCCCTCCGAGAACTCAAGCTAGTTTTTCAAGTGACCCTTGAGAAACATTGCTTAAGAGGGTTGAGACTGTCTGGGAATACCTTACCCCATTCCCTGTCTTGAGAGCCCATCTGTGTTGTGGCATTGCTAACCCCACTACAGTGCTGCACTGACATATGCTTGCAGTCCTAGGCTCCACCTTAGTAACTTGGCATTTTGCTGGCTGGCTCAATGTAGCCATGTTAGGGGTTTTAGTCTGTAACTGTAGTGAATTTACTTCCATATAGGTAAGGCTGAAGTTTCTGCAGTGCCCACACTGTGGCTAGACATTCCTTTTCTACAACTGCATAGCATTTCTCCCTGGGTTGGAGCCTACAACTTAGATACACCACTGGGTAATGTTCTCCCTGTGAAGAAATCTGGCTAAATACAGCCCCCACCCCATGGTTTGAAGCATCCACCTGCACAACAAATTCTTTGCTGTAATCTGGACTGGCTAACACAGGGGGTCCTCCCAAAGCTACTATAAGCTTCCGGAATGCCTGCTCACGTGCTGGGGTCCACACTACCTTATTTGGCCTGCTTTTCTTTGTCAGGTCTGTGAGGGAAGCAGCTATGGTACTATAACTGGGGACAAACTTTCTGGAGTACCCTGCTGTACCTAAAAATGCCCTCACCTGCTTTTTGGTAACAGGTGCAGACCATGCCTGAATGCCTTCCACTTTGACAGGTTCTGGCCTGATCTTACCACTCCCCACTTTCTGTCCTAGGTACGAGACCTCTGCCATACCCACCTGACATTTGCTGGGCTTAATGGTCAACCCTGCCCCCTGTAGTCTGCCCAGCACCTCCCTGACATGCTGAAGGTGCTCTTGCCAGGAATGGCTGTAGATGGCAATATCATCTAGGTAAGCAAGGGCAAAATCTCCTACTCTTTCTAGGATATGATCTGCCAGCCTCTGGAAAGTCGATGGGGCATTTTTCATCCCAAAGGGCATCTTTGTGAACTCATACAAGCCAAAAGGAGTCACAAAGGCTGACGTCTCTCTAGCAGTGGGAGTCAAGGCACCTGCCAGTAACCCTCTGTAAGATCAATGGTGGTAAGATACTTAGCTCCACCCAGCTGCTCTAGGGCTTTATCTGTCGTAGGCATGGGGTAAGCATCTGAATCTGTGTGATTATTAATTTCTTGTAGTTCACTCAGAACCTGGTATTGCCATCTTTCTTTGATGCCAGCACCACTGGGGAGGCCCAGGGACTGCTGGACTCTTGAATTACCCCTAGTTCCAACATTTCCAGTATCTCCCCCCTCAAAGTCTGTTTGACTCTCTCAGGCACCCTATAAGAGGCCTGCATAATAAGCCTTTGGGGTCCTGTAGCCACATGGTGCTGCACCAGGTGGGTGCACCCTGGTTTCCCAGTGAATGTGTCCCCAAACTCTTGTAGCACTGCTCGGATTTCTCGAACCTTGGTAGGGGATAACTGCTGGGACATTGCTACCCCTTTCACTGAGGTGCCAGTCCGAGCCTCATGGAGGAGATCAGTCACCAGATCTCCCTCAGACTCTTCCTGCAGTGGACTCACCACAAGGGCCTCCCTATTATGGTAAGGTTTCACATGTTAATGGTACCGATGGTCATCGTGTTACCCTGCTGCAGTCATCACACTTGGGGTTATCCTGTCGTCAGGCTGTCCCGCAGTCGGCCGGAATTCCAAAGTCTTGGTCCGGCGTCGGTTGCTGTCGGTTCTTCCCTGACGTCAGTGCGCCAGGGGTATATATAATGCATCCAACACCATTTTCTTCATTTTCTCCACTTTCTTTCTTGCTGCACGGTGCCCGAAGCAGAAGCAGTTCGCAAGTGCCGGCCGGCCGACTCCTGAGATTTTCGAAGTCGAATTTCAGATACGAAGTCTTCAATAAAGCTAAGTACCCCATTGGGGAAACTTTTCTTGCCTCAGACCGATGTCAGAAAAAGTTAACAATTGTATTTCTTGTGGGAAGCAAATAACTCATAAGGATTTTCATTCTTACTGCATACCTTGCCTAGGCCCAGACCACGACGTCACTGGTTGTCGTTTTTGTGCTAGGTTTAATAAGCGTACTATAACAAGACGCTTTGATTTCACACGACACTACTTCAGTAGAAAATTTAACTACACAATGCCGTCGGAGCAACCGACTACCGGTGTGCACAAAAGCGCGGGATAAGGACAGGCAGCCTAGACCCAAGCCAGACTCCGAGGCCTCGGCTGGACCGGTCTCCGGTTCACCGGTCTTCAGTGAGGCTCCGACGCAGCCCCTGACTACCGCAGATTTGGAACCCGTGACCGCTTTGGAGCTTTTGGCTGAGAGTGCTAGGCCGACACAGCCATTTTGTTTAGCCCCTACCGACGACACTGCAGAAAGAGATGTCGTTGCTTCAGAAACACCTTCGGTTTCTGAAGCCGTCTTCAGACCGACGAAGCTCACCATAAAAACGTATCCTAAGCTTAAGACTCCTTTTAAACCTAAAAAGACTGCACTTCAGTTTCCAGTTCAAGGCCCCATGCCTAAGAAACAGATGCTTAAAATCTCTGAAGATTTGATCTCTTTAATCGGGGGTTCCCAACCCCCACCCGACAAAAGGCCTAGACAAGAGGAAGATTTTGCCTCCTCTGATTGTCTATTTCCTCAGGCTCCTCTGAGGACCAAGATTACTCCTTCTCCCCTTATGAAGATTCTGATGCTGAGGATTCTATTCCCTCAGCTTCTCCCCCTGAAGACTACTCCTTTGGGGAAACTTTACACACCATGAGGGAACATTTTCAGTGGGAAGATCAGGACTACTCTGACTCAAAGAAAAGGCTCAGAGAGTTTCTTTTACTCCCCCAGCACAGACCTCTTGCCATCCCCCCAGTTTTAGACATTGTGGATGATGTTTACTTAGAATCTAGTTTGAATCCAGATTCTCTGCCTCCTGCTCCAGCCAAACCAGACAGATATTATAGAGTGCCTGACTCACACAAATTCCTTTATAAAAGCCCTGTTGCTGATCCAGGGTCCCAAAGGGGCTAAGGCTTCTATGGCAAAAAATCCTGTACCCTCTGAAAGGGACTCCAGAGCACTAGACAGGTGGGGGAAAAAGGTTTACACCTCAGCCACTCTAGCTATGAGTGCACTAAATTGCCAATTTCACATGCTAAAATATCAGCAATTTCTAATGTCTCAGTTAAAACAAAAAATGAGCACACTCCCTCAACAGTCTGAATTGAAAGAAATGCAGGATCTGTTGCGGGCAACTGAACAGGTGTGCAAACATACTTTACAATGTGGGTTTGATTCTTTGGAGGCTTCCTGCAGAGCAGCTGTCACTGGGTCTGTTATACGTAGACATGCTTGGTTAAAGGAACAAACTCTGCCTGATCATGTTAAAGCAAAGCTTCTAGATGCTCCCTTACAGCAGGATGTTCTATTAGGGGTTAAAGCAGAAGAAGTCTTAAAGAAAATGGAGGATAAGACAAAATCTATGCAGACAGTCAAAGATTTCCTACAGGTACAGCCCCCTCGCTTCAGCAGAAATTGGCCAACAAATAATTGGTCCTTTCCAGCTACTGACGGACCACAGAGGGGTAAATACAGACGTCCAAGAGGCAGAGGACAACCACAAGCTCAATACAAACCTCAACAATGGGGCACTGCAACACAGAAGGGAGGAGAAGACAGGTCCCAAACTACCAGAAGGCAGACTCAATGACTTGCACCTCATCTGGCCAAGCAACACTCTCTTGGCAGCTCCCTTGGGAGGAAAACTCGCACTTTTTTCAGACAACTGGCACATTGTCACAAAGGACAAATGGGTCCTAGACATAATTTCATGAGGATACAGATTCCATTTCCACACCTTGCCAATGAAAAGAGGAATGCCAAACCTGCCACAAAATCAATGGGCAGAGGCACAAAAACAAATTACAGCTCTCATGGACATGAGAGCCATGCAACTGGTACCTACACGAGAGCAAGGCCAAGGATTTTACTCAAGACTCTTTCTAGTCCCCAGAAAGGACAATGCCTGGAGACCAATTCTGGACCTTTCAATTCTAAACACCTTCTTACAAGTACCCAAATTCAAGATGCTAACACTACAGCAGCTTCTTCCCATGTTGGGAAGAAAGCATGGCTAGTAATGTTGAACCTCAAGGAGGCATACCTGCATGTCCCTATCAGATGAAGTTGCAGAAGATACCTACGTTGGACCTCAAGGAGGCATACCTGCATGTCCCTATCAGACGAAGTTGCAGAAGATACCTCCGTTTCATTGCAGGTTCAACCCATTACCAATTCTCTGCACTGCCCTTTGGCTTATCTACTGCACCCAGGGTCTTCACAAAATGCCTGGCACCAGTAATTGCATACTGCAGACAAAGAGGAATTCAAATATACCCATACCTGGACGACTGCCTCATCCAAGCAAAAAAACAAGGACATCCTCTTACAACATCTGGCTTTTGTAAAACATCTTCTAAGTTGCCTGGGGTACATAGTAAACGAAAAGAAATCAAAACTAGTACCCTCACAAAATATGACATTCCTGGGTGCCAGCTTGAATACAACGGCCCAGAAGGCTTATCTGACGCCAGACAAACAATTACAACTGACTCAATATTTCAAAACAATGGCAACTAAGACCCAACTCCCTGCAAGAAAAATTCTGCAGGCCTTGGGCTTCATGGCATCTTGCATACTACTAATACCATTTGTAAAGCTGCATATGAGGAAATTACAGTGGTACCTAAAAAGCGTATGGTCTCAACACAGCCACAGCTTGGACACAATCATATCTCTCATTCCCTGCCTACAACAGGAGTTTCTATGGTGGTCACAGGCATGTCACCGCAACAAGGGTCAGCCTTTCACCTTGCCCCCAGCTAGGCAAACTATGACAACAGATGCATCGGACTACGCCTGGGGGGCACACAGGGCAGGACAGTGCGTTCAAGGCGTATGGACTGCAGATCAAAGAAATCTGTACATCAATCAAAAAGAGATGCTAGCTGTACAGAATGCTCTGACAGCCTTCAAGAACCTATTACATCCAGAACAACTTACAATAAGGACGGACAACACCAGAGTAATGTGGTACATAAACAAACAAGGGGGTACACACTCCTACCCTCTATGCAGGCAAACAATGACCTTGTGGAACACAGCACTGGCGTACCAAGTTCAGTTACAAGCTCAATTCCTGCCAGGAAAAAAGAACACATTGGCAGACGACCTCAGAAGGAACATCATGGATCCCCACGAGTGGAAACTGGATCCACAAGTATTTGCAATGATAACTCAAAAATGGGGCCTTCCAGACATAGACCTGTTTGCCAGCCCCCAAAACTATCAGCTAACAAAATTTTGAACAAGGACACTTCACCATCAAGCTTGGAAAGTGGACGCACTCTCATTCAGTTGGAAAAACCTGACAGTGTATGCCTTCCCTCCATTGCCTCTCCTCACAAAGGTGCTTCTGGAAGTCAGAAAGGATAGACCACGACTGATATTCATAGCCCCAGACTGGCCACGCCAGCACTGGTACCCACTATTAAGGAATATGGCCCAGGGCCCACCTTGGATTTTACCACAAATTGCCCATTTGCTCACACAGCAAAACAATCAGATTCTATACAGCCAGCTCAAAACCTTAAATCTGGCTGCATGGCAGATCAACTAAGCATCCAGCCAGCTCCTCTTTCCCAAGCAGTTATGGATGTTATTTTGGAAGCTAGGAGGCCCAGCACCAGGAAGGCCTACTTGGACAAATGGAAAAGGTTTTGCGCCTGGAACCAAGCTAAAGGCCAAAACACACTTCATCCTCACATGCCTCAGATTCTACAGTATTTAACTGAGATGTTGCACAAAGCACTTTCTTTTTCTTCCATTAAAATCCATGCATCAGCTATTTCAGCCCACTACAACACGGATCCACCCTTATTTTCACATCCACTTCTAAGGCAATTCCTCAGAGGGGCAAAAAACATTAGACCCCCCCAGGAGAGCACCTACACCAACATATGGGACCTCAGTTTTGTTCTGGAAAAACTTATGCTACCTCCCTTTGAACCAGCTTTCTCTGCAGATCTACAGTTTAAATCATGGAAGACTGCCCTGCTGCTAGCAATAACTTCAACTAGAAGAGTCTCAGAGCTGCAGGCACTAATGGCAGTGGAACCTTTCCTCATTTTCCATCAAGACAGAGTTTCTCTACGAACTAATCCTTCCTTCATGCCTAAGGTGGTTTCCAGTGTGGCTTCAAATCAAACCATCCACTTGCCCACCTTCTTCCCAAATCCGCAGAACAAAGGAGAAAGACTCCTGCATTTCTTGGACATTCACAGGCAACTTCATTACTACTTGGATAAAACTAAGGTTTTCAGAAAATCTGAGCAGCTCTTTGTATCCTATGCTACAGCTTCACAAGGGAGGGCTATATCAAAACAAACCATTTCCGAATGGATAGGACATTGCATTTGTTTTTGCTATAACCATCATGGAAAACCCAGTTCCTGCTACCATTAGGCCCCACTCTACCAGGGCAACAGCTACATCTACAGCCTTCCCAAGCTGCAACTTGGAGTTCAGTACACACCTTTACCAAACACGATCACTGCAGCTCTTTAGTCTACTTTACTCTAAGACTAGAGCTGGCTTCGCCACTGCAGTTCTGCAGGGCCTCCTAGCCTACTCTAACCCTCTATGACTCCTCCACCCATCCTTACCTTTGGGATTCTACCCAAGTGTGATGACTGCAGCAGGGTAACACGATGAACATAGTACAGTTTTGTATCTACCATAAATGTAGATGTTCGAGTGTTCACCCTGCTGCAGTCCAGGTTGCCCTCCCTCCATCCCCTCTGATCTAACTGGCTAAATCTCTACAATACCTTCCTGATGTATTTGCTTATAGCTGGAGGGATTTTGTGCTTGTGCTAAAATTTCTTAAATTGGTACTAATTACTGACCACCTTTTTGGGGGCACCTGACATCTGGGGCAAGAAAAACTGAAGAAAATGGTGTTGGATGCATTATATATACCCCTGGCACACTGACGTCAGGGAAGAAGCGACAGCAACCGACGCCAGACCAAGACTTTGGAATTCCGGCCGACTGACGACAGTATAACCCCAAGTGTGATGACTGCAGCAGAGTGAACACTCGAACATCTACATTTATGGTAGGTACAAAACTGTACTTTTGTTCCCCTGCCTCCTGCCTAGCGGTTCTACCATGTACTTAACATCACTGACCTTCCTTGCCACCTTGTTGGATCCCTCCCAAGCTGCCTACAACTTGTGACAGGTTCATAGGTGTTTACTAGGCTAATGACCACAAGGGCCTTTTTAAGCCTAGCCATGCATCCCAAATCTCTGCCATGTTCTGATGCCCTTGATAAATGTAAGCAGGGGCCTGGAAGATGAATGAGAATAATTACCTGCTGAGCTACAGCATACTCTCTAGTTCGAGCATTCCTGTCATACCAGACCTTTTTCTGCTGTTGGGCTTCTGCCAGGTTCTCCTGTGCCAAGCCCATGATTTCCCTGAGCCTTGTCCTGAGGTTTAGGACATATGCCACAACAGACTCCTTGTGGGATTCACACTCACCCTCCCACTCATCTCAAAATAAATCTAGAGGTTTCCTCATCCCATGCCCATACAACAACTCAAAGAGGTGAAAAACCTGTGAATTCCTGAGGAATCTCTGTAAGTAAACAACAGATGGGGCATATATTTGTCCCAGTCCCTCTTAAACTGGTCTGCAAATGCCTGTAGCATGGTTTTGAGTGTAGAGTTTAACCTCTCTTTAAGATCATTAGTCTGGGGGTGGTAGGGGGTGGTCTTTAGGTGCTTCACCCCACAGTACTTCCACAGACAAGCCAGCAGGTCTGACATGAAATTGGTAAATCTGTCGGTCAGTATTTCTTTTGGGAAACCTACCATGCTGAAAATCTCTAACAAAGCATTTGCCACCTTTTCTGCCTCAATGGAGGACAGAGCCACTGCTTCAGGGTACCTTGTAGCATAATCTGCTGCTACTAGGATATACTTTTTCCCTGTGGAACTTGGAGTACTCAGAGGCTCCACAGTATCCATAGCTTCTCTCTGAAATGGCTCTTCAATCACAGGCAAAGGCATCAAAAGAGCTTTCAGCTGGTCTCCTGCCTTGCCTACCTTTTGGCACTGCTCAAAGGTCCTGTTACATCTCTGGAAATCCCAGGCCAATAAAAGTTCTGCATAATATGTCTCTTTGTATGTTTTATGCCCATGTGACCTGCAAAGGGAATATCATGGTCTATGTCTAAAAGTGTCAGACGATAGGCACTAGACATTTCCAACTGCAGTATTCTCTCACATTCTAGCCCTTCCTCAGGGGTCCACTCTCTGTACAGTAGCCCTTTGTCCCAGTATACACATTTCTCCTTCCCATGAGAATCAGGTGCTTCACTAGCTACCTGCCTCAGGCCTTGTAATGTAGGGTCTGAGAGCTGAGCCTGTCTCAACTCTGTCTTTGTAACCCTTCCCAGCTTACCCTTCCACAGGAAGTCTGGTATCCTCTGACAGTGATGTATCCCTGTCAGCCTGGTTACTACTACTCACCTCTGCCCTTGCAGTCATTGTGTCCAAGGGACCATCAGTACCCACAAGCAGCTGTGACTCACCTTCGGTCTCATTGCTACAGGGTAGCTCCCTCCCTGAAGTAACCAGCTCACCAGTCCTGGCTGCAACTATGCGTTCTGACTGGGTCTCCACAGGCTACCAGACCCACATGCTTGTCTACAAGACTGACTGCATGTAACTGCATGAACACATGGTACTGCATCACCAACATCATTCCCTATCATTCTCAAGAGAACCTACTGTTAGCATTTTGTCATTCCCACGTACTTGCTCTCCCACCTTTTGTTGTCCACCTTGCCTCCATGGACATCTGTATGCTACATGGCCCCACTGGTTGCATTTAAAACATTTAACCTGAGGTCCTGGACATGTACCTGGACTAGTGGCTTCCCCTGCTACTGGCAGATCCTGTTGGGGCAGTCTGGACTGCCCACCATGGGTTACCTTAGATCCATGAGCAACACTGGGTGTCCCTTTCCTGTTTAGTGATGCCCTGCTTGCTAGGTATAGGTCTCCCCTTCTTCCCCAACTCATCAACAGTAAGGCATTGTCTATCAGCTAATCAGTTCCATGTCCTCAGGCAAAGTGCTAAGGGCTTGTTCCCTCACCAAAAGGTTTGCCAGCCCTTCGAAAGTGGTGATCTGATATCCACTCACCCACCTATGAAAATAAGTGCTTAGTTCAGCAACATATTCACACACACTTTCATCTGCCTTGCATCTATGCTCACAAAACCTTTTCCTATAAGCTTCAGGTGTTAACTTAAAAAATTCTAGCAAACAGTTCTTTACAACATTATAATTTAAGCAGTCATGATCAGACAGTTTGGAGAGAACAGTTACAGCTTTACCATGGAGTAAGGGGGTTAGGAACCGTACCCAGAGCCCTTGGTCCCCATCATACTGTTTACATACTCTCTCAAACATATGAATGAAACTATCAAAGTTATCCCTCTCTGTAAATTGTGGAAGAAATTTACTGACCTTTGTTGGTCAGCATCTCCTTTTCATGTTGCTTCTGCCTCTCCTTCTCCTCAGCATCCAGGCATAGCAGTTTCTTATTCTCCTCAGCCTTCAGACGTCTCAGTGTCTCTGCTGCTTCTGTTTCCCAATGCTTGGCCTTCAACTCAAGTCTCTCTAACTCTAGATGGATTTTTAAGTCTTTTGTGGAAAGGTTGAGCTATCCATTCTCTGAGAGTTGTACATCTCCATGGCCAGTCTGATTGTGCTCCTGGTTGGTATTCTCTGATGCAGCTGTGACTAAAGCTGCAAACATATCCACTTTAGTCAGGTTTTCATGCACCAGTCCTTTAGCCTGGCACATCTCAGTCAAACTGGCTCCTTGTCAGCTTGCCATACTTCTCTGCTGACATGCTTGCCTGCTCTCCCTGTCTAACTAAGATAACAATTGTGATATGAACTCTGAATGTTCACTACGCGGCTGATTTAGAGTACAAGCACCTTCAGTGATCACTGTACACAAGCTACAGGAATTCGATATGCACACCACTACAAGCCAGTTAATATGTGATGTGGCTATATCACCACTGTCAACCAGTTAATATGTGATGTGGCTATCCCACCACTGCCAAACAATTAATATGTGATGCCCCTGCACTGGCCCAGTAATCAAGGAGCCTCAATCGTCACCACTAACACTAGTGAGAGATGTGCACATTGGGAGGATGACAGGTACACACACAGTAAAGTACAATTTCTCTTAAGAGCACACAGAGATCACATTAAGTCTGGAGTTGGTTTCTCCCTTTCTCTCTAGATCCCCAGTAAGACTCCCCACTGGCACAGCTATAGGGTTAAGATTTCAGCCAAGTGGTCAAGCCAAAACCTCCAGCACCCTCTCTGTCCAGCCAGTGCTTCATGTCCCTGCCCAAGTAGCTGACACACATGCACTTTGAGATTCGGCTTATATACAAACACACGGACATTCCTGGGGAAGGCTGGCACAGGTACACTAGCTATGCCCCCTTCCGCCCAGACAATAAAGTAGAAATCACTGCCATCAACCACCCTTACTTATCTGCTGCTAAAAGGCCCTTAGAAAGGGTGACCTATTCTACTGTGTAATGTTACAATTATCCAAATGGTAAGCATATCCAAGACTTCAAAGCTATTTAAGAGTGGCCTGTACAGTGTTACCTAATACATGCACGTACCCAAAGAGCTTAAATATCTCTAAACAAAACTAGCCACAATTAAAAAGGTTTAAATATATTTATTAATAATAATAATAATAATAATAATAATAATAACAGAACAAAACAATACACAATAACCCAATACAGGGACAAAAGAGTTCAGAATCACAGGAAATCCTTTAAAATAACATTGCAGGACAGTCTCACATAAATACAGAAAACATCTAGACTGATCTTACTATTTTCTTATCCATCTCTAAGAGAAATACTATGATCCAAGTCTTATGTACAGAGCCAGGCAAATACAGATGAGAAGTGCTGAAGATGGAGGTGTTCATATCCAGAGACAAATACAAAATGCACTGTCTTTCTCTCTCAGATAGTTCTTAAATTAATAATGCACATTCCTGCTGGGTTAGCTAGGTGACATCACTATTTGACACTTGCTTCTAGTTCCCAGGCTAAACAGACACCAACAGAATTTAACATGTCTCTGTGAAAAATAGTTATCTCTTAGAAGCTTGTCTGAAACTGGAAGTCATAAAACAATTAACATGTTTACATTTTAAACCTAGTAATTATTTCTGTCTTAAGACAATAGAAAGAAACTCTAGCTGTAGACATTCTGTCTTCTAGCTGTGGTAAAAACAATCGTAAAGTCTGTACTTATTTTCTCAGAGTTTACAAGTTAACTCTGTATGTCCCAGTTTCTACTTTGAAAACATACATTTGCACAGGCATATAGTCCATATACATTTCTGCTTTTTTCCAGCAGGGTGCACAGTGGTTACATTTTTGAAGCTCAGCACATAACATACAGGTTATTTACATTTGTAGACACGCCTACGGATCATATTAATATTTACATTGACATAGTTATATACAAAATTCTAGCTAGCTGGGCTGGCAGCCTTCACAATTTGCCTACTTTTTTCCCTTCTCCACAGTCTCCTAATGAGAAGGTTTTTCACACCTTGGATTTGCTTAGACAAGTCAGATATTTGTATAAAGCTAAAGCCATTTGTAAATCTGAGCAACTTTGTGTTTCCTCCCTAGGTCTTAGGGTTTGGCTGTTTCTAACACCAGTGAGGGACGTGCACATTGGGAGGATGACACTATTTGTTATGGATATCTAAGGCCATTTCTTTTTGTTATTTCTTATTCTGTTAAGCCTCATTCTACCAGAGCTGTGGCTTCTTCTGGTGCTTTTTTCAAAGGATTGGATACCAACTGCATTCATGAGGCAGCTACTTGGACTGTGCACACCTTTACCAAGCACTATACGCTGGATGTGGTTTCCAGGACTAGGGCTGGATTTGCCAGGGTTATCCCGCTGACTTTCTTGAATGCTCTGCTGGACCTTCCTTCTCCTACCTTTCCTCCTGAGGTTTTATACTCTTCCTTCCATAAGGAATACTGCAACAGTGATATAGAAGGACATAGTACAGTTGTGTAAAATCTTACCGTAACAGTGGACGTCCTTCTCTTCACTGTTGCAGTATTCACTCACTCCCTCCGTCCTCCCCATGTTTCCTCCTTCTGGATGCACATGTTCCTCTTTTCTCCTTGGACTGTTGTTCCTCCTGGTGTTTTTTAGTTCTGAAGATGGTACAGCCATACGTCAACTTTATATCCTATGTCGTGAGTGGAGATCATATGTGGGACGTACAATGTTCCTATTACAACCTAAGGCTCTGGTATACTGGCCGGACGTCAGGCTGCCCTAGGCAAGAGATCCCTAGTGTAAGGAATACTGCAACAATGAAGAGAAGAACATCTACTGATATGGTAAGATTTTACATGACTGTACCTTCTCAGGGCATGCGTCATGCTGGTCTTGAAAGCCTTTCTGACTACGATCATTAGATCCCATGCAATTATTCACATTCTCAGTGTTTTGTTTTGCTTAAGCAAGACCCATTTGAAGTTAGATTACCCACTGTGTACAGGTTTCCATAGGAAATCCCATCTAAGTTGATAGGTGTCCTTGAATGTTTGGGTGGTGCAGGAAAAAAGCTACAGATTCAGAATAGGTTCAGAATCAAGAAGGACCAGATGAAGGGGGTTGGAGGTAACCACGACTGATTTTGTTTCCCCAATGGGGGGGGAGTTTTTTTTAAAAAAAGGTATTTTTTGGCCCTTTGGGTTTTTTTTTGAAATTATATCAAAATTCACCCTTTGGAAACCCCCTTTTCCTTTTTTCTCCAAGTCTTTAAAAAAGGTTTTCACCCTTTGGGTTTTTTGCGGTTTTTGTTAAAATAAAAATTTTAAATTTTTGTTTTTCAGGGAGGGGGCGTTTAAACAGTTGAAGGGTGGTTGGGAGGGGTTTTTTGTTTGGATATATGGTTTGGTGGGGTTTTAAAAGTAGCCTTTTTCTAAGGGGGGTTTTTGGGGGTTCTTTCTAGTGGAATGGATTTATGGAAGGCCCGAATTGTTGGGCTTTAAAAAGTCTAGGGCCGGTAGGGTGGAAATTTTTCCGTTTATTGGGTTTTAATTTCTGCTGGAAACCTTCCTCTCCCCTTTCCTCCAAAAAAATTTAAAAAATTTTATAATGAATTCACAGTGATTTAGAGGACAAGACCTTGTGAAAACTTACAAAGGGTCTTTCCCACCCTTAGCAGTTAAAATTTCTCCCCCCATTCCCCTTTAAAAGAAAGTTGGGTTTCTCCCACTTCCCCGTTTTTATTGAAGTGGTAACCCCCACGCCAAAAAATTTATATTATGCCCCGCATGGAGAAACAAGGACTCAATCCTACACTAACCTATGGGGTTGACATTGGGGAGCAAGGCCCCAGAAAGACATTTTTTAAGAGCACAAGAGAGAAATCTGGGGTTTGGGTTTTTTTTCCCGATTCCCCTTCTCAGGGGAAGCTATTGGGTTAAGATTTCGCCGTTCAAAAACCCCAGCAATTTTCCACCAGTTTCATGTTGCCAAGAAGGGCCCATGATTTAGATTTGGCTTTTCAAAAACCCCTTTGGGGAAAGGTGGCCTTAATGTTTGGGTTCCCGAAAAAAGTAGAAATATGCCATCAAACCTTAATTTGGTAAAAGTTCAAAGGGGGAACACTTGTAAGTTACAAAATCCAATTTGGTATTTTCCAAGACTTTGGATTTTTGGGGGCCGTCCAGTTTCTTTTTGCCCAGATTAAAATTTAAAAAACCGCCCCTTAAAAATTTTAATATTTTATTAAAAATTTAACAAGACATCCAAAACCCTACAGGCCATTCAGGAAACACGGAAACCTTTTAAATCTTGCAGGACAGTCTCCCTAAAAAAAGAAAATCTGCCGGCTTCTTTTTCATTCCCCCAGGAAATACTTGTCTGTTTAAACAGAGCCAGCAATCATGGGTGCGAAGAGGAAATGTTCAATCCGGGGCAAATCAAAGAGTTCTCTCTCGATATCAAATTAAAAGCACTTCCTCGGGGTTTGCGGTGAACCTTTTTGCCAGCCTAGTTCCCCGGAAAAGAAAACGTTTAACTTTTGGGGAAAAAATTTTCTCTAAACCCTTTCTTAAACCCGAGGCCAGACATAACAGCTTTTTAACCTGTTTTTCCTGGGACGGGGGGACTGAACATTTTTGGCTCAGTTTTTACATTTTGCTGTCATTCCGATTAAAATTTTTTAAAAAAAAAGGGGGCCCTCCTTTCGGGTAAAAGGGGAAAAAATTTCGTTTCCCCCCGAAAATAATTTAGCAACCATACTACAGGTTAACCCTTTTTTTTAATTTCCATACTGGGTTTTTCAAATTATCGGCCCTCCCTTTTATTTCTCTCCACCGTTCTTAGGTTCACCTGTTTTTAAAACCTTTCAGGGTAAAACAAAATTTGTAATCTGGCCTTTGCCCCCCCCCAGGCCCAGTTGTTCCCCAACACCGGAGGGACTCACCTTTTAAAAGGGCCCAAAAAAGGGGGTTTCCCTAAAAAACCTAAGGGGAACCCCGAGCCGTGTCCCCGTGCTTTTAGATGAAAACAACCATCCGGGCCCCTACTTTGAAATTCGTGCAAAATAATTATTGTTCCACCAGGGAAATTTTTTTGGGGAAACCCTTTAAAGCCTGGGGCTTCCAATCTAAGTTTCTCTTCAAAAAAAGGTTTGGACCTTTTTTAATTAAACATAGGCCTTTTTAAAACCTCCCGCCCTTTTATGTGCATTTTTACTTCCTCTCCTTAATTTCCTCCCCCTGAAGCCCATGGTTTTTTCCCGGACCTCCCCCCCGGTTTTTTGAGATTAGCTATCTCCCACCTAAGGCAGTAGCCATAAAAAATTCCTTTAAAAAACCAGGCCCTTGAATGGGGAAAAAGTTCCCTTGCATCCTAGTGAAGGGAATTATTTTTTAAAATAAAAAGATTTATGTTGTAGTTAAAAAAAACTGTCCTCTAGATTCCTTGTGAAAATTTTCTGAAAAAGGGAAAAAATTCAGCATTTTAACCCTTCTTTTTTTGGTTGTATGGGGGCTTATTTTGATACCAAATGGACAGTTATAAGAACCGGGGTTGAAAGGCGGGTTTGGGTTGAAAAAAGCTAAGATTCCAGGGTAATCAGTCAGGCCCGAAAGGTTGAAGAAAAGGAAAAAAGGAAAAGACAAAAGAAAAAAATTTTTACAGGAGCCCCAATTTGGGAATCCCCAAAAAAAGGTCCCTTTCCCGTCCTTTCGGGCTATTAAGGGAGAAATAAACCGGGATGCCTCGGGGCCCTCAACAAAAAAACGGGGCCCCCCAACCCCTGCCAGGCAATAATGTTTGGGTTCACCCAAGGGCAAATAAACCCTTGGGGAAAGTTGTTTTTTCAAAAAAAGGGATAATTCAAAGGCAAGTGGTTTTCAAACTTCCGGACAGGTTTATTCACATTCCAATAAAAGAGGTGCCCCCCCAAAAAAAAGGCAAACTCAAAAAAAAGTCAAAAAAAATGGGGGTGGAAAAGGCCCCCACAGAACACAAAGGGTTTTCTCCGATTTCCTGTACCGAAAAAAAAAATTGGGTATTCTCGCCGCCCTTTCCATTTAATTTTTCCAAAATTTTCGCCCTGCCTTCTTCCCATGCTGGGGAAAGGGTATTTGGAACCAATTCAAAACTCCTGGCCCCCCAAAAAATTGCAGGTACCTAGATTTCTTCAGGGCAAACTTATAACTAGTTCCCTTTGGACTTGCCCCGATTTAAAAAAATCAAGTAAATTTTTTTGGGTGGGGGCAAATTTCCCCCAAAGTTTCAACAAACCAAAACGCTGCCAAAACACAAAAAACATTTGTTTTCAAATATAAAGTAATTTAAAAAGTGATAACCATCCCCCAAAAAAATTCTTGGGTGAGAAGGGCACAAAAACAAAGGATTCCAAGCAAAAAAAGCCTTCCTCTTTATTCTTGGTTCAAAGAGCCAAAAGCAAAAAATACTCGGTTGGGCCGGACCGCTAATTGGCCCCATGCCAGCGCAAAAAAGGTCAGGGCCTAAAAATTTTGGCTAAAAGGGCTTAAAAACCCTTCCCTCCCGAAAAAGGTTTAGGGGCATCAAGCGCCTCAAACCGGTTGCCCACATGCTACAAGCCATCAAGCTCATGACTAGTGGGCCCTACACATAAATCAAAAAGAAATGCTGGCAGTAAAACTAGCAATCCAGAATTTCAAACCATTCCTCAAAGAAGGCCAATTGATGATAAGGACAGACAGCACCACAGTCATGTGGTACATCAACAAACAGGGAGGCACTCATTCATACCCCCTATGCCGAATGGCTCTGGACCTATGGAATATGGCTCTGAGTTACAACATTCAGTTACAGGCAATATTTGTACCGGGAAAAGAAAACATCCTAGCAGACATGTTAAGCAGAACTACCTCGATGCTCACGAATGGATGCTACACCCGGACATCTTCAAGGCCATCACAAAGAAATGGGGAATGCCACAAATAGACCTATTCGCATCCCCACTCAACCACCAGCTCAAGAAATTCTGCACAAGGACATACCACCCACTTGCTTGGAAGGTGGACTCTCTATCCTTCAGTTGGAAAGGCCTGACAGCATATGCATTTCCACCTCTTCCTTTGATGCACAAGGTACTACTGAAAATCAAAAAGGAACGTCCAAGGATAATTCTGATAGCTCCAAATTGGCCAAGACAACATTGGTATCCATTACTGAGGAGCATGTCTCGGGGGGAAACGTGGACACTACCCCTGATTCCTTTGATTTTAACTCAGAGCGACTACAACATCCTGCATCCAAACCTAAAAACTCTGCAACTGACTGCCTGGAACATTACATAACAGCAACTAACCCAGATTTATCCCAAAGGGTTAAAGACATTATCCTTGAGGCCCGCAGACCTTCAACAAGAAGGAACTATGCAGGAAAATGGAAAAGGTTTGTCATTTGGAGTACTGAAAGAGGAAAGATGTGTCAAAGGTAGATATTGCCAACATCCTGGAGTATTTGGCAGAGCTTCTTCATACAGGCCTGTCCTACTCTCCATCAAGATACATGCATCAGCTATTTCTGCAGAATACAGCTCGATCCCCTGTCTTCTCACACCCTCTACTCAGGCAGTTTCTGAGAGGAATTAAGAATGTAAAACCTCCTAGGAAACTGCCACACCATTACCAGCATGGGACTTGAACTTTGTGCTAGAAAAATTGACACCCTCCATTCGAACCAGCAGCAACAGCAGATCTACAACACCTATCCTGAAAACTGGTTTCCTGCTGGCAATTACTTCAGCAAGAAGGGTTTCGAACTACAGGCTTTAATGGCAGTACAACCCTTCCTAATCTTCCATCAAGATAGAGTGTCCATGAGAACTAATCCTACATTTATGCCTAAGGTGGTATCCAGAGTGTCTCTAAACCAGGCAATCCACCTACCTACCTTCTTTCCCAATCCACAGAACAGAGGGGAAAGACTGCTGCATACCTTGATGTGCATAGACACTGCGCTACTACCTGGACAGAACCAAGGGCAATAGAAAACTGACCAGCTACTAGTAGCATATGCAACAGGAAGGGAAGGAAAAGCAATTTCCAAACAGACAATCTCCAAGTGGATAGGAAATTGCATACGATTCTGTTACTCCTACCATGGAAAGCAAGTTCCACAGAACATAAGGCCTCATTCTACAAGGGCTACAGCCACTACCACAGCTTTCTTACGAGGAGTGGCTACTAAGGACATTATAGAGGCTGCTACTTGGACCTCCGTGCATACATTTGCCAAGCATTATAACTTACCTCTATACTCTAGATCCCGAGCAGGGTTTGCCACTGCTGTTTTGCAAGGGATCCTAACTACACCATAATTTCTTCTTCCTCCTCCCCTAGTTTGGCTATGGTATTCTACCCATTGGTAAGGACTGCAGATGCATCCTTGAAGGACATAGTACAGTTTTGTACCTACCATAAATGTAGATGTCCGAACAGGATAGCATCTGCAGTCAGGATTACCCACCCTCCTTCCCCTCTGTGGTACTCCTAGGGTATTTACCCTCCTAATAGCTAGCTGAGGGGGATTCTTATAGTGTATTTGTTTGTATATATGTACATACATGCTTATTTTTTGTGTTTGCCTTCTACTCTTTTGGAAACATTGGCATTTATCCAAAAATTTAGCTATCCAAGAGGGCAACTGGCATCTGGGGCAAGAAACACTGAGGAAAATGGCGTCGGCTGATGCCTTTATACCCGAAGACCTACAGTGATGATGTCGGGTGAAGTGCGACACCAGCCGAGGCCAGACCCAGACTTTGGAATCCGGCCGACCGAAGGGCTGCCTGACGACAGGACAACCCATTTGTAAGGACTGCAGATGCTATCCTGTTCGGACATCTACATTTATGGTAGGTACAAAACTGTACTTTCTCTAGCTAATGTAAAAGATGTGGCTTTTTCATCGCTGATTGTGCATGATAAATACCCTGGAGATCAATCAGTGGATTTTTGGTCAATCCGCATGAAAGTCTACACGGTCAAGTTTGGGGCCTTTACAGTACACTTCTTCCCTGGAACCATGAATGTATGAGCACAATGTCTGCCATGTCGTAGACAGTACAAGCCTTGGAGCTTCAGATGCTCCCTCTCATGTAGCAAGGCATTAACTTCCAGGATTTTAAGAAGTCAGCCAAGGAACTATTTGCAGTGTGACAAAGCTCACAGCAGACCACAGCTTGGCTCCCCCGTTTGGGTCCCAGCTCAATAAAAGATTTCTCTCTTTCCTAACAGATTCTTTGAAAATGAGCTAAATTTATTGCATATATGTAGGTACCCTCCCCCTGTATATTTCGGAAGAGATGATTATTCATGCTTACAACTGTGTAAGATCCCCTTTGTGGAGACACTTAATCTTATGAGAAAACACTTTAAATGAGATTCCTACAAACTGACTGAGAGGAGAGGTACCTGAACCTTTTGGGTCTAGACAAGTCCACACCTCCAGTATTTAAGGCTTTTCTTGGTCCCTTTGCAGCTGTGTCTTTGGAACTTGACTTGCAACTTCTTTTTCCAAAGAAACCTTACTGATTTGGTATGGTCCAACATGCCTTTCAATATGTTCATAGGTTCATAGGTTCAGGTTCATACTAGGCTATCTGCCCAAGGGCATTTATAAGCCTAGCCCATAGTTATTTGGCTTTCGCCACCCCTTTAGTTTGAATAAAACTATGCCTATTATTTTGCTGTGCCTCTGTCAAGCAGTGACACTGAAGTAATCCCTGGGGTATATCTGCGATCCCCCATCCATTGGTCAAGATTCCTCTTGAACAAGGCCAGCGAGGTGCTCTGCCTCACATGTACCGGGATTTTGTTCCACAGCATAGGGAGTCTCTGGGTGATGAATCTGTCCCTCCAGCACATTCTATTAATAACCGTGTCAAGGTTTAAGTCTCCCGCCCTTGTGGTTCTGAGGGATCTAGATTTTTTGAGGTGAAGCATATTCATCAAATCAGGGTTTGACATGGCCTTATATGTCAGGCACAGGTCACCTCTGAGCAAGCGGTATGAGACTGAATAGAGCTGGAGTTCTTCAGTCGGGCAGCATAAGACATATTTTTGAGACCCTTTATCCTTTTGGTGAGGAACTTTTGGGGCCTTTCCAGCTGCTGCAGGTGTCGGGTCAGATACATTCCGAATGGGGCATTGTACTCAATCATAGGTCTAATGAGTGATGAGTACAGGGGGACGATGACCTCCTTGATCTAGATGTGAACCTTCATGATCAGGTGGGCAATGTAGAAGGTTTTCCTAACTACTTTAGCAACATGAGTGTCAAACGAAAGGCTACTGTCAACCTGGGTCCCCAGATCCCTGATGACTTCTTCTGTGCTCAGTGGATTGCCACCTATATGGTAGCTAGGGGTAACCTTGTTTTTCCCAAGGGTATGACTATGCATTTCTTGGCATTTAACTTTAGGCCATGGCTCTGGCACCAGTTATCCGCTTCTGTGAGGCCCTTCTGAAGGATATCTGTGTCAGATGTGTTTTCGACTATGGCGCCCAGTTTGCAGTCATCTGCAAACTTTGTCAGCCATAACCCTCCTGTGTTTGCTTGCACTTCAGAAAAGTAGATGCAACAAGAGTGGACCCAGGACTGAGCCCTGTGGGACACCACTTGTGACAGGCTTTGAGTTTGACATGGCTCCAGCAACTCTGACCCTGTGGGTTCTGTCACTTAGCCAGTTTGCAACCCATCTTGTGGTGTATGGGTTTACATTCAAGCTGATGAGTTTTTCGATGATACCTGAGTGGGGTATTGTGTCAAGGCCTTTGCCAGGTCAAGGTAGGCTGTATGAACTGCCTTTCCTCATCAATGGCCTTGGTGACTGTCTCAAAAAGTCAACCAAGTTTAAAAGGCATGATCTGCCTTTGACAAAGCCAAACTGGGTTGGATCCAAAGTCTGCAAGTTCCCTATGTCTTTATTTATGAGTTCCATTATGATCCTCTCCATGGCTTTGCAGATAAGGCATGTCAAGCTAATGGGACGGTAATTTCCAGGGTCGGTGGAGGCACCGCCTTGTGAAGTGGGACCACAGTCGCCATGCGCCACCCTTGGGTAACGATCCTGAGGTGAGGCTAAGATTAAACAGCTGTCCTAACTGCGGGTTTAATTCTCATTGAGTTCGTGGAGCACACAGCCGGGGACACCATCCGTCCCATGGATGCTGTGTTTTGCTTTGGAGAGAGCAGTTCTCACCTGGGCTGGAGATGTTTGGGGGCTACAATCCTCTGGTATAGATATCTCCTTTGGGGGAGGGGGGAGAAGTTTGCACTGAACCTGTCAGCCAGTATGTTGGCAATGTGTAGGTGCAGTAATCTTCACATCATTTTGAACTAATTCTGAGCATATCTGGGAGTTTCCTCCTAGGTTTCTAACATAGCTAAAGAAGGCCTTATGATTGTCTTTGAGTCCTTGGCGATTTTCTCTCAAAATTTGCCTTGATAATTTTATGAGAGCTCTTAGTTTTTACTTATAATGATCAAAGGTGTCTTACCTTTCAAGGATTTTGCCTCTATCTTGTAGTAGCTTCCTCCTTTGTTGTAGAGCTTGTTTATGGCTGGGGTCCACCAGACTGGACGCTTGCCTTGGTACAAAGAGTCTTAGTTTTGTTTGGGATTGCCTGATCCATGCAGTCCTGTAGGTGCTGGTAGAAGGCATTTGTAAGTGATTCAGCGGTTTGAGTAATGTTTACCACTGGCTCAGGGGCCTTAAAGGAGACCACACTAGTTTTTAGAAGTGTGAAGTCGGCTTTTGAGAAGTTTTCACTGTGGTCTTTTTATTTCAGGTGGGGTGGATGAGGACCTCCAGCGAGATTAGTTTATGATCTGATCTCACCAGTGAGGGGTATACTTCCGGTGTTGAACATTGTGGTCACTTGTTCGTGATGATGAGATCAAGTATGTTTTCTCCTCTTGTGGGGATGGTGACTAGTTGTTCCATGGCATTTGAGTTTATGAACTCCAGGAGCCTTTGGGCTAGAGTGTTTGGGCTTGAGTAGTGTTCCCAGTCTATATTAGGGTAGTTGAAGTCACCTAGTATGATGGTGTTTGGAGATGCATTTATCCCCTCCATTGTTTTCAGGAAGGCCATGTGAGGTTCCTGAGTTTGAGAGGGTGGCCTGTAACATGCTACAAATTGCAGAGCAGTCTTGCCTATGGTTAATTGCACCTGGATGGTCTCCGATGCATCGTGCGTTGCCACCAACCTTGAGGTGTGGGTGTCAATATGGACACCCCCCTCCTTTCTGGTGTTGTCCGGATTTTGGGGCCGGAACGCATGATATGAGGTGAAACCTGATAGTGCTGGGGTGCTCTCAGAGCCTTGAACCAGGTTTCAGTCACAGCACAGACATCGATGTTCTCCATACTGAGAAGGGCCCTGAAAGTGCGTGCATCTTGAGATTGAGACTTCTGGCATTGAGCAGCATTACCCTTAGTTTTTTACTTTTTGTGTTCTAGGGTGGTAGGTTTAGAATTTGAGCCTTGCCTAAAAAAGGCACTATGGGGTGGCAAGAGTCTTTGCCAATATCCGGAAGCCTAGTGACAGGTGCAAGCCGCCCCTTGGGCAGCGTGGCTTGTCCAGCATGTCATCCCAGGCAGACAGACATTGATCCCCTTTGAATGACACCAGAATTTAAGCCAATTATTAAAGCTGATCATCTTATCACTGTATTGTGGCATCATTCTAGGTGAAGGTAGGATACTGCTCAAGGTCAGGGTCATACCTGCCTGGGCTACATAATCAGAGAGCCCTCGACCCCTTTCATGTAGTCCAAGGAGGCACGTCTCAGGTCGCTTGACACCAGCGTGACAATGACTGAGTCGACTTGTACCTGCTGTTGAGAGACCTGAGTGCTTATGTTATGTGGCGGATTCTAGCCCGACAGGCAGCTTACTGTGACCTTCTCCTTACTCAGTCTGGTGAGCCGGACGCCAGTGTGTCTGACTATGGAGTCACCTATGACAAGTATGTTTGGTGTTGTATTTGGCCTTAAGGGCAGTGACTGCTTTGCACACTGATTTTGTTGTTTATGTGATGTTTGTCTGCTTTGGAGGCCTCTGCTGTTTAGGTAAATTTTACTCAGAGCCTCCGAGTATGTCTTAGTGTGTTTATGTGTTTGATTCAGTGGTGTGGTTGAGTTATGTGAGACTGGTATTGTGGTGTGTGTGAAGGTTTCTCCTCCTGCCTGGTCTTGCCAGTCCTGAGTTGAGAGAGCTCAGCCTCCAGTCTGGCTAAATAGCTGCATCTCTCACAAATGTTAGTGTTACGGGAGGAGGAGAGGGTTGTCCGTGTACATGAGGCAATTGTAACATTGTCTCAGAATTCCCAGATTCACCAACTGGGCAGGAGAGGACGCCAGCATCTGACCCTTCGACATGCTAGAAAGACTTATGAGTTGGTATGAGACAGAAAAGTAGTGGGCTTAGCAGGGACGTGGGCACTCCTGGGGTTTGCTAGTGAGAGATTTGTATAATATAGGAGTGCTTGACCTGCAAAGAGAATGCTTATAAGACAAGGGATATGCTTATAAGACAAGTGCTGAGCTTTTTGAGAAGAAAAAGCTATTTGGAACAAGTGCTGTACTTTTTAGTGTAGGTGTAAACTGTTTAGGTTCCTAACAGAGCAGTTCTAAGGGAAAAATTGAAGAACAGACTTTCTGGAGCCAGAAAGAGTTTAACCTTGTTTAACCCGCCTGCCCGATGCTGCTCTAGTGGCAACTCCGCGCTAAAGCACGTTAAAGCGTGCTTGATAGCAGGGGCTGGAAAGAAGCAGGAATAGACCCAAAAGGGAAAATAAAACTACAGTTTCAAGAAGGTAACCACCTCTACGGGGGGCAGGGAAGCTGCTCAATGTTAGTCACTGCCACTGATCAACAGAGAGACCCTCCTTCAGCCCAAGCAAAAATGGCCTCAGAAACTTTCAAACAGTTCAGGAACAGCAAGCCTGTAACTGAACTTTTTTAACTCTCAGAAAAGTGGGAAAAAAGCAAGATTTTTTTTTTTTTGTTTTTGTTTTTTACAGAGATAGCAGAGGTTCACAAGTAATATCAAGTTATAACAGTGCAGTAAATGACCCCACACAAGAGTGCTAGGTCAAGGACAGAAAATGTCTTGAATCAGAACGAATACAACTTTGATTTTCCTGAATGCAGCCATGGGTCCAAATTCAGTTTAAAGCCTTGGGCTGTATTTTATAAGTCACAATATGCAAGTTAGTCATTTTTTAATGTTTTGGAAATAGCTTGGTATACATAGTTAAGCTTTCAAGCTACACAAACTATTGGCAGTAGTTTTGTTCATCTGGTTGAGGTTTCATATGAGTTACATCTGTGTTCCTTGGTTGTTGAGATAGAGAAATATGAAAGTTGTCACGTTAGCATAATTATATATGTAAGAATCACCTGTTCTAGGGAGGGTTAACTGTTTTTAACAGTTCGGTTGCTCATCATGAAAGCTTTTAAGTTGTATTTCAATAACCTGTATGTGACATAGTTGTACAGTTATTAATGTATGAACAAGCACAATTTGTTATATAGTGACAATGCTGTGCTGATCTTAGAGACGGATGCACGGACGCTTCACTAGATGTTAAAGACACTGCTTTGCTGATCTTAGAGATGGATGCACGTACGGTTCAGTAGATTTTAGACACTGCTGTGCTGATCTTAGAGATGGATGCACGGACGCTTCACTTGATAAAGACGCTGCTGTGCTAATCTTAGAGACAGATACACGGCCGCTTCACGTAATGCTAAAGATGTTTAGTTGAGATCTTGGTGTTTGCTGTCCAGCCTGCAAGCACAGTGTCTCGAACTTCATTAATGCAAGTTCTGATGGATGTGAATGAGTTAATCACTGTCTCCTTTTTTTGTTTTATTAACTTACATGCTTCACATTTCATAGGTCGAAGTGTATTTGTAAAATGTTATATTGAGTAGTTATTTGGAAGCTAATTTCTTTTCTAAACATGATTGCTTTTTGCACTACTTTACTGATATTAAACTTTTCCTGCATCTTTCTAGACTAAGTTACAAGAATGTCAGCAGACAACAGGAGACCTGAAAATAGAGTTACAGAAGGCAAAGAATAAAATTAGCAACACAGAATATATGCTAAACCAGCTCAGGCAGAAGGTAAGGACTTGATTTATTTTGGATGAGAGCAGTACTGAATGAGATACAAATTGAACTGTTTTATATATATTTTTGTTTGTGTCTACCTTTTACATTCATGTATGGTCACCCACCAACTCGTTGAATTGTCTGTGTATTTTTATTTAGTGCCATTTTTGTCTCCCTTTTGTCCCCCTCCCCAACAATATTCTTATTAGTAACGCAGTGAAATCCGTGAAAATGCTTCCTTGCAGGTGTTTACAGCCTGCACTGATCCCTAGTCTTAGGTTCTGAAAATGGTTACCATGTACGTCAAACATAAAGTAGTGTGTATTCCAAACCAAGTCTTTGGAAGGCTAGCAGTAGTGATATAACTTCATATCAGTTAAAAACGAGCAATAGAAACAAGAATGACAATGATCCTACAAATTTTGGAAAAGTTATGATACTTTGGTTTATAAGGATAAAACTAATAACCGAAAGTTTTGTTAAAGAAGTTTTTCACCCTGTAACTTATGGCTTTCAGTGCATTAAAAATATCAACTCATCTCTTCTGTGATTCCTTATAGAACAGTCAACAATTTTGAAATAAACTGCTCACACAGTTCCATAATTGCATTTCTAAGCCGTGGCATTATGACTCCTCCCACCCTGAAGTCACTTTCCTTCTGTAGTCTGCCTTGCATAATTGGGACATTTTATTTTACTTTTATTTATTTATCTACCCATCCTTTATTGACTGGGTTAGTCTCACTAGGCTAGAAGATTCTTTTCAAGGGTGACCTGAGGTGGTATTTATACTACTAGGGGCCTGAGGTGGTATTTATACTACTAGGGGGCATTTGGATAGGGCATTGAGGAACTTCCCCTCTTCTTTTCGGTAAGTGTCACAGGATCTTTTACATCCACCTGAGCTACCACCAGCTCAGGCTGATGGGGCCTTCGTTTCTCATCTGAAGCTCAACACACTCAGGAGTGCAGCGCTCCCCTTATGCTGCACTGTGGTGTCAATAAACCATCTACCTGGTGTGGTAATAAAACCACACCTTTCTGCACCAAAGGCACATGCACTACCTGTTGTCCCATTTCACCTTTCATATCCCATACACTAATGCAAGTTTAATTTGATTAGTGTTTCAAAGTATCAACCAGTATAAGTATTCATGTTATGGACAGTGGGATTACAAAGGTGAAGGGCGTCCTTATAAATCAGGTCAATGGATGAACATAGTAATACACCCAGGAAATGCCATTATACACATTTTGATTTAAACTGTTCCCATGTCTTTTGGGACCCCCAAGACAAGTAAGGCCCTCTGTCTTATAACTTAATGTAATTTAGCAGGCACAGAATAATGTTAGAGGTTACAACATCCTTTGCATTTTTTATTTAGAGTAGTGTGTCCCCCTACTTGTGCAAGCTGTTCAGCTGCATTTCAGTAAAGTTCACATGTGAAGTTAACTTTTTGCAGTATGAAGTATTTCTGCAACTCAGTCACTGTGGATCTGGTCACATGATTCTCCCAGCCTGCCTGGAAGCAACATTGATATAAATTTTCCCTTGAAATGATGTACTGGTGTTGGAAACTAAACACAGTTGTTGACTGCAAGTAAACCCAAATATGTGGTGTAAGTATTCATCTACAAGATTTTCTGCCAGCAGAAGAGATGATGCATTTTAGGTTGGTGATTGATTGGTAATCCTGTAGATGATATGATTCAGAATGTTTTTTTTTTATTCTGCAATGACCTAAGCAGAAGGCATAAAAGATGAAACAAGAAAAAAAAAAGACAAAACAAGTACATTAAAGTATGAATGTACTAACTGTGAAGAAAAGCACTAATTATCCAAATTGGGTTCTGTTAATATTCAGGTTAATAAATAATGAAAATGGCCGTTGTTCTAAACAAAGCAAGAAGAGGAAGAAACCCGTATAAAGAGAGTAGTATTTCATACTTCTAGGTCACTGAAAACAAGAATGTTAGGGGTATTGTCAAACTAAAGGAAGAAGGTGAGTAAGTAAAGTAAGGGAAGATGTTACGCTAGTCAGAAAATGCATTAATGGTTTGGAACAGAAAGTTCAACAAAAATAAAGATGGATTATCTGTTATAGTAGAACTGAGATGAGATTAGATGATGTATTGCCAGTTCTTCTGTAGAAGTCAAAAGGAATAATGTAAAAAAAATGTTAAAAAAAAATCTATTTTATTTATTTTACATTTGTTGACCGGGCTAGTCTAGCTGTATATATATGTCCATTTTCAATAGAGGCCCAGAGAGATAAGCTCCAAGACATAAACAAGAAAACAACAACAAATAATAAAATAACAACCACAATGGTATATACAATGCATATTACAGGTTAACAAGAAATTTTCAGTGAGGGCAAAAATAATACACAGTGCAAAATGCAGGTGCAATATAACATACCGTTAAAATGCATGAAAAAGAAATAAAATAAAGAAGACAGGGTATTGTATAGTACTATAAATAAAGAGAGTTAACTCTAAAATAAGTAAGCACAGAGGTTGTCAATAATGAATTCAGGGGGAGATGGTATTTATAGCTAAAAAAGGAAGGTCTAGAAGTTCATGAGAAGTATGGGGTAGGCAGAGCCAAGTTTGAAGAGATAGATGATTAGTCAGGTTTAGTACAAGGGCATAACCAGTGTGTTCTGAGGAAAAGTTTTAGTCTGTTTTTGAAGAGTGATAAAGAGGCAAGTGAGGAAAGGTCACTGGGGAGAAGATTCCAGGATTTTCCAACAGCATTGGAGAAGAGAGAATTGCTAGCCCTGTTGTTAGGTTTAGAGGTATGTACAAAGAAATTTGTTAGAAGAACGTAAGGACTTCAGACCTTTATAGGGGGTGATGAGGGTAGTTAGTATAGGGGTACAGGAAGGTTTATAAAGATTCTTATGGGCAATGGTTAGTTGGTGGAATTTAATCAGGTTTTGAAGTTCTAGCCATCCTAGCTGCGTTATGTTAATGCAATGGTGGGTTCTAAATGGGTTGCCTGTAGCAAATCTGGCTATGTTATTGTAGGACATTTCCAGTTTGCTAAGGTTATTTTTAGAAAGGTTAGTAAAAATGGGTGAGGCATAGAGGAGTGTAGAGATTAGATAAGTGTGAGCTACAGTTGTTTTGGCTGTAGGTGAAAGGAAGGTTTTAATCCTATAAGGAGAGCCAAGTTTTTTGTTGACAATTGTTATAGTATTGTTGATATGGGTGTCAAAGTTCAGATTATTGTCTATGGTGATGCCAAGTAGTTTGGTGGTTGGGTCTGGTGATATAATGGTACCATTGGTGGATGTAACTGAGAAATTAAAAGGAGAGGGCTTGTGAGTAGGATTGAAGAGGAGGAGTTTAGTTTTATTGGGGTTCAAGAGAAGGCAACGCTGTGTGAACCATTGTTCAACTGTGTTAAGTACCTTCTGGGTAAGAGAGTGAAGTTCAGAGGTGGATGTGGCTGAGCATATCAGTGTGGAGTCATCAGCATATTGTATGCATGTGGCCTGAGGGATGGCTAGATGGAGGTCATTAATAAATATGGAGAAGAGGATAGGTCCTAGGATGGAGCGTTGAGGGAGACCAAGGGTAACCAGCAGGAGTGTGGATTGAGTATTGTGCCATAGTACAGCCTGTTGTCTTTTATCTAGGTAGGACTGGAACCATTTTATGGAAAGTGCATCTAATGACAGGGATTTGAGTATTTTTGTGAGAATCTGGTGATTTACCATGTCATATGCTTTAGACAGGTCAATAAATAGTGCAGAGGAAAGATAATTAATGTTGCGGTTTTTGTTAATGCAGTCAGTAAAGGAAAGGAGGGCAGTGGTAGTGCTGTGTGAAGGTCTGAAACCATGTTGATAAATGGAAAGTAAGTTATTTTGGATTAAGTGGTCGAGTAATTGCCTATGGATGCATTTATCCATGATCTTTGCCAATGGAGAAAGGAGGGCAGTGGGGCGGTAGTTTGAGAGTTCAGTAGAGTGTCCACCTTTATGGAGGGGGATAATATATGGGATATTTTCCATATGCTGGGGATGTGACCTTCGCTAATAGTTCTGTTGATCAGAATGGAAATGGGGTAGGCGATAGCTTTGGCTGATAATTGTAGATATTCAGCAGGTAGTTGGTGTGCTGAGAGAGAGCATGTTTTTAATTTTTGTATAAGGGTTAGGATGTATGTTGTTGGGACAGGTTGGAAATGAAAAGGAGGGGGTGGGGTTGAGTTGAGTTATAGGAAGGTTTTTTTATCAGAGAGTATAGCTTTCTTAGTGTCATTTCTTAACTGTCTAAAGGTTTGTTGGTCTACAGGATTTTTAGTAATTTTCCATTTGGACCAATGTTTATTTCTGAGTTGGAGTTTGTGTTTGGTTTCTTTTGAGAGCCATGGGGCTGAATTGGTTTTGATTCTAATTAGTGTGGTTGGAGCATGGTGGTTAAGAATGGCAAGGAAGTTAGAGTTAAAGTATTTAATGGCTTCTTCTAAAGGGAGGTGTTTTAAGGGAGACCAATTGCATGCTCTTAGTTCCATTTGGAGTAGTTTAGGGTTAAAGTTCTTTATGGATCTGACATTCCTGATAGATGTTGGGATTGGGAGTACTGGCTTTATGCCTGATTATGTAGGTCAGTGAGTGGTCACTTATATCATCAGGGAGGATTCCAGAATCATAAATGTGAGGATGTTTGTTTATGAGGATCTAGTCTAATATGGTTTCTTTTTTGTTAGCTTTATTTATCCTGGAGGGGGAGGTAATGGTTTGTGAAAAAACATATAGGTTAATGTGGGTGGTAGGGAGGTTGCTACAGTGGCGGTTTCAATCAATGTTTATATCACCCAGGATTATGGTTTCTTGTGGCAGGTGTTGGGATAGCCAGGAAAGGATATTTTCCATGGTGGCAATGTTATTACTAGGAGGTAGATAGGTACAGATAATATAGATGGATTTAGCATTGTTAAGTTGAAGTTTGGAGATGAGAATTTCTGCATTGGAATCTAGAGGTAGCTTAGTCGTATGTGGTTAACTGTAAGCCAGATTTAAATAGAATAGCAACCCCTCCACCCTTCTTGGGTACCCGGTCAAGTCTGAGGATATTATATCCTGGTGGGATGATTTTGTTGTCTTTGGTTACAGGTTTTAGCCATGTTTCAGTTAAGCAGAGAATGTCAAAGGAGTAGACTTGTAATAGAGCATGGAGTTGAGTTACTTTGTTGTTAATGCTACGTATATTAAGGTGAGATGTCACAGGAGTAGACTTGTAATAGAGCATGGAGTTAAGTTACTTTGTTGTTAATGCTACGTATATTAAGGTGAGATGTCACAGGAGTAGACTTGTAATAGAGCATGGAGTTGAGTTACATTGTTGTTAATGCTACGTATATTAAGGTGAGATGTCACAGGAGTAGACTTGTAATAGAGCATGGAGTTGAGTTACATTGTTGTTAATGCTAACGTATATTAAGGTGAGATGTCACAGGAGTAGACTTGTAATAGAGCATGGAGTTGAGTTACTTTGTTGTTAATGCTACGTATATTAAGGTGAGATGTCACAGGAGTAGACTTGTAATAGAGCATGGAGTTGAGTTACTTTGTTGTTAATGCTACGTATATTAAGGTGAGATGTCACAGGAGTAGACTTGTAATAGAGCGTGGAGCTGAGTTACTTTGTTGTTAATGCTACGTATATTAAGGTGAGATGTCACAGGAGTAGACTTGTAATAGAGCATGGAGTTGAGTTACATTGTTGTTAATGCTACGTATATTAAGGTGAGATGTCACAGGAGTAGGCTTGTAATAGAGCATGGAGTTGAGTTACATTGTTGTTAATGCTACGTATATTAAGGTGAGATGTCACAGGAGTAGACTTGTAATAGAGCATGGAGTTGAGTTACATTGTTATTAATGCTACGTATATTAAGGTGAGATGTCACAGGAGTAGACTTTTAATAGAGCATGGAGTTGAGTTACTTTGTTGTTAATGCTACGTATATTAAGGTGAGATGTCACAGGAGTAGACTTGTAATAGAGCATGGAGTTGAGTTACATTGTTGTTAATGCTACGTATATTAAGGTGAGATGTCACAGGAGTAGACTTGTAATAGAGCATGGAGTTGAGTTACATTGTTGTTAATGCTATGTATATTAAGGTGAGATGTCACAGGAGTAGACTTGTAATAGAGCATGGAGTTGAGTTACTTTGTTGTTAATGCTACGTATATTAAGGTGAGATGTCACAGGAGTAGACTTGTAATAGAGCGTGGAGTTGAGTTACTTTGTTGTTAATGCTACGTATATTAAGGTGAGATGTCACAGGAGTAGACTTGTAATAGAGCATGGAGTTAAGTTACTTTGTTGTTAATGCTACGTATATTAAGGTGAGATGTCACAGGAGTAGACTTGTAATAGAGCATGGAGTTGAGTTACATTGTTGTTAATGCTACGTATATTAAGGTGAGATGTCACAGGAGTAGACTTGTAATAGAGCATGGAGTTGAGTTACATTGTTGTTAATGCTACGATATTAAGGTGAGATGTCACAGGAGTAGACTTGTAATAGAGCATGGAGTTGAGTTACATTGTTGTTAATGCTACGATATTAAGGTGAGATGTCACAGGAGTAGACTTGTAATAGAGCATGGAGTTGAGTTACTTTGTTGTTAATGCTACGATATTAAGGTGAGATGTCACAGGAGTAGACTTGTAATAGAGCGTGAGTTGAGTTACTTTGTTGTTAATGCTACGTATATTAAGGTGAGATGTCACAGGAGTAGACTTGTAATAGACCATGGAGTTGAGTTACTTTGTTGTTAATGCTACGTATATTAAGGTGAGATGTCACAGGAGTAGACTTGTAATAGAGCATGGAGTTGAGTTACATTGTTGTTAATGCTACGTATATTAAGGTGAGATGTCACAGGAGTAGACTTGTAATAGAGCATGGAGTTGAGTTACTTTGTTGTTAATGCTACGTATATTAAGGTGAGATGTCACAGGAGTAGACTTGTAATAGAGCATGGAGTTGAGTTACTTTGTTGTTAATGCTACGTATATTAAGGTGAGATGTCACAGGAGTAGACTTGTAATAGAGCATGGAGTTAAGTTACTTTGTTGTTAATGCTACGTATATTAAGTTACTTTGTTGTTAATGCTACGTATATTAAGTTACTTTGTTGTTAATGCTACGTATATTAAGTTACTTTGTTGTTAATGCTACGTATATTAAGGTGAGATGAGATGTCACAGGAGTAGACTTGTAATAGAGCATGGAGTTGAGTTACATTGTTGTTAATGCTACGTATATTAAGGTGAGATGTCACAGGAGTAGACTTGTAATAGAGCATGGAGTTGAGTTACATTGTTGTTAATGCTACGTATATTAAGGTGAGATGTCACAGGAGTAGACTTGTAATAGAGCATGGAGTTGAGTTACTTTGTTGTTAATGCTACGTATATTAAGGTGAGATGTCACAGGAGTAGACTTGTAATAGAGCGTGGAGTTGAGTTACTTTGTTGTTAATGCTACGTATATTAAGGTGAGATGTCACAGGAGTAGACTTGTAATAGAGCGTGGTGTTGAGTTACTTTGTTGTTAATGCTACGTATATTAAGGTGAGATGTCACAGGAGTAGACTTGTAATAGAGCATGGAGTTGAGTTACTTTGTTGTTAATGCTACGTATATTAAGGTGAGATGTCACAGGAGTAGACTTGTAATAGAGCATGGAGTTGAGTTACTTTGTTGTTAATGCTACGATATTAAGGTGAGATGTCACAGGAGTAGACTTGTAATAGAGCCGCGGAGTTGAGTTACTTTGTTGTTAATGCTACGTATATTAAGGTGAGATGTCACAGGAGTAGACTTGTAATAGAGCATGGAGTTGAGTTACTTTGTTGTTAATGCTACGTATATTAAGTTACTTTGTTGTTAATGCTACGTATATTAAGTTACTTTGTTAATGCTACGTATATTAAGTTACTTTGTTGTTAATGCTACGTATATTAAGTTACTTTGTTGTTAATGCTACGTATATTAAGGTGAGATGTCACAGGAGTAGACTTGTAATAGAGCATGGAGTTGAGTTACATTGTTGTTAATGCTACGTATATTAAGGTGAGATGTCACAGGAGTAGACTTGTAATAGAGCATGGAGTTGAGTTACTTTGTTGTTAATGCTACGTATATTAAGGTGAGATGTCACAGGAGTAGACTTGTAATAGAGCGTGGAGTTGAGTCACTTTGTTGTTAATGCTCGATATTAAGGTGAGATGTCACAGGAGTAGACTTGTAATAGAGCATGGAGTTGAGTTACTTTGTTGTTAATGCTACGATATTAAGGTGAGATGTCACAGGAGTAGACTTGTAATAGAGCATGGAGTTGAGTTACATTGTTGTTAATGCTACGTATATTAAGGTGAGATGTCACAGGAGTAGACTTGTAATAGAGCGTGGAGTTGAGTTACTTTGTTGTTAATGCTACGTATATTAAGGTGAGATGTCACAGGAGTAGACTTGTAATAGAGCATGGAGTTGAGTTACATTGTTGTTAATGCTACGTATATTAAGGTGAGATGTCACAGGAGTAGACTTGTAATAGAGCATGGAGTTAAGTTACTTTGTTGTTAATGCTACGTATATTAAGTTACTTTGTTGTTAATGCTACGTATATTAAGTTACTTTGTTGTTAATGCTACGTATATTAAGGTGAGCTACTAGGAGGGAGTTAGGTGGTTTAGTAAGGGAATGAGTAGGAGATTAAGGTGATGGAGAGTGGTAGGAGTTGTTGTTGGGCCCGTGTTAGGGTGGATATCACCATCCTTTAATGAGAGGAGTAGTCTTAGATAGCTTGGGTTAGGGAATCTGCTGTGTAGAAGTAGACCTTTCCTGAGATTTAGGGTGTTGTATTTAATGTGTAGTATTCTATGATACTTTGCAAGTAGGTAGTTGGGTGAAGATGTTATATTTGCATGGATAGAGAGGACAGGTAGGGATGGAGAGTTGGTGTGTTTATTAGGGAAATGAGGGTGTGGATATAGTCGGTGTTCATAGGAGGTGAATAAGTAGGCAAAGATAAGAGGAGGTAATAGTAAAAGGATGAATAAAAGTAGGAAATATAGTGGGGTGGGTGGTTTATACATTGGAAGGATAAATTATAGGATGTCTGTATGTAGGTATGTAAGTATAAAGGGTGAGGATGGGGGGAAAGGAGGAGGGTGTGGTAAGAATGAAGGGGAATCGTGAGAGAAGGCGGGTATGAGAGAAGAAGGCCAATGGTAAAGTGTATAGGGAGTTATGGGAAGAGGAAGGGGTGTGGTTATAGAGTAGAAGAGTAGGACCCCTGGGGGTGGGTGAGAATTGGGGTTTGGGAGGGGAACGGAGTGTGTCCGCAAGGCGAACGGAGCCGGTAGAGACAGATGTCGAAGCAGTTAGAGAGGAAACAATCAGCAAAACTGACTCCAAAAGTTAAGTTGGAAAGTCAGACAGGGGTAAAGGCCAAAGAGGAGTGAGCCTAGAAAAGGTGGTTGTAGACAGTAGTAGTAAAGGGTAACGTGAGAAGACTAAATATCAATTCAGGGACTACAGGAGGAATTAAGGTATGTAGCTAGGCAACGGATGGATAAGAAGATGTGGCTGGGATAAGGGTGCCACCTAGTGGGCAAGTCGATTATTGCAGGCTGATATGACAGGGAGTTAGTTGGAGTACAACAATAGAGGATGGGGGAGAGAGGGTGTTAAGGTACAGAAGGGGGGCGTAGAGGCTGCTGGCTGTCCTAGCTCGGGTCGTGCTCTAACACCTGTAGTAGTGGTACAGTAGTAAAAAGTCTTTCTGGCAGGAATTACTCAACAGACATGCTTTTCTGGTATCCTTGAGAGAGGGATTGTAGGGAAGTTATGCTGTGAGGTGAACCGCTTGTATTTGGAGAGGGTCCTTTAGATTCCTGCAGGCTAGTGCTGGAAGCACATGTAGAGCAGGGTAACTTAAGGAGGCAAGAGAGACAAGGTAGTGATGAGAAACAAGAGTTAGCACATAGCAGGTAAGATTGGTCAAAATTGCACTAAACATTCACAGAGACAAATATATAGATTGTCAGATTACATTTCCAAAATCCATGCATTTCAAATGTCACTACACATTCACAGAGACAATATCTATAGAATAGCAGTTATACATTTGCAAATCCTAGGTAGCAGAAATGTTAAAACCTTAAAGCAATAGTTATATGCCCCTTTATAGTAGCAGTAGAGATAGACGTAACAATTAAACATTCCTACCAATTTAACTACAGCATTAAAAAAACATCTTAAATGATTTCTATAAGTATGATGCTGGAACAAGACACTGTGGGCACAGTAGGACTACACTTTGCAACTTGGGGTTATGTTTCATAGTGCAGCGCAGAGAGAAAGAGTTTTTCAGTCCATAGGATAGCTACTTCAATTAGCTTAGGGGTTCTGTGCGGCAGCAGTAAGGGATTGCTAACCAAAGGTGCTTGAATCAGGAATTTAGCTTCTGTGAGGCATGTCAGCTTATTAACAGCATTAAATACTGCTGGAGGGAGGTGCTTTGGGAACAGCTTGGCAAGTAGTGTAGCCCAAACCCCTTAAGAGACTCCACGTGGATGGCGTACCTTCAAAGCCGTTCACAGGCTTAAAACAGCGGAGTTTAGAAAGGAAAAAAAAAACATACAGATACGCTGCAGAAGGAAGGTCTGTGGAAGGGATTTAGGCTTCAGGGTAAACGCTTGGGTGGTGCCACTCAAAAAGCCGTTTACCAGCTTCGGACATTCAAAGTGTACAGGCACACTCAGAGAAGGGTCTGCATGAGTGGGGTTTAACAATTAAGCTGATATCGGCTTTCTAAATAACCAAGGCAGAGTCGTAAAGCTATGTTGACTCACAATGCGAGCAGGCACAGGCACGCTCAGAGAAGGATCCTCTTTAGAGGGGGTTTAGCAATTAAACGCTTAGGTGGCACCTCTCAAAAAGCCGTTTACCACCTTCAGACATTCAAAGCGTACAGGCACGCTCAGAGAAGGGCCCGCATGAGTGGAGTTTAACAATTAAGCCGATATCGGCTTGCTAGATAACCAAGGCAGAACCATAAAGCTATGTTGACTCATTATGCGAGCAGGCACAGGCACACTCAGAGAAGGATCCTCATTAGAGGGGGTTTAGCAATTAAGCCGATATCAGCTTGCTAATTTACCAAGGCAAACTGTAGAGTTAGTTGACTCACTATGCGAGCAGGCTCAGCTGAACAGGAATGGTAGTTCTAAATACCCTTATGGAAACTCCACGAGGGCGGCATAGTTCAGTGAGCCGTGTCCAGGCTTAAGAACAAGCAAACCTTAACGGCACTCACATGTATGGTTTGGCAAGGGTGCTTGCATACAAATCCACTGCTCTCAGCTTACAAACACCAATACTAATATGCTACTTTTACAGCAAGCCTTTAGAGCACAAGCTTACTACAAGGTCACTTCAAAGGCAAGTAGAAAGATGCCTTTACAGTAATTAAAACACAAACAAACAGACTTTGATACATCCACAGTAGTTTACATGAGTTTATAAATACATGCTCACTTTGAGAATCTTAGCAGCAACAGGTATGGAAAAGGATTATTAGGCACACAAGTCCAAAAATAATCATGAAAAACATTTGGTATGATGAGCAGCAACAAGTAAAATAACTACATACCACAGGGTTTAGACTCTGGGAGGGGAGCAGACAGCAGCCAAGGATTATCCCGATTCCTAAAGATGGCACCCCACTAAGTCCAGGGTATTTATGGGAGTACAGAGAAATAAAGGTGGAGAGGGGAGGGGAGTGAGGGGAAGAGCAGCTACAGGTAGGAGGGGCAACAGACATCCAACTTCAAAGAAGATAATTGGACATCTTGCAGTACGTGGTAAAGGTATAGAATGAAAGAGTGGTAGGAATGATAAGGACTGAGACAGATATAAAAAATTGGAGGACAGGGAGAGTGATAGGCAGTAGAGAGACGAGAAGGAAATAAAGATTAGAGCAGAGACAGATGTCGAAGCAGTTAGAGGAAACGAGCAGCAAAACTGACTCCAAAAGGTAAGTTGGAAAGTCAGACGAGGGTAAAGGACAGTGAGGAGTGAGCCTAGAAAAGGTGGTTGTAGACAGTAGTAGTAAAGGGTAAAGTGAGAAGACTAAATATCATTTCAGGGACTACAGGAGGAATTAAGGTACGTAGCTAGGCAACGGATGGATAAGAAGATGTGGCTGGGATAAGGGTTCCACCTAGTGGACAAGTTTATTATTGCAGGCTGATATGAGAGGGAGTTAGTTTGAGTAGAACAATAGATGATGGGGGAGAGAGGGTGTTAAGGTACAGAAGGGGGGGGTAGAGGCTGCTGGCTGTCTTATCTCAGGTCGTGCTCTAACACCTGTATTAGTGTTACAGTAGTAGAAAGTCTATCAGGCAAGAATTACTCAACAGACATACTTTTCTGGTATCCTTGAGAGAGGGATTGTAGGGAAGTTATGCTGTGAGGTGAACCACTTGTATTTGGAGAGGGTCCATTAGATTCCTACAGACTAGAGCTGGAAGCACATGTAGAGCAGGGTAATTTTCTGGTATCCGTGAGAGAGAGAGTAACTGCGGTGGTGGTGCTGTGGTAGCGTTGTCGCCTCACAGTAAGACGTTGTCCTGTTCGATTCTCAACTAAAGCGTCTTCTGTGTGGAGACATGCATGAATGGGCGTACCTTCATTGAAGGTTGTGAGTCAGAGCTGGCAACTTGGCACGTGAAAATCTACTGCCAATCATTAGCGGACAGGAGTTCCGCTGTGGCAACCCCTAACTGGGAAAAGCCGAAAGACACAACAACTTGAGAGAGGGATTGTAGGGAAGTTATGCTGTGAGGTGAATTGCTTGTATTTGGAGAGGGTCCTTTAGATTCCTACAGACTAGTGCTGGAAGCACATGTAAAGCAGGGTAACACAGGGGTTAGACGCTGGGAGGGGAGCAGACAGCCGCCAAGGCTTATCCTGATTCCTAAAGATTACATGGCAGGTGACATTAGCTGAGGGGGCAGCATTTGTGACAGGCAGCATTTGTGACATTAGCTGAGGGGGCAGCATTTGGTCCAGTCTTTCCAGTCCTGAACATTTGGAGTCAGGGAACTGAATGCAGTCTTGTTTGCGGTTACTATTATGGATATATTCATGCTTCACCTTTTGAGAAACAAATTAAGTTTTACTTGAATTCCTGTAGCCTGGAGAGCCATCTAATCTGAGACAGGAAGCTGTCACATTCAGTCTATCTGATGCTTAAGAAAGTCTGGTCATTAACTGGCAAATTGGGTTGTAGAGGCATTCCCCTTTTGTTAGGTACTTTGAAAGGCTGACCATGGGTACCAAATTGCATGGACTTTAGGTAAGCTAATCTTAAGGTACCTGGTTTCTTGCTAGCTGCTAAATTTAGAAAAATTTTTCAAATGAACTTTTTAATGTCCAGAGGAGAGGAGGACTTCCTCATGCCGAGCATGTAATCTTCTTTCCTAATAAAGTTAAGAGCAGGAAGATAATTACTAAGAAATTAAGTTCCAGGACAGACCCCTGTGGGATCAGTTCCAATTTCAGAAAATGCAGAAGATTTAGATTGTGAAAGAAAAGAGAGTCTGCAAACCAAGCACAAGGCTAAGAGTCAAGTTGAGTATGAAGTATGAGGGAGTGTTTGGCAGTGTCAAAGGACAAAGACCACCTCATTATGTCTCCATCTTCTGCCTTCCGAATGATCATATCACAGAGAAGCCAATCTGCTAAGCATGTTTAATATACAGACAAAGTAGCCTGCGTGCATATGAATTTCTGCAGCTGAGAAGCAGTCATTCATTCACTCATCTGTTCTCTGATATCCCACCTCTTCCTTTTCAGAGTTGTAGGAACCCGATTTTGTTCTGCCAAAAAGTGAATATAATCCTCACAAACGAACCAAAACAAAACTTGGTAACTCCAAAAAAGCAAACTTGGCCACAGATGCACTCCACACTTAATTTAAGCACTTTCATTTTTTATTTTAAAACGTCTCCAGAAAAAACATTAGATAGGTTCCATACACCATATAAATCACAATCCACACATCACATGACAGCAACACCTCCATATAAAATATTCCTCTTAAAGTGAACTTGCATCATTTACTGCCTATACATATTTAATACATTTATAACAACAAAATTTGTTTTTTAAAACTTAATACATTTATAACAGCAAATTTTATTTTCTTAAAATGTCCCTATCTGAGCAGAGCCCTTAATTTTAAAATGCAACTAATAACACATACTCATTTAACCCTTAGCGTTTAACAGTAACTGCCATTGTAACTCATGCTTTTCTAACAATTTTCTTTTTTTTTTTTACCTAAAGAAGTTTTAAAATAGAAAGACAAAAGCACTTAAATTACGTTTGTTCTTTGTATAACTACATCTTATTTACTGTGTAGTGGCAGAGTTATAAGTGTGGAGTGCATTGGAGTTGCTGTGGCCAGGTTTGATGTTTTGGAGTTAAAAAGTGAACATGAGGCAGTAGTCTAGTCTTGGGTGGGTGGCCATCCACACTAGGCAGTTTAGAGGCTCACTGGTTCACACACTGATATGCAGGAGGAAAAAAACCTACTCAGGCAAAGGAAGATGATGCAAACTCTGTTCAGAAGGCATGTCATATATGAACACTGGCCAGAGAACAAATAGTTGTATGTAGAAGGCATAACAGATATAGGAACATTGGCCAGAGAACAAGTAGCTCTGTGCAGAAGGCATGCCAGGTAGAGACGCTGGCCGGAGAACAAGTAGCTGTGTGACAGCAGCACTAAGTGCTGCACCAGTGTACCTCACTGAAGAGTAGTCAACATCTGCAGAATTTGTGCATGGAATGGACAAAGGAGATACGGAGGCAAACTGCGGAGGTGCAAAGGGGCAGATGTTACTTGTCAGGTGGACAACACTATTTTCTTTCCATACTGGAAGTACGAGGAACTGATGGAGAAGGTGTGCAAATGAGCTGGCTTTATAGGTGCCATATGATTTATGAAATTTCCAGTGGAGATTAATGCTTCCTACAATACATAAACATTAGAAAGCTCAAGGAGGGAAATCCTTACTTGTTTTTCTGAACTGAACGGTTTGGATAATTGGATCAGGAGCTGACATCGATGCAGGGAAGGTATAGGAGTGAGTGGTACCATTTAAAATTCCATGAGCCATAATTGTGATCCTCAGAAAAGCAAACTGAAGCTGTGATTGCATAAGATTGTACCTAAGGTGCAAGGTTACAGTATTTCTGATTATTCTTCCTAGTTCAAGAGAAAGAAAATAAGTTGTACATAAATAGCAGGGGTGTATAAGGTAGAGTCCTACTTTAAAGCTTTCAAAGTTTGATTTTGTTTTCTTTTTTTCTCTGAATTTCAGTTTATTTTTCAGTGTCAGGCTCATGCAGTTCTCAAATTTTTGACTTGGTTATGGGTGTGAGGTCATGTGGAAGGACAGATTCTTTGCTATAAAGTAACAGTAAGAAGATATTGGTTGCTACACTGCTTTCAGTCTTGAAGAAGAGGTTGCCAAATGCTCTGGTTCTTCCGGAAAGATGAGGGACCTCTCTGCAGAAGTTCCTTGGCTGAACAAGAAGCATCATCTGTTTAGTCTTCCCTCAGCTGTATCAGGTCCTTTTACTTCCGGACACTGTTATTACATTCATTGTACAGATAAGTAAACTGTGCACTTTGAACTGAGATTTTTCCAAACCTTCCACTACGTTGCAGAGCTTAAGTGTTTTAGACCATGAGGGTTACTGACTCTACGGGCACTCTTCAAAACAAAGAGAAGTGCTTACTCTGGACATGCAGCAGTCATCAGTCACATTTATCTGATGTATTGGCCATTAAGGATCTTGATTCATTGCGGTGTTACTTTCTCAGAGATTATGTGATAGCCACCAAAAAGAAGTGTGTCTTCTAGTAATGGTGGTAGTGGTTTTTTTCTTCTTCTCTTCGGAGGATCACTGAAATCACATAGGTAAGTGATACTGTTGTCATAATCCTGGACTTTTTTGGATGATTAGTGACCATATGTCTAGGATTTTGGTGCTTCCCACTAGGAGGATTGTGTCACATGGGCTCAAGTACAATGTCTTTAATTTTACATAAGCACTCGGTAACGTTTTCCCCTCACTTCCCATTCAGCTGCGCCTCTATTACAACATCAAAGCTTTAGTTAATCGAATAACTAAAGCTCAATCTTGTAATATCGACAGCTAAAATTTTCGAGCAGCTGATTCAACCAAGGGAAGCACTTCCCTTGGCCAAAAAAAAAACAAAACTTTACATCCGAAATCAAGTGGGGGGGGTTCACCCCCCCCCCACCCCACACACACACACACCCATACCTAAATATACCAACTCGGAGATCACTCCAAATTGGAGAAATGGACATACTCCACATGACTGCCAAGGGAAGTGTTTACCTGGGTTAAGTCGGCTGTTCGACAATTTACAGTTTCGATATTACAAGTTCGAGCTTTACTTATTCAATTAAGTAAAGCTCCGATCTTGTAATATAGAACTATTCAGCCCAACACCATACTCATTAGTGACAGTATGTCTAGGATTTTGGTAGTTCCGACTGGGAGGGTTGTGTCATGTGAACTCTAATAGCAAGTGTTTGAATTTAATCTTACATAAGCAGTTGGTAATCTCTCCAGCAGATGCATTTCTTGGAGGTCTCAATACATTTATAGTAAGATCCCAAGTAAGCACATAGCACTGCTTTTCAGGCTTAATGAACATAGTATACAACATTGCTGAGCTTCACAGAACTCGCAAAAGTGACTTTAACAATAAGCCAGTCAGGCTTCTACTCCTGTCTTAACAGAGCGATAGCAGCAAACTCACAGACACATTGTACCCTTACCATATGTAACCCAGTCCCATAGACCCCAAACTGCCTGAAACTGGAGACTCGTACATGGAGTTTGGGCATTCATTTAAATGCTTTGCTACCTCCAGTCTAACTTTGGAGCAACCACTTGGATTGACATTTAATAACTTTACATAGCAGTACTTCTTGGATGTGTGTTAAGGAAAAGAGAGCCTTCTTCAGAGCTAGATGGCATTGTGTTAGTAGTATTAAATTCGTCCTTTCAGGGTAAGGTAATACTAAAATACGGTTAAAGTAGGAGAAAGTTGAAAACAGTCCTTTTCAAGTAAAATGATCCTTAGGTGTTCAGAATAATTACATTGCATTTTATAGTAGTCATTGTACATACAGATGTATAAAATAGACTCAGTTTTGTCAGACTTTGTAGTTGACTTTGCGTAACTGGAATTGTGAACATCACACTTATGAAATGTTGAGTAAAAAGCAGTGTAGCATGACCAGTTGAGACAATCGTAACATATCCAGTAAAACATCAGTTCTAACATCCTTACACTTTTTAAACCTCTTGTCCTTATGAGGGTTATACTGATAGCAGTCTGAGCAGGATACAGGAGACTTCCATATGTACAGTGACAGATGCCAAGGTTATATTTTGGGATCTCAAAGGAAAAAAAAAAAAAGAGCTACAACTTTCCAGCATGTCCTGCAGGCTCCTTCCAGTATGCTGTACCAGATGCACCGTGGGAGCACACTCCGAAGTTGCCAGGCCACCTCACTGGATGCCACTTCTCTCACAGGAGCAGTGGTTATTGTCAGATACATTAAGATTGCCAAGCTGCTCATTCTGTCACAGAGAATAAGCCTAGCTACCATCATCTGTGAACAAGACCCCAAGATACTTGGACTTTCAAGATGGCTGCACACTGATCAGCAGCTTGGCTTCAGCTGTCACAGTGTGAAAACAGAAGCTGAGAAACAACAGCCAGTGATATTGTCAGCTTGATTAAAATTCAGATGTTCTTCGTGTTTCACTGTTGCAGTCATCACCTGTGGGTTATCCCTGCTGTGATATCCATATCCCTTGGCCGGCCCAAATACCAGAGTCAGTGTTTTTTGTGTTGGCTGCTATCACTTGCTGCTTTACATCAGGATGTCAGTGCTATAAAAGAGGGTAGCCAGCGCCATTACACTAGTCTTTCTTGCCGTGGAGCCCGTAGCAGAAGCAGTTCGCAATTGTGCCAGTCGGTCGCTACCAGAGTTTGAATTACATCTGAAAATGTCTAAGGCGAAATACCCCGTTGAGGATCCTTTTTTCTTGCGCTAACCAGTGTCTGAAAAAGTTAACAATTGTCTTGCCTGTGGAAAACAAATATTACACTGAAACTTCCATTCATACTGCGTCACCTGTCTAGGCCCAGACCACAACGTCCCCCGTTGCCGATTCTGTGCCCTCTTTAACACAAGAACCATTCATCGTAGAGCACTTTTTGTAGCCAGGTATTTTCATTTTCCATCTCGTATTCCAAAAAAAGTAAGGATAAAGGTAGAGACAGACCACACAAGCCTAAGCCTTCCCATGACTCTACTGCTAAGCAGGTCATCAGTTCTCCGGAATTCAGTGAGGTGCCTTCGCAGCCCCTGATGCCCGATTCGATACCTTTGCAGGCCCCTACAAAGACACTTTTGGAGTACAGTATGCCACAGACATTTTCTTCCGAGCATTTCGGTGTCTCTGCCTTAGTTGAGTCCGGAGCCGCGATGCAGGCACTGGCTTCCGAGGAGGTTTTTTGCACTACCGAATCTAGACAAAAAACTACGTCTTCTCTGACTACCGTTTCTCTCAGACCAATGGATACTCTTAGGCCTAGAAGCAAGGCCACTCCTTGGAAAACTACCTCTAGCCACCATTTTACTCCTACTCCACCACCCCAAGCTCAAATGCATAAAATGGCGGAGGATCTTATCACCCTTATCAGAGGTAGTCAAGCCACAACTTCTAAAAGGAAGAGAGACCTTTCTCCTGAAATACTGACAGAACAGGATTCTGAGGAGTCTGATTATTCAGATTTTGAAGAGGAACAGCAACGTCTGTCTGCTTATGAGGATTCAGATGCAGAGGAACCCATTCCTTCTGCCTCCCCACCAGAAGATCTTTCCTTTGGGGAAACCCTTCACACCCTCAGGGAACATTTCCAGTGAGAATCTCAGAACTCCCCTTAGGCAAAGAAAAGACTAAGAGAGTTTCTAGAGCTGCCCCAGCACAGACCCTTGGCCCATCCCTCCAGTCTTAGAGGTAGCTGATGATGTCTTCCATGAATCCAGCGTAACTTCTGATGCCCCTCAACCTGCTCCCAGAAAACCTGACAGGTGTTACAGAGTACTGGATTCTCACAAATACCTGTACAGAAATCCTGCTTTAGACCCAGAGGTCATTACACAGGGACCAAAAGGAGCTTAGACTAGTTCTGCAAATAATCCTATTCCTTCTGACAAGGACTCCAGAGCTCTGGACAGATGGGGTAAAAAGTATACACCTCTGCAACCTTAGCTATCAGAGCACTCAACTGTCAGTTCCACATGTTAAAATATCAAAAACACACTTTGGAACTATTAAAACAAAAGATTTCAACCTTTCCTGACTGCACCAATTCGAAAGAGTTAGCAGATTTACTGCACTCTGCTTGTCAAGTGGCTAAAAACTCATTACACTGTGGATATGATGCCCTAGAAGCCTCACGCAAGACAGCAGTTTCAGGATCTGTCATTAGGAGACATGCATGGTTGAAGGAACATCCTCTCCCTGATCATGTCAAATCTAAATGACTTGATGCACCCTTGGATAAGAACCGCTTGTTTGTAGTAAAAGCAGAAGAGAAAAAATTGAAGACAAAGCAAAATTTATGCGAACAGTATAAGATTTCCTTCAGGTACAACCTTCTAGGTTCAGCAGGAATTTTCCCTCAAAACACTGGTCCTTTCCTGCACCTAGCAGACAGGGGCAAGGTAAGCCCCGCTGGGACAGACCACCCAGACTCCTATCCCACGGACAGCAGAGAACCAAACAGTGGACCAGTTCCACTCCAAAGGCAGGGAGTTCTAAGCCATCCCTCTATGGCAGAAACTCTCAATGACTCTCTCCCCCCCGTCCTCTTTTCACTCACCAAAAACTAGGAGGAAGGGTCTCCCTCTGCAAAGAAAACTGGCTTTCTGTAACAAAGGACCAATGGGTCTTAAAGATAATTTTTCAGGGAATCAAATTCTCCTTCAATGAACTCCCAATTCTAAGAGGGTACCCAGACTTGCCTCCAAATCAGTGGGTAGAGGCATTGAAACAAGTCCAAACTCTCATCCCAAGGAGCAGTAGAACCTGTCCCCTCGGATCAAACAGGCAAAGGCTTTTGTTCCAGACTGTTCCTTGTTCCCAGAAAAGAGGGCACTTGGCATCCCATCTTGGATCTAGCCATTCTGAACACCTCCCTGGTGGGCCACAAATTCAAAATGCTAACTTTACAGCAGCTGCTGCCTATGCTGACAAAAAATGCCTGGTTAGTTACCTTAGATCTAAAAGATGCCTACCTCCACATCCCCATAAAGGAATTTTGCAGGAAATTCCTTTGCTTCAGAGCAGGTTCACAACACTTTCAGTTCTCTGCGCTACCCTTTGGCTTATCTACTGCTCCCAGGGTATTCACCAAATGCTTAGCCCCGGCCATAGCCTTTTGCAGACAGAAAAATATGCAAATTTACCCTTATGTGGATGACTGCCTCATTCAGGCAGATTGCAAAGAAAATCTCCTCAGGGACCTCCTCTTTGTCAAAACCCTCCTAACCTCTTTAGGGTACAACATCAACAAGAAGAAATCAAAGCAAACACCCTCCAGGAAGATCATTTTATTGGGAGCACTGCTGGACACAGCATCCCAAATGGCTTTCCTATCCCCAGAAAAGCAGAGCTTCCTGCCTCTCTATTTTACCCAGCTGGCTTCCAGAAGTCACCTCACTGCAAGGAAGTTCCTGCAAGCCATGGGGTACATGGCATCTTGCATCCTTCTAATTCCTCTGGCCAGGCTTTACATGAGAAAACTTCAGTGGTACCTAAAGAACCTTTGGTGTCAGCACTCTCAACCTCTAGAGACCTCTCTCCCTCTGATCCCCTGTATAAGGGCAGAGTTTCTCTGGTGGGCAGGGGCCTGTTCCCAGAACAAGGGTCTTTCCTTCACCCTCCACCTATCTGGGCAGACCATTACCACCGATGCCTCAGACATAGCTTGGGGTGCTATCCTAGAAGGCAGGTGCACCCAAGGTCTTTGAGATGCCCACCACCTTCCCTTACACATCAACCAGAAGGAAATGATGGCAGTACAAAAGGCTGTGACATCCTTCAAACCCCATCTCAATCCAGGGGTTCTCCTTATCAAAATGGACAACACCACAGTAATGTGGTACATCAACAAACAGGGAGGGAGGCTAGCCATGAACCTTTGTCTGACAGCCTCTTCCATGAGACTACACCTGATAGCCCAATACCTATCAGGGATTAACAACACCCTGGCAGACCACTTAAGCAGAAACTTACTGGACCCCCACGAATGGCAGCTCCACAGAAAAATCTTTTTACAAATCACTCTGGCATAGGGGACTCCGGTGGATCTGTTTGCTTCACATCTCAATCATCAGCTGAAAACGTTCTGTACCAGGAAGTATCACCATTTAGTGTGGAAAGTGGATGCCTTGACCTTCCTTTAGAACACCCTCTTCATGTACGCATTCCCTCCTCTACCTCTTATTCCAGAGGTACTGATCAAAATAAGGGAGGAGAGGCCAAAGGCCATCCTCATTGCTCCAGACTGGCCCAGACAACATTGGCACCCCTTACTGCGCAGCCTGACCTTACAGCCTCCCAGGCAGCTTCCCCTGATCTCAGACCTCTTAACTCAGGTGGGGGTGTGCTGCACTCAGACTTGCAGACTCTCAAACTATCAGCATGGCTAATACCCTAAAGGCAAACAAGGGGCCTCTGTTAAGCAGACAGGTCCTAGACATGTCCTAGACATTATCACAGAGGCCAGAAAGCCCAGCACCAGAAAATCTTACGCAGGAAAATGGAAAGGATTCTGCTCCTGGAGCCAATCCAGAGGGGGCAGTACCTCACAACCTTCCATCCCTCTTATCCTGGATTACCTAGCGGAGCTGCTTATTAGTGGCCTCTCCTTCTCCTCCTCCTCTATTAAAATCCACACCTCAGCCATTTCAGCTGATTTTGATGCAGAACAGACCCTGTTCTCCCATCCCTTGATAAACAATTCCTCAGAGGGGCTTCTAATATAAGATCTCCCAGAAGGCCACCCACTCTAGCCTGGGACCTGAATTATATTTTGGAAAAGATAACTTTACCTCCCTTTGAACCTGCTGCTTCAGCAGAACTAAGATACGTATCCTGGAAGATTGCTTTTCTCCTAGCTATCACCTCAGCCAGAAGGATTTCAGAACTTCAGGCACTGACGGCCTTTGAGCCCTTCATCATCTTCCATGCAGACAGGGTCTCCCTGAATACTAATCCCTCCTTTATGCCCAAGGTGGTATCTAATGTAACTGTCAGCCAGGCAATACATCTACCCACCTTCTTTCCTAACCCTAAAAACAAGGAGAAAGAATTCTGCACTCACTAGACGTGCACAGACAGCTCAGATACTATCTAGACCATAGTAAACCCTTCAGGAAAACAGACCAACTACTTGTCAGATTTGCTCCAGGGGCAGAGGGGAAGCCCATTTCCAAACAAACCATTTCCAAGTGGGTATCACACTGTATCCACTTCTGCTACAGATTGCATGAGAACCCCCCCCTTAAGTCTATTTGAACCCTTTCCACTAGGGCAGACTCCACTTCCATAGCATTCCTTTGAGGAGTTCCTACCAGGGACATCCTGGAAGCTGCCACCTGGACTTCTGTCCATACCTTTACCAAGCATTACCACCTACCTCTTTTTCCTAAGGCTTGGGCAGGGTTTGCCTCTGCAAGTTCTGCAGGGCATGCTGACCCATTCCTAGGTCTCTTACTAATCCTACTTCCCCCTCCTCAGCTTTGAGGATCTTCCCACAGGTGATGACTGCAGCAGTGAAACATGAAGAACATACTAGAGTTGTATACACTTAACATAAATGTAGATGTTCGAGTTTATTCACAGTTGCAGTCCTGGTTTCCCACCCTCCTTCCACCTTATATCTTCTTTCTTTCTTTAGGGAGACATAAATTTCTAATGGTGGCTTTTAGCCAGCAGGAACACTTCACCATATTTACTTGGGCCTCTGACTGGTTAGGGCAAGAAAAACTGATTGCATCTGCTGCCTTCCTTTATAACATTGATGTCCTGATGTCAGGCAGCAAGTGACAGCAGCCGATGCAGAAAAGCATTGACTCTGGTAACCATTCGGGCCAGCCGAGGGGTACCACAGCAGGGATAACCCACAGGTGATGACTGCAACAGTGAATACACCCAAGCATACATTTATGGTAGGTGTACACAACTGTATTTTACTGGCTAGTTAGTGCACTGCCTGGATGCCTGCAAAGAAAAAACTAAGCCTGAAAAAAAGTCAACTAAAAACGATGAAGAGAAAACACTGACTGGGAAGCATCCCACATCATTCAGCAAAAAGCAGTTCAAGTTCCAGCTTTGGTGCAAAACGTGGCTTCCAGTAATCTAGGAAAAAAAGTAAAATGTGCTCAGAGCTGATTAAAATAAAGGAAACACTGAAAGAGTATATCAGTGCAAATAAAAGGTTGGAAAATGGAAGAAGCTTTAAACAGATATTCAGATGAGCTGATACAACCACAAGTCAGAGATCAAAATGAAGAAAGGGCTGGCTGAGTGTGAGACTGCTCCAGAAGAGATGTTCCAAAAATGGTACAATTAGAGGACAATATGGAAAATCTGAGATATTCTGTTGCTGTACCAGAGAAACTTGACGGAATAGACATTTAATTTTATAAAGGCATAAATAAACAACTGAACTGGTATTCCACAGCAGGGACATTTTTCTTCTTCGCCTGAACCTTCTTGTGTTCTGACTGTCCTTCTCAAACATATTGGAAATATACAGTATATTTCAGAGCATTTGTTATAACTGTATTTGCTATAACTGATTTAAGTATTTTTTTCTGGCTTTTTGAATATTTACTGCTTAGCGACTGCATCTTAGCCTGTTTATACAGCTCTGCATTCTATTTAAACTGTTTTTGTGTTGATTAACTGTTTTGCACTCTTAAAAAGTTATTTGTTGCTTAATTTTACCTGTAGGCTAACACACTCAAGTGTGCTAGCCACTTAAAAGCATTTATAGCATTTACTGTCTGTTTTTTCCTTGTCTCTGTAAAAAAAAAAAAAAATCTCTTGTTCAGAGTTGCTGATCCCTGGGCTTTGTTTTTAGTTCCTGTTACTGATCCATTGCCTTATTAGGAAGGAGGGAAGTTTCTTTGCTTACCAGTGGGAGTGGGAAGCACTGAGCAGCCTTTTAGTCCGTATTGGTGAAGTTTCAGCCAGAAACTAGTAGTCTATTGGTCGCTTTGGGCCAATTCCTAGCTCCTTTCAGCCCCCTGCTATAAAACACGCTAAACACGTGTTTTCCAGCTTGTACCAACTCTGCACAGATCCTCGTGGTGACCTGCAGAGTGATCCAAGCAGCAGAGAGCTAAAAGAGTGACTTTCTACCAGATATAAGTATTTTTGTGGCTTTCCCACTGTTATTAAGCCAGCGACTGCATTTCGCCTGTTTTACTGCTACTTTAAGTGATTTCTGCATTTTACACTGTTTATTGCACTTTAAGTTACTAATTGTTGCAAATTGTTTCTGTAGGCTACACACTAAAGTGCGCTAGCCGATTTGCAGCATTTATAGCATTTACTGTCTGTTTTTTTCCTTATCTCTGTAATAAAACAAAAAAATCTCTTGTTTTCCCACTTTACTGAACTAGAGTAGTCCAGTTTCAGAGTTGCTGATCCCTGGGCTTTGTTTTTAGTTCCTGTTACTGATCCATTGCCTTATTAGGAAGGAGGGAAGTTTCTTTGCTTACCAGTGGGAGTGGGAAGCACTGAGCGCCTTTTGTCCGATTTGGTGAAGTTTCAGCCAGAAACTAGTAGTCCATTGGTCGCTTTGGGCCAATTCCTAGCTCCCTTCAGCCCCTGCTATAAAACACGCTAAACTGTACTGCTGATCTAACCAGCATATCCTATAACTGAAAAGTTCATCTCTACTTGATTCCCAAGTAGACTATTCTCTATCTGTAAAGCCTAGCACTTACTCCTACAGTACTTGCACCTTGATAAAGCACTCTTGTTATAGATAGTACCCCACCAGGCCAAAAGGCACTTCCATCGGAGTGCTTTGAAAGTTATATATATACTACTACTAGTATGTCGAGGATCAGTTGCTAGTGTCCTCTCCAGCTCAACTGGTGAACCTGGGAATATTGAGGCAATGTTACAATTGCCTCATGTACACAGACAATCCTCTCCTTCTCCCACAAAACACAAATACATGCGAGAGATGCAACTATACGGCCAAACTGGAGGCTGAGCTCTCTCAACATAGGACTGGCAAGACCAGACAGGAGGAGAAGGCAACCACACACAATACATACCCAGTCACACATGGTACCATCACAACTTCAAATCATACACATACTCACACAAAGACATACTGGAGGCTCTGGTCAAAAATTTACCAAAACAGCAGAGGCCACCAAAGCAGACACCCAAACAACTACCACCTCACGACCCAACACATGCAACACATAGACCACACAGTCAGAGTGTCAAACAGTCACAGCCCTTAAGGCCAAACAAAATGCCAGACACACTTGTCATTGGTGATTCCATAGTCAGGCACACTGACGTCCCGCTCACCAGACTGAGTAAGGAGAAGGTCACAGTAAGCTGCCTATCGGGCGCTAGAATCCGCCACATAACGCAAGCACTCAGGTCTCTCAACAGCAGGTACAAGTACGACTCAGTCATTGTCCACGCTGGTGTCAACGACCTGAGACGTACCTCCTTGGACTACATGAAAAGGGACGTCGAGGAGCTCTCTGATTATGTAGCCCAGGCAGGTATGACCCTGACCTTGAGCAGTATCCTACCTTCACCTAGAATGATGCCACAATACAGTGATAAGATGATCAGCTTTAATAATTGGCTTAAATTCTGGTGTCATTCAAAGGATCCAATGTCTGTCTGCCTGGGATGACATGCTGGACAAGCCACGCTGCTTCGCAAGGGACGGCTTGCACCTGTCACCCTGGGCTTCCGGATATTGGCAAAGGCTCTTGCCACCCCATAGTGCCTTTTTAGGCAAGGTTCAAATTCTAAACCTACCACCCTAGAACACCAAAAGGAAAAAACTAAGGGTAATGCTGCTCAATGCCAGAAGTCTCAATCTCAAGATGCCCACACTGAGGCCCTTCTCAATATGGAGAACATCGATGTCTGTGCTGTGACAGAAACCTGGTTCAAGGCTCCTGAGAGCACCCCAGCACTAACAGGTTTCACCTCATATCATGCCCGCCCCAAAATCCGGACAACACCAAGAAAGGAGGGGTGTCCATATTCATAAAGGACACCCACACCTCAAGGTTGGTGGCAACGCACGATGCATCGGAGACCATCCAGGTGCAATTAACCATAGGCAAGACTGCTCTGCAATTTGTAGCATGTTACAGGCCACCCTCTCAAACTCAGGAACCTCACATGGCCTTCCTGAAAACATTGGAGGGATAAATGTATCTCCAAACACCATCATACTAGGTGACTTCAACTACCCTAATATAGACTGGGAACACTACTCAAGCCCGAACACTCTAACCCAAAGATTCCTGGAGTTCATAAACTCAAATGCCATGGAACAACTAGTCACCATCCCCACAAGAGGTGAAAACATACTTGATCTCATCATCACGAACATGGGATCAAAATGTTCAACACCGAAGTATACCCCTCACTGGTGAGATCAGATCATAAACTAATCTCGCTGGAGGTCCTCATCCCGCCCACCTGAAACAAAAAGACCACAGTGAAAAACTTCTCAAAAGCCGATTTCACACTTCTAAAAACTAGTGTGGTCTCCTTTAAGGCCCCTGAGCCAGTGGTAAACATTACTCAAACCGCTGAATCACTTACAAATGCCTTCTACCAGCACCTACAGGACTGCATGGATCAGGCAATCCCAAACAAAACTAAGACTCTCTGTACCAAAGGCAAGCGTCCAGTCTGGTGGACCCCAGCCATAAACAGGCTCTACAACAAAAGGAGGAAGCTACTACAAGATAGAGCAAAATCCTTGAAAGGTAAGACACCTTTGATCATTATAAGTAAAAACTAAGAGCTCTCATAAAATCATCCAAGGCAAATTTTGAGAGAAAAATCGCCAAGGACTCTAAAGACAATCATAAGGCCTTCTTTAGCTATGTTAGAAACCTAGGAGGAAACTCCCAGATATGCTCAGAATTAGTTCAAAATGATGTGAAAATTACTGAACCTACACACATTGCTAACATACTGGCTGACAGGTTCAGTGCAAACTTCTCCCCTCCCCAAAAGGAGAGATATCTATTCCAGAGGATTGTAGCCCCCAAACATCTCCAACGCCCAGGTGAGAACTGCCCTCACTAAGGCAAAACACAGCATCCATGGGACCGGATGGTGTCCCCGGCTGTGTGCTTCATGAACTCAACGAGGAATTAAACCCACAGTTAGAACAGCTGTTTAATCTTAGCCTCACCTCAGGATACGTACCCAAGGAGTGGCGCACGGCGACTGTGGTCCCACTTCATAAGGGCGGTGCCTCCACAGACCCTGGAAATTACCGCCCATTAGCTTGACAAGCCTTATCTGCAAAGCCATGGAGAGGATCATAATGGAACTCATAAATAAAGACATAGGGAACTTGCAGACTTTGGATCCAACCCAGTTTGGCTTTGTCAAAGGCAGATCCTGCCTCTTAAACTTGGTTGACTTTTTCGAGACAGTCACCAAGGCCATTGATGAGGGAAAGGCAGTCCATACAGCCTACCTCGACCTGGCAAAGGCCTTCGACACAATACCCCACTCAGGTATCATCGAAAAACTCATCAGCTTGAATGTAAACCCATACATCACAAGATGGGTTGCAAACTGGCTAAGCGACAGAACCCACAGGGTCAGAGTTGCTGGAGCCATGTCAGACTCAAAGCCTGTCACAAGTGGTGTCCCACAGGGCTCAGTCCTGGGTCCACTCTTGTTCGGCATCTACTTTTCTGAAGTACAAGCAACACAGGAGGGTTATGGCTGACAAAGTTTGCAGATGACTGCAAACTGGGCCATAGTCGAAAACACATCTGACACAGATATCCTCCAGAAGGGCCTCACAGAAACGGATAACTGGTGCCAGAGCCATGGCCTGAAGTTAAACGCCAAAATGCATAGTCATACCCTTCGGGAAAAACAAGGTTACCCTAGCTACCATATAGGTGACAATCCACTGAGCACAGAAAAGTCATCAGGGATCTGGGGACCCAAGTTGACAGTAGTCTTCGTTTGACACTCATGTTGCTAAAGTAGTTAGGAAAACCTTCTATATCGCCCACCTGATCATGAAGGGATTCACATCTAGATCAAGGGAGGTCATCGTCCCCTGTACTCATCACTCATTAGACCTATGATTGAGTACAATGCCCGTTCGAATGTATCTGACCAGACACCTGATGCAGCTTGAAAGGCCCCAAAAGTTCCTCACCAAAAGGATAAAGGGTCTCAAAAATATGTCTTATGCTGCCCGACTGAAAGAACTCCAGCTTTATTCAGTCTCATACCGCTTGCTCAGAGGTGACCTGTGCCTGACATATAAGGCCATGTCAAACCCAGATTTGATGAATATGCTTCACCTCAAAAATCTAGATCCCTCAGAACCACAAGGGGGAGACTTAAACCTTGACACGGTTATAAATAGAACGTGCTGGAGGGACAGATTCATCACCCAGAGACTCCTATGCTGTGGAACAAAATCCCGGTACATGTGAGGCAGAGCACCTCGCTGGCCTTGTTCAAGAGGAATCTTGACCAATGGATGGGAGATCGCAGATATACCCCAGGGATTACTTCAGTGTCACTGCTTGACAGAGGCACAGAAAAATGATAGGCATAGTTTTTATTCAAACTAAAGGGGTGGCGAAAGCCACATAACTATGGGCTAGGCTTATAAATGCCCTTGGGCAGATAGCCTAGTATGAACCTATGAACCTATAAGTGGGCACACCATGTATGTGTGTGTTCCAAATCTGGCCACGAGAAAGCAACCAAGACCTTTGGTAATAAAGATGCAAACCTGCCAGAATGAGTTGATCCTGACAAAACTGTGGCATAAAGGCAAAGTATTAAAAGTTGGAGACAGAGTGTTTGTGGAAGATGATTATTCAATCTGTACCATGCAGAAGAGAAACAGATTTATTCCAGTAATCAGGGAATGTTGAGAGGCAGGTGTGAAATTCATTCTGCTGTATCTGGATGTCTTCAGAACATTTTTTTCCTGGAGGATCAAAGTCATATTTTGTGCAGAACAGGCTAAGGAGGAATTGCAAAAGTTTGTCCAACAAAAAATTATACAACAAAGTGGAGGATACTCTGCTACTCATTCTTCTAATAATAAAGCTCATAGGGAGACTTTGCAGTTGAAAACTTTTCTACTGTTCAAAGGAAAATGCTTGAGAGAAGAGAAAAGAAAAGCACAGGAGTTGACCAGAAGAATTGGAAGCACTGTGGAATGTGGAGTTGGGTGATGGAGATAAGCAGGAAGAAAACCATCACATGGAAATTAGTGAATGAATGTGAGACTGCAAAGCGCATTTGTAAAGTACGGCTGTATAAGAGTAAGTGGAAAGAGTGGCCTTTTGTTGAAGTTGTTAAACTTGCAGGGAACTGAAAAGCATTTGTCTCATTTCATATCATAAATGTTTGGAAGGACTCCCGAAGGGAGGGGAGGGGAAGAGTAAGAAAAAAAGGAAATTGCATGTAAAACAAATGTCTATTATTAACAGTATTTCTGTGAAATATTTCACAATGTGAATTGCATATTTTATAATAATGTATTTTTAGTTGTTCTTGCATGTGATAAAGTTATTAAAGAAAGCAGATGGCTTTTTTCTTCCTCTTTTCTTTTTATGGTATTACAAATGTAGGCATTACAGTGCAAAAAGAGAAGAAAAGCTGGACTAAAGCATGTTTACGTTAATAGGCTGTAATATTGGGTTGTTGAAGTGGGGTGTAAAAGTATACCGATCATAATGTGTGTACTGCTGATATGTTTTTCATTACTTTTGCATAGGTGAATTTCTGGATTAAAATCCTTGGCGTAATCTAATAAATTTTTACTGGAAACAAGTAAATACGAGAATACTGAATATAATGAAAAGTTTTCCTTTAGCAATAAATGTTTCGGCTCATTTTTCAGGCTGTAGCCAAGGGCTGTATGTTTATTTTTCTCATGTACTTCTATTGAGACAAGCTGATAAGAGAGCAATAAAATCAGAGCACTGGTTTCTTCAAGGCTGAAAGATTTCTGAAAGCGTGCAAGTTGTTTTCACATCGAGTGGGGGGGGGGTTAATATTAAAAAAAAAAACAGAACAGACACCAATTAATGAAAGTAGAAGCACAGGCAGTAACGTACATCTTAGTGTGAATAACTTCAGTTTTGGATTAATTGGGGTTTGTGTTGGCAGCTGTTTGGCACAAATGTTCCTATTAAGAGGGTTAGCCTTCATTATTTGAAGGTACTGCGGTGGTGGTGCTGCGCTAGCATTGTTGCCTCACAGTAAGACACTGTCCGGTTCGATTCTCAGCTAGAGCGTCTTCTGCGTGGAGACATGCGTGAATGGGCATACCTTCATTGAAGGTTGTGCGGCAGAGTTGGCAACTCGGTACGTAAAATCAACTGCCAATCATTAGCGGACCGGAGTTCCGCTGTGGTGACCCCTAACCGGGAAAAGCCGAAAGACACGACAACAGCCTTCATTATTTGAAGATGTAAATAGTTGTGTGTTTGTGTTAAGTGAACAGATTCTGGGGGTGTTCTAGACTTGTTTGTTTTTTGTATGAGGTTTTTTTATTAAAACAAAAAGTTTTGTAAAGTGTGACATGGGTGTTGATGAAAACTAATGGATTAACTTGCTAAACATTAATGGGTGCATGTATCACAAAACCTGTAAAAAGACATTTAAAAAGCTTTCATATATAATAGTTGGGAGTAATGGCTTCTTCCCATAATAGCAACACTTTCCATCTTGTCTTGGAATGTGAATGTTCTCACATGTATAGGCAAAAAGGAAAGCATACTTAATTGTATTAAGAAATGCAGAGTTAAATAGCTTTGCTGCAAGAGACACATTTGGAAAGAACTGAGCATGTGAATTTAATAAAAAAATAATTCTGCAGAATATCAGGGACAAAGGAAAACAGGAGTACTTATATTAATTGCTAGAGAGGCTCCAGTAGTGATAGAAGAAAGAAAAATATAATAATGCCAAATATGTAGTAGTAAGGGGCTACTGGCGAGGGATGATGATTACACTGGCTTGTATTTTATTTACACCTAAAACTGCTATTTTGGAGCTTAAAAAATTTGGGGGAGAAATAACTGACTTTCAGTAGGGGATATTACTTGTGTGGGTGGGATTGCAGTTTGATTTAGAACAATGAGGATCAGAGGCTAGAAGTGAAATGCAACAAAAGAGGGTAGATTTCTGAAGAAATTTATGAAAACATTTGGTAAAAAAAAAGTGAATTCAGTAGTAGGAACTCTTAGAGAATTTACATATTCCCTAAGGTACAGTAACAAAAGCAGAGAAGTGGGAAAATTGCGAAAAAAACACAAATGGAAATATTTATGGAAGAGAGAGGAGATAAAAAATGGTGATGTGTCGCCGATTTACAGGAAAGTCTCCAGAAATAGATGGTATTCCAGTAGAAATTTGGAAGCTAGGTGGTAAGAAAGTGCTAAAGATCTGGAAGGTTTTGTTTAACAGTATTTTAAAAGGCTAGGAATCACCAACATCCTGGGAAAAAGCTGTGGTGGCTGTAATACCTAAAGATGGTAAAAACCTATCTGATCTAGCTTCATATAGGCTTATTTCATTTTTAAACCATGATTATAAAGTGTTTGTCAATAATGCCTAAAAGAATGACAAAGGTGATGCCAAAATCGATAGATGTAGACTGGTTTTGTGCAGGGAAGGTAAACATTTGACAACATTAATAAAACAATGGTGATTGAGAGGGAAGCAGATTATAAGAAAATACTACTGTTATTTGTTGGTGGCTCTTAATGCAGAAAAAGCATTCGACAGAGTAAGCTGTGATTTTATGAGTAGGGCAATGGAAGCATTTACATTTCCTGGTACTGTAATAAGGTTAATTAGAAGGATATATAAGGGATCTTAGGGAAAAATCAAAGTGGGAAGTGTTTCGTCTGATAAGTTGTGTTGAACAGAGGAACCAGGCAGGGGTGTCGTCTTTTCCATTTGTTGTTTGCGTTATATTTAGGACCATTGGCAAAAAATGTAAGGGACTCAGAAATTCAAGGATGTAATTGGTATGGCGTTCAGGAAACACTGGCTTTATTTGCAGGTGATATTGTTTTTTACATGATGGAACCAGAAAAGGACATTTCGGTGTTGTGGAACATTCTGAGACCATTCATTATCTTCAGTAATGTTATGTCATTAAAAAAGGCTGTATGGATTAAAATGGATTTGTTTTGGCAGCTAAGGACATGTGGGAAGATTCTAAACAAAAGCTAATACAAAAGATGTGAAACTGGAAGCTGTTGCCTATTGCATATGGATAGCAAGATACAAGCACTAAAAAAGTTTAGTCCCTTTAATTTTATACACAGGTCAGGCATATTTTTTTATCAACCAGAGGAGAAGTTGTGGATGGTAATTAATAACAAATAATTTTATTTGGGAGGGGAAGAGGGCAAGAATCAAGTGGGATACGTTGATCTTCTCAATAAAACAAGGAGGTTTAGGATTACCTGATTTGAAGGGATGTTTTAGAGCTTCACAGTTAATGCCCTTGTACGTAACACAAGCAGAAAGCTACAGTTTAAAGTGGGAAAGGATGATGATTATTCATGAAATCAGGAAAGAATAGGATTTTGGATGCAGATTGTTAAGGAGAATGACAACAGTCATACAGAATATTATATTCATAAAGTAGTAGAAAGTATACTAAGAACTAAGCCAACATAGCAATGGAGAAAGGAGATTCTAACTATAGGGATGGCTGCAATTATAGGTATAAGGAGTAGACAAGAGGGAGCTAGGTTTTACTGGAGGAGGCTGACAAAGTAACAAGGTATTGAGAACAAATAATTAAAGAGGGAATGGTAATAGAATGTGTGATGCCCCTGCATTGGTCCAGTAATCAAGGAGCCAGCCTCAATCTTCACTACTAACACCAGTGAGGGACGTGCACATTGGGAGGATGACAAGTACACACACAGTAAATTACAATTTCCCTTAAGAGCACACAGAGATCACAGTCCGTCTATGGCTGTTTTTTTCTCTCTCTCCAGGTCCCCAATTAAGACTCCTCACTGGCACAGCTATAGGGTTAAGATCTCAGCTGAGTGGTCAAGCCAAAACCTCCAGCACCCTCTGTGTCCCACCAGTGCTTCGAGTCCCTGCCCAAGTAGCTGACACACACACTTTGAGATTTGATTTATTTGCAATCACACAGATACTCATGGAGAAGGCTGACACAGGTTCACTACCTTTCTGGCCACACTAAAAGGTAGTAATCACTGCCACCAACCACTACGTACTTATCAGCTACTTTAGGCCCTTCCAAGGGTGACCAATTCTACTCTGCAATGTTTATCCAAATGGTAAGTGTGAACAGAACTTTTAAGGCTATTCTGGCCCAGAAATTGTAGTCATTGGTTGTCTGGGCAATCTTTTCCATCTCTTCTCAACTTTCTGATTTGAAAGCCTGCATTTGCCCTTTTTTCTTTCCTGTAACTAGTCTAGTGCAGATACAGATTCTTAGTTTTAACACTTGAATTTGCTTATTCGTGCTCAGCACTTGTTCAGAACTTGTTGTAAGCACTAAATAAGCTACTAATTACAATAGCACTAAACCTTCCTCATTACCTAGAGGAAAATAGTTTTTGCACTTACTTTTCTCACTTGCTTAGAGAAAAACAGCTCTTGTACTCACTTTCCTCACTTATCTAGAGGAAAATATTTTTTTATTCAGGCATGTCCAAGGGTCAGCTCCTGGTGTTCTCTCCTGTCTGTCTGATGAATCTGGGCATCTTGGGGCAATGTAGAAATTGCCTCATGTACACAGACAACCCTCTCCTCCTACCACCCAACACTACAACCTGTGAGAGATGCACTTATCTAGCCAAACTGGAGGTAAAGCTCTCTCCAACCAAGACCAAACCTGACATTCAAGAGGAGAAGGTAAACACTTGCACCACACCACACTTATCACATAGTCTCACTAAATCTACACCACCAAAATCCACACATAGAAACACAAAAACATTCACGGAGGCCCTCAATAATAATTTGCCCAAGCAACAGAGACCTCCAAAGTTGAAACCCAAGCAACTTCCACCCCCAACACAACTCAAATGAAACATAGCCCACTGACTCAGTATGCCACTCAACCACAGCCAGTAAGGCAAAACAACGTATCCAACACACTAGTCATAGGTGACTCTATAGTCAGGTACACTGATGTTCCACTCACCAGGCTAAACAATGAGAAGGTTACTGTCAGCTGCCTGTCTGGTGTCAGGATCTGCACATAACCCACGCACTCAGGTCACTCCACAACAAGTACAAATATGACTCTGTCATTGCCCATGTTGGTGTGAACGACTTGAGACGTACCACCCTGGACTACATGAAAAGAGACATGGAAAAGCTCTCTGATCTTGTAGCCCAGACAGGTATGACCCTAGCCCTGAGTAGCATTCTGCCATCGACAAGGATGATACCGCAGTACAAGGACAAAATGATTGACTTCAACAATTGGCTGAGCTTCTGGTGTCATTCTAGGGGGATCCCAGTATCTGTCTGCTTGGAATGACATGGTCGACAGACCACGATGCTTTGCCTGAGATGACCTGCACCTGTCATCCCTGGAATTCCGGATACTGGCTAAGGCTCTTGCCGCCCCTATAGTGCCTTTTTTAGGCAAGGTTCTAATGACAAATTCACCACCGTAGTAACAGGAACAGGCAAGCAAAAACTGAGGGTAATGCTACTCAATGCTAGAAGTCTAAATCTCAAAATGCAGTCACTCGAGGCACTCCTTAAAATGGAGAACATCGATATCTGTGCAGTGACCGAGACCTGGTTCAAGACTCCAGAGAGCACCCCTGCACTACCAGGCAATAACTCATACCACACTTTTCGGCCATGTAACCTGGACCGGAACACCAAAGGCGGAGGTGTGTCTATATTCATTAAGGATATCCACACCTCCAGGCTAGTTGCTCAGCATAATGCATCCGAGATTATCCAAGTGCAACTAACTGTGGGCAAAACTGCAGTCCAATTTGTAGCTTGCTACAGATCCCCCACCATGCCCCAAGATTCCCACTCCTCTTTCCTTAATGTACTGGAAAATATTAGGGTTCAACCAAACACACTTATGGGCAATTTCAACTACACCACCATTAACTGGGAAAACTACTCGTGTACCAACTCCTTCACACAACACTTTCTGGAATTCATAAACTCCAGTGCCCTGAATCAACTTATCCACACCCCCACCAGGGGCAACAATATCCTAGACCTAGTCATTACCAACATGAGTGACTGGTATTCCACACCTGAAGTCAACTCCTCGTTGGTCCGATCCGACCATAAGCTAATCACCCTTGATATCCACATCCCACCCCCACCCCCCATTAAGGAAACCACGGTAAAGAATTTCTCCAAAGCCAACATCACGCTTCTTAAGACAGACGTGGTGATCTTTATGACACCCATGCAGATGGACAATACAGTTATGACTGCTGAATCCTACACAAATGCACTCTATAAGCACTTACACGAGTGCATGGATCGTGCTATCCCAAACAGAACCACGATGCTATCCTCCAAAAAAAGGAAGCAAATCTGATGGTCTCCTGCCATAAACAAACTGTACAACAGAAGGAAGAAATTGTTGCAAAAGAGAGTAAAATCCCATGAGTGGAGGAGCTCCCTGGTCAGCCTCAGTAAGAAGCTGAGATCCCTTATAAGATCCTCAAAAGCTAGCTACGAAAACAAAATCGCCACTGATTCTAAGGACAGTCACAAAGCATTCTATAGCTATGTCAAGAATCTCAGTGGCAACACCCAGATCTGCTCTGAGTTACAGCACAATGGCATGAAAATTACAGAACCAATTAATATTGCCAACATCCTGGCAGATAAATTCAGTGCTAACTTTACCCCCCCTCACTCTTTAAAGGGCCCATATCTATACAAGAAGAATGCAGAGTCCCTGTAATCACAACTACGCAGGTAAAAGCTGCACTCCCTAAAGCCAAAAACACAGAATCCATGGGACCGGACAGCATCCCAGGCTGCATTTTACATGAACTTCAGAATGAACTGGCTCCGCACCTAAGCACCATGTTCAATCATAGCCTCACATCAGGCTTTGTGCCCACTAAATGGTGTGCAGCAACAGTTGTCCCACTCCACAAAGGGGGAACCACCACTGATCCCGGGAACTATCGCCCTATTAGTCTGATGAGCCTGGTCTGCAAGGCCATGGAAAGTATCATCATGGAACTCATAAAGAAAGACATTGGTAATCTCAAACTCTGGATCCCCACCAGTTCGGGTTTGTGAAAGGCAGATCATGCCTCCTGAACCTGATCGACGACTGTGAGGCAGTCACCAAAGCTGTAGATGAGGGTAAGGTGGTTCACACAGCCTATCTTGACCACGCCAAGTCTTTCGACACCATCCCCCATTCTGGAGTTATAGCTAAACTCACTAAACTAGGTATAAATCTCTACGTCATAAGATGGGTTGCCAACTGGCTCACTTGACAGAACCTACACTGTAAAAGTTGCACACTCCAAATCTGACCTCAAACCAGTGACAAGTGGAGTACCACAGGGTTCAGTCCTGGGACCACTCCTGAATGGTATCTATTTCTCTGGCTAACAAAGTTCGCAGATGACTGCAAACTAGGAACCATAGTTGAGTCCCCAAATGATGTGGAAATCCTACAGAAGGGCCTCGCTGAGACAGATGCTTGGTATCAGAGCCATGGCCTCAAGCTCAATGCCAAAAAGTGCATTGTCATCCCCTTTGATAAAAACTGTACCCATGAACTACTACATAGACAGCAGTCTACTTAACACCGAATGTGTGATAAGAGACCTTGGGACCCAGGTGGACAGTAATCTGTCCTTTGATAGTTACATCGCCACAGTAGTTAGGAAGTCCTTCTACGTGGCACACCTCATCATAAAAGGTTTCTCATCCAGGAAAAAAGACGTCATTGTTCCCCCCCTACTCGACACTCAGACCCATTATAGAGTACAACGCCCCTTTTTGAATGTACCTCACAAGACATCTGCAGCAGCTGGAAAGGCCAGAGAAGTACCTCACAAAGAGGATTACTGGCCTCAAACAGATGCCCTACACTGACCGTCTCAAAAAAATTCCAGCTTTACTCCTTAGCATATTGCCTACTCCGAGGTGATCTCTGCCTAACATATAAAGCTATGTCAAACCCAGAGCTGTTGGACATGCTACACCTAAAGAAATCCCAATCCCTCCAAGCTACATGGTCTAGGGACCTAAACATTGTCACAACAATAAACAGGACATGCTGGAGGGATAGTTTCCTGTCCCAGAGACTTCCCATACTCTGGAACAGGCTACCCATCTATGTCAAGCAAAGTTCTTCATTAGCAGTCTTCAAGAAAAATCTTGATGAGTGGATGGGAAATAGAAAATACACCCCGGGGATCACTTCTGTGTGTCTGCTCGACAGTGGCACAGGAAAATAACTTTCTTGGGTGGCGTAAGCCAGGGAACCTTGTTGGCTAGGCTTACGTAGGCCCTCTGACCGATAGCCTAGTACCTACCTATGAACCTATTCTAGAGTGGCCTGTACAGTATCACCAAATACATATGCAAGTATTGTAAGAGCTTAAATATCTTTATACACAACCAGCCACAATTAAAAGGTTTAAATATATTTAATAATAAATAAAAGCACAAGACAATAATCATTAACTCAACGCAGTGACGAGTTCAGAATCACAGGAAATATTTAAAACAACATTGCTGAACAGTCTCACATAAATACTGAAAACATCTAGACTACTCTTGCTATATTCCTATCTATTTCTAAGAGATGGTGCTGCGGTAGCGTTGTCGCCTCACAGTAAGATGCTGTTCGGTTCAATTCTCAGCTAGAGCGTCTTCTGTGTGGAGATATGCGTGAATGGCTGTACCTTCGTTGAAGGTTGTGTGTCAGGGCTGGTAACTCGGCACGTAAAAATCAACTACCAATCATTAGCGGACCAGAGTTCCGCTGTGGCGACCCCTAACCGGGAAAAGCCGAAAGACACAACACAACAACTAATCCCTAAATGTCTTACTTACAGACCCAGGCAGATATAGGTGAGAAGTGCTGAAGAAATGTTTACAGAACAAAATACGAAATGCACTGACTTTCTCTCTCAGATGGTTATTAAATTAATAATGCACATTACTGCTGAGTTAGCTAGATGACATCACTATTTGATACCTGCATCTAGTTCCCAAGCTAAACAGATACCAACAGAATTTAACATGTCTCTGAAAAATACTTATCTCTTAGAAGCTTGACTGAAACTGGAAGTCGTAAAACGGTTACCTTGGAAACCTGTAATTACCTCTGTTTCAAACAATAGTAAGAATTTCTAGCTGCAGACATTGTCTTCTAGTTCTAGTAAACACACATGTAAAATTCTTTATTTTTTCAGAGTTTGCAAGTTAACTCTGTATGTCCCAACTTCTGCTATGAAAACATACATTTGCATGGGCATATACCCCATAGACATTTTTGCTGTTTTCCAGTTGAGTGCACTGTGGTTACATTTTGAAGCTCTGCACATAACATATAGTTTAATCATAACATATAGTTCTCTTACATTTGTAAGGCAAGCCTGTGGATCATATTAATAATTACAAATGACATAGGATTATTTACAAAATTCTAACTAGCTGGGCTGGCAGCCTTGACAGAATGGATGAGGCGAGGAAGACATTTGGATTGCAGACTAGTGATTGCCTTCCGTATCGGGGACCAGTATCAGAGTATAGACGGAGAAAGTCACTTGGGAATCCTAAATGAAAGGCCTACAATGATTGAGTTATTAACTGAATCTAGAACAGAAGCTTCTGTTAGAAAATGGATAATTAGTAGGGCGTTTAAAGTACTGCAAGATTAGGTGTGCAATTCACAAAGAACCAATGGGAGGAAATATGTATGGCTCAGAAGTATGCAAAAAAAACTAGAAGATTTAGGATTTTTGCCTGGAGGTGTTAGCATAGATACGTTTATACCCCAAGCAGACACCAAAGAATGTTTCCTCAGGTAGATGGCAAATGTTGGACCGTGTGATGGGGAAGAAAGAGGTAACTGTATGGAGTGCAATGAGTTGTCAGACTTAAAAAAATCCCTACAGAGTACTGTATCAAGAATGTTGTGCAACCTAATAAGTTAAACTAAGGAAAGTGTTTATTTATTTATTTTTTTACTTGGGATACAAGATCTGAATTGCCTAGCTATATTAAGGCCTTGCTAAGTTTAATTCTGGAGGCTGCCAAAAAAACATTACTAGAAAATGGGAGTCAAAATGGAAACCAACTGTATTTAAAGTACTGAATATTATAAAAGAGAGGGGCGGCACAGTGGCACAGCACATAGTGTTGTCGCCTCACAGCAAGAGGTTCCCTGGTTCAATTCTAGGCTGGGATGCCTTCTGTGCGGAGTCTGCATGTCCTCCCTGTATTCGCGAGAGTTTCCTCCAGGTGCTTCAGTTTCCTCCCATATTCCCAAGACATGCATTAGGTGGGCTGGGAACTAATTGGCCATAGATGTAAGTATGAGTATGTAGTGTGGAAGAATGACAGTGGCAGGACTAGCCATTCGGCAGTGTAAACCTTGGCTGTAAGTGACTGTCACTGTTGAGGTGACATTCCAACTCTGTGTGCAAAAATGGGAAGAAAGGATTGTGGATGGATGGAAAAGAGCAGGAAGCAGGATCTTTAGAAAAGGGTAGGAATAAATTACTTAGAAAAAAATGGAAATTGTCGGAACAGTGCATGCAGAAAAATGTTTTGGAGGAGGAATGAGCGTTGAAAAGGCAGGAATTGAATAATTTATGTAATGCTGCTTAGATTATATGATATATAGCAATATATGTGCAGCATAGTGTTTGTAAACGTGAACTTGTTAATATGGTTTGATTACTTTTATATAAATGTAAGTTTGCCAATGTCACAAGTGATAATTCAGTAAAGATGTTTAAAAAGAAGGTCCCAAGATGCTTACATTTTACCACCTGTGGTAACTGTTACAGCCTAATATTTCAATCATTTCTGAGAATGAAACATTAACTCCAATTTGTAGATGCTGATTTTCATCCTAGCTACTTCACACTCTGGATGTAAGCAAGTCACTGTCTTTAGACAAGGAAGTTGCATATCTTGCAGCCTCAAACTGGATGCTCTGTGTGTCTTAGCTGTGCCTTGATATTCTTTTCCATTTAAAATCACAAACAGGAGGAGACAGGACACCGTTCGTAAAGTTATATGCCATTTAGAACATGTTTGAATTTAACTCTTATATTCAGGTCATATTATATAGTATCTCAGTAATTATTACAGTGTATTTGCTTAAACCACATGGCCTATTTCTGTATTGGTTTGCCTTGTATTTAAACGTCTTATACTTCCTGTCTTCTCTTTTCTTGCCCCCTTTCTTCTGTACTCTCCCCATTAATGCTGCTTATTGTCTACATCCTTTATTTTACCTTCCTGACTCAGTACTGCTCACATTTGCCTTTTGTTCCTCCTGTATGCACCAGTATAGTTTCTTCTCTGTGTATACGTGTGTATGTTGTTCTTTTCCCACAATTATTACTTTGAGTCATTTTGTACTGTTGCAAAGAATTATGAAGAAAGTTTATATCAGTTCACTGCTTGTCTATCTTGTATTTGTCCTGGTTTCATCCTGAAACTGCTCCAGATCACTGTTCTACCCCACTAAACAAATTAAAAACAAGTTCAAAAATAAATTCCAAGAATGAAGACCCCTTTCTTCTTAAATGCAGGGACCTCCACACCCAAATGGCATCTGGTAGTAACCCTAAGACCCTATTTTGTTCCAGAAATTTCCACAAGACATTTCACATGGTCTTGTGCCTTCTGCGGGTCCACAAAATGCATATAAACAGTATTAGCAAACTCCCTTTGACTCTCCACTCTCCCTGAAAGGATGAAGAGTTGATACACTGTCCCACAGCCATGATGGAATCAGCATTCTTCCATGCCCAGGATGAAATAAGTATAGCTTCTCTTGAATCGGTGGCTTAATCTATTGGACAGTATTTCCTTTCACAACACTAGCTATCCCAGAGAGGTCGAAGAGTCTGTTTCCACCGTAATTCAAAAAAAAAAAACAAGAAATCTCCTTAGTATCCCCAAAGTAAAGTCTCAAAACAACCCACTAAACAAGTGTAGTGGGTCCAAAAACAAAACAGTGTAAGAAACTTCTCTGTGTGGAAGATTTTTTTTTTTTTGTGTGTGTGTGTGTGGAAGATTTTCATATATCTCTCGTTACATATATCTCTCGTTAATCACTGTATATTAATCAGATCAGACAAAAGTAGTAGAAGTAGCGAACTTAAACTTGTCTTAAGTAAAAATAAATAAATAAAAAAATATATAATTGTACAGAATTACTAAGTATTCGAAAGAAATCCAAGCAAGGCAGGCAGTCTGTTTCCTGTCGAAAATAAGTACACAGACAAGCGAGCCAGTTAACACAAAAATAGAGTAATAGTTTCCTCACAAGCCTTCTAAATATATATATATATATATATATATATATATATATTTACTTTTTATCAGGCAAGGGACTGGTTTGTTGTGCTCTAAAAAAAGAAGTTATGTGCGCACCATAATTTTCCATGTTTGTTGTCTAGTATCTTGCCTTCACTCTTGCTTGTTGGGTTCGGAGCCAAAACTCGGCTCCGACTCCGCCTTATACTAAAGCTCGAGAGCTTCTACTGGCAAGAGGCTGAGTTCTATCCCATGGTGCTTAGCAGCTGTTCCCCAGGTCTTGTTTGAGCGAGAAAGGTTCCTATGATCTATTCAATATCCAAAAGGATAATATCTGAAACATATTGTCTGAAACAAGAAAGGGCAAGAAGAGAATCAGACCTTATCTGGCAATTTCTGAGAAATTTCCTCTAGATCCTCCAGGAGGGGGATGGCTGGGAGGAACGCAAGACTGAAGGCAAGATACTGGACAACAAACATGGAACGTATTGGTGAGTACATAACTTCTTTATGTTATGTTGTCCCATCTCGCCTTCGTTCTTGCTGGTTGGACAGAATCCCCAGCACGTTTTTCTTGGGTGGCTCAAGGGAATAAACTCTTTAGGACAGTGGAACCAAAGGATGCCCTATTCTGGGAGGCCACATCTACAGTGTAATGAGTAATAAAGATATGAGGGTTAACCCATGTAGCAGCAGCACAAATTGAATCCAAAGGAAGTCTGGATTGAAAGGCAGTGGAGGTAGATACCACGCTAGTTGAATCCCCTTTGATTTTCCCTGGTGGTTCTTTACTGTGGGAATCATGGACATATGTGATGATCTCAGTAAGCCATTTGGACAAGGTAACTTTTGAGATTGTCAAACCTTTTTTTATTTTCTAAATAGGAGACACACAATTGGTCTGACTTTCTGAATTCTTTGGTCCTATGCAAGTAAAAATGCAACTGTCTATGCACATCCAGTTGGTGGAGTTCATACTCTGTCTTGTTGTCATAGTTAGGAAAAAACACTGGTAATTCTATATTTTGGTTTAAATTCACTTGAGAACAAACTTTCGGTAAGAAGGAAGGATTTGTTCTGAGGGAAACTCTTTGTGGAAAATCAAATAAGGTGGATGGATAGACAAGGCTTGCAACTCTGATACTCTCCTAGCTGAAGTAATGGCTGTCAGGAAGAGTGTTTTCCAAGATAAAAATTTAAATGAACAAGATAATGCTGGTTTGAAAGGAGGCAGGATCAAAAATGATAATACTAGATTGAGGTCCCAAGGAGGAGGAGGTTCTATGAAGAGCGTTCTTAACAGAAAAGTACCCTTGAGGAAAGCTTTGCATAGTCTATGGGACATTAGACTAGATCCTGATTCGCCCACATGATTATTAGAAATAGCAGCTAATTGAACTCAAATAGTGGCTGCCGCTGCTCCTGGATTAAAAGTTTCTGTTAAAAATTCAAGAATTGCAGGTATAGATGCTGTAAAGGGATCTATATGTTTTTGTTAGCCCAACAAGGGAACCTCTTCCATCAAAATCTGATGCTTCAAGGCATCACATCCCTCAAAACACACATCCCCATTGTTGCCATCATGCAAACTCGTAATACATGATACCTCATCAACAAATAAATTCATCAAATTCATCTCTACGCCACCATTCAATGACAATTTACCATCATTATATACAATGCTACAATTCTGATCTAAGTCTGCATCATTAATGTCCATAAAAAAATCATCGTCATCCTGTATTAATAACGACCCCTCCTGTTGGCTCCCCCCCCCGCCCGCATGTAAGTCACTTGCGGATTCCCCACAATCCGCCCTCTGTTCATGAGCCTCTCTGACCTTCGCTGTCCGTTCTGTTGTTCTAAAAAATCATCATTAACAGGCTCAGCAAAATTGTCATTAAAAACAGTGTCCATTGGGGACACGGTTAATAAAGTGGGTGCCCTAGAAACAGAATGGCAGTTAAGACTTAATGCATTGAAATTTTCTGGGCTTAATGATAGTGTGTCTTTAAAACCCCTTTTCAAGTTGAAATCTGAACAAATTTAATGTAATTTTATTTGTCAAAGCTGGTTGCAAACACTACACAACGATAACTTAGTCATGTTTTTTATGTTTATGCATCATTAATCATCATCGTCATTATATTTTTTTATGTTTCTATGGTTTGATTATATATTAAGTAGTTAGATGTTTTTATTGGGTGGGGCATTTTGATTTTAACCTATGGCTGTGGGTTAAGTGCAATAAATTCATGGTATTGTGATGCAGTAAATGACTCTGAAGAAGCCATTTGTACTGGTGAAAGCGCTAAGTCGTTTATTTCATTGAGTATTAAAGGTGGTCAACTTCATCGTTCTTCTTGGAGCGTCCTCTGTGGTTCTTACCGTTGTTTTGTTACTTTCATGTTTTGCGCCCCGAGTGGGTTTTTATGTGTTTGCTACTTGTCGAGTCTTCCATTATTTCCCCTCTGCCCCTCAGGGAAGGATCACCACAAGTGTCAGGTAAGGCTCCTTTGGGCTTACGGAACCACATTTTCCCTCTCTTTTGACCTTTAGGATAAGGTCTGGTAGGGGCAGAAAAATGGACTCCAATGGCAGACAGACTCTTACCATCTTGTTGGCTCCTGGTGAGAGTTTCTTTGACTTTTGGCCCGAACAATGATGAGCCATCAAAAGGGAGGGTCAATAAAGGAAGACCGGAAGGGTTCAGCAAGCTCACAAAGGCGCATCCATGAATGTCTATGAAGAGCTATTCCTGTGCCTGCTGCCCTGCTCGCTCCATCGGCTGCATACGATATGAGGTGCATGGAGGAGTTAGAGATGGAGGTTAAGGTTGCAAGCTGGGAATTAACCTTATCAGATAAGTCCTGGGCTGTAGCACCTTGCAAGGTATCTCCTAGCTCTTTTAGGAGATCCCACTGAAGTCGCATGAAATGCGACAGATAATTCAGCAACCGCAAGGTAAAGGCTGCTGAGAAGAACATAGCTTCCCATATCTGTCCATTGTACGAGAATCCTTGTTCAGTGGCTGGACAGATAAAAAGGTTGCAGCTAAGTCCTTCTTTGTGGCTGCTGCCACCACCATTGCATCTACAGGAACCCCTTTTGTTAAATACTGCCTATCTTCCAGGTCCGTAATGAATTTATTAGGCTTCCTCATAACGGGGTCCACTGAGTCCAGAGACCCCCACACCTTTCGACTCACCAAACCCAGGAGTGGGCCAAAAGGTGAAGACACCCAAGAGGTGGAGGGGCGAGAGCCAAATGCCTCCAGGTACCAAGTATACACACTCATCTTCAGAAGGGGAAAGGGACTTCCAGCCACCCCTCTGCTTAAGGATCTCCAGGATGTCTGAAAAGGAGACTTCCTCAGAGGGTGAGGGTGGGGACCCTTCTGAGTCCTCTAAGTCAGTAACAGAAGTGACAGACTCCGGGGAGTCTATGTGCTTCCTCTTACACTGTCTCTTCTGAGGAACCTCCTCAGGGGGATGCTCTGGGGGAGGTATCGGAAGGGGACGATCTACCCATTGTGGCTTCCTGGGGCACTGGCTCTCTACTCTGTGGGTGATGGAGGGGTAATGAAGAGGTGGACACCGGTCCCTTAAGGGGAAGAGAGGCTGGAGCCGAAGGTGAAGCAGACACAGTGGAAAGCATACTCCACATCACCTCAAAGGCACAGTGGTCCTGAGCTGAACCTCTGGCCCCAAGAGGCCGGGAGGTCTCCACAGCACTGAGGAGGGTGGCTCCGAGGCAGATGTGGGAGCCGAACTCACCTAAGCCAAGGCACCGAGTAGGAGAGCCGGTTCCGACAAGGGTCCGACTCGACACCCCCCCCAGAACCGACCAGGGAGTGTTGGTCCCTAGGTCCCTCGATGGACAAAAGCATCAAGGAAACTGGAGCAGACGTCAGAGCCAAGATATCAGTAGTGATTACTGGCTCCGGTGGTTCCAGCACAACGACTTCCATACTCTGGCTTCAAACTCCAAACTCGTTCGAGTTGGAGGAGGAATTGGTGTAGTTGGGGGTACCATTGTCTGCTCCATGATCTGATGAGCTGGGCTCGAGAGAATTTCTGCTAGGGCCCGGGTCCAAAGCAACCTCTTCACTACCCGCTCCACGTCATCATCTGGTAGACTGGAGGGTCTAGAGGAATGACTCGAAGACTTGTGGCTACCTGCCACTGACTGTAGTAAAGGAGATAGTGGCACCGAGCGAACAGGCTCCAAGGACGGTGACCGACTCCTTTTCCATCTCCGCAATGGTTCAGATGAAACAGATGGAACCGAGGGAGAACCATGTTTTTCAGGCCTGACAACATTCGGAACCGAGGAAGTATCAAGTTGGTGCTGATTGTCGGCTCAGACACTGGAGCTGATGAAGCAGCCTTTTTAGTCGTATCCAATTTTTTTGTCTGATTTCCTTCTTCCACTTTCAATAAGCCCCTTAATATGAGCTTATTCCAGCTCTGCTGCAAGACCCTTGCACTAAAACTATGGCAGATAGAGCAGGAATCTTGGAGATGGAGTGGCCCCTGACAGTACACACAATTAGTCCGTCAATAATGGGCATTTTTTGAGTGCAGGAATCGCACTTTTTAAATCCTGACTTGTGTTCTTTAGCTGGTTTCCTAGACATGACTAGCTATAAGGAAAAAAACTCTTTATACATAACAAAAAACTTGTATGTTTAATGGAAAGAGAAAGATAGCAAAAAACAGGAAGTTATCTAAATTTTTTTTATATATAAGAGAAGAGGAGGAAAGGGAGGAGGAGAAGTCTCTAAGTTAAATGACAAACTCCTCCACTGGAGAAGACGCCTCTAACTTAAACAGTGACTTCTAAGAGGGGAAGAGAAGGGACAATAATCCTCTAATTTAAACAGATTCCTAAGGAGACAACAAGGCCCAAAGGAAAAAAAAAACAGCCGCAAAGGTAAAATTACAAGGTTTGAGAGCGGAAAAATAGCACAAGGCTATTACAATAAAACTAGTTAGTAATAATAGATAATAATTAGAAGGTAACTGGTATAAAGATATAAAATATAACATTTTACAAGCCTGAGCCAGTGAAGACAATCCCGGTGCTTCAAGCGGCAAACAAAATCTGGAGAACAGCCACTAAGCACCATGGGAAAGGACTCAGCCTCGAGCCAGTAGAAGCTCTCGAGCTTTACCATAAGGCCGAGTTGGAGACAAGTTTCGGCACTGAATCCAACCAGCAAGAATGAAGAGTGAGATGGGACAACATAACATCAAAGTGTTATTGGTACAGAGATGGGACAACATAACATCAAAGTGTTATTGGTACAGAGATGGGACAACATAACTTCAAAGTGTTATTGGTACAGAGATGGGACAACATAACATCAAAGTGTTATTGGTACAGAGATGGGACAACATAACATCAAAGTGTTATTGGTACAGAGATGGGACAACATAACATCAAAGTGTTATTGGTACAGAGATGGGACAACATAACATCAAAGTGTTATTGGTACACATGTTAAATTCACATCCCTTCCCCCATCAGTGTGACATTTGAGCTGGTCCTGCCCTACTTAGTAGTTATCATAATAATGTAACCCTTATGTACTTTAAATAAAATTTATAATGATGTGGTACCTCTTATTTAACCTGATTATTAAGTCTGTGATTTTATCCAAGACAATATACTACATGGCTGGAAATATATCAACCTTAGTCCATTTGGCAATCAAATAAATAAATAAATAAATATATATATATATATATATATATATATATATATGGGTCTACTTTAGATGCCCGAACGCTTACTTCACCGACAATACATTAGCCGACCCGAAATCACCGACAAGTATATTCTTCGACAAACAATTTTCCCGACACTAAATTAACCGACAACAGCGTACTTGATCCACCGACACCAACGTAAAAGAGTATACTCCAACATGCAACTCCTTCATAAAACGAAACAGCAAATGAGTATAACCGCTGCACTTAAAACAAGTACTGCAACTGCAAAAGTAAATCTTGTGAAGTAAACATCCACTTTTGTGATACTGCTCACACTAAACATCCACTTTTGTGATACTGCTCACAAATAGTGACATAAACTATAACAGTGAAGTAAGAAAAAGATCTATCATGACACTGTCAGCCGTACATATATTCCCATTTCTGTAACTCAAACTGTACCTTTTCAAAATCAGTTGTCTTTAATCAGTCAAAATAAGCACTTTAATCGCCTATGGTAAGCGTATGGTTCAGTTACATACTGATATCCTATATTACGTGCTTAACTGCTAAGTACTACTATTCATTACAATTGTCGGGATTGATAGAGTCGGTAATTACCACTTTCGGTAATTGGCGGTTTCGGGCATTACGTGTCGGGAAATCTAGTTTCGGTGAAGTGCAGTTTCGGGCATCTAAAGTAGACCCATATATATATATATATATATATATATATATATATATATATATATATGTATATATACACATATATATACATCTACACTTTGCATGTAAACAAAAATCAGTTGTAAAAATCATATTCTATTTTCATAACCTATCGCTTTCGTCCTTCTAGACTTCTTCAGGTCTGTGTACAAGAACCCTAAAAACTATCTGTAAAAATATATGTAATTCTATAATTAGTTAGTATTGTTATTACACATAATTTTGAATAAAATGAAAAAAAGAGAACCAGAAAAAGAAAGGATGATAAGAAAAAATGTATGATGATGGAAACAAAATATACACTTAAATTACAACTGGTTTAAAGTTGTATTTAAAACCAACTGGTAGAATAAAATAAAATAAATTTAGTCATGTAAACAATGTGGCAATTTTCTAAGTTCCAGTGCACTTTTAATTGAACAGTAGTAGTTTAGTCCAGGCTTCCTAAAAGAGTTCAGCTTTAATTGCCACATGAGTTCATGTTTCTCCAGAATATTCGGGATGTCTCCTTCAAGATCACCCATGTCTATGCGATCCAGGATCTGGAAATTAAAACCTGTGTCTTTTATGAAGAGAAAGGTGTTTGGCTAGTGCATTATTTTTACATCCAGAGCAAATTTCTGACAGATGACATGAAATCCTTCGCTTGAGTTTATTTACAGTCTTGCCCACATAGAATGCATCACATTCATTGCACTGTGCCCTGTAAATTACATTTGTAGTGTTAGTCACCCCCTGCACTGCTCTTAATGATTTTCTTTAAAAAATGGCAATAAAAACTATCATCTTGCTGTATAAATATACAAAATGTACAATTCGTTTCACATCTTTTAGTGTTTTTCTCATATGGTCTAGGTTTAAATTCAACAAAACGTCTAATGTTCCTGGCCTTCCTGTAAACAAATGATGGGGCTTCACATATTTGATACTGTGATAATCCAAAGGTATGTCAGGATTTTTGCTATTTTTGCATTTGTTATTCTCTGTCGAATTTCTTAACATTCTCTTACTGGGGAGGTTGAGTGAAGGTGCTTCAGTCCTTTTCAGTTCTATAATGGGTTCCAGGATGTTTTTTAACATCTGACTTTCATAGCCTCTCACTAGAAAGTCATTCTCTAAGTTGTTCAGGTTTCTCAAAAATGGTTCCATCTATGTGGTAATTCTAGCTAATCTACAGCCTTGGGACTTCACTACATTATACTTGTTTTTTGTAGGATGTAGACCTTTACTGTGGAGTAATAAGTTAACCCTCGTTGGTCACCAACAATTAACAGAATCACCACTGATCTATTCAGAAAACCAACGAGGGTTAACTTATTACTCAACAGTAAAAGTCTACATCCTACAAATAGCTGCATCCTGGCATGCACTTTGGATTATCACCATATCAAAAATGTTATTGAAGAAAACTGGGACATTTGTCACATGAAACCCTTTTCTGATTAGTATCTTAGGTGAAGCCCCATCCTTTGTTTATAGGAAGGCCAGGAACATTAGAAGTTTTGTTGAATTTAAACCTAGACCATATGAGAAAAATACTAAAAGATGTGAACCTAATTGTACATTTTGTATATTTATACAGCAAGAGGATAGTTTTTATTGCCCTTATGGTGCTGTAGTAGCGTTGTTGCCTCACAGTAAGACGCTGTCCAGTTTGATTCTCAGCTAGAGCGTCTTCTGCGTGGAGACATGCGTTAATGGGCGTACCTTCATTGAAGGTTGTGCGTCAGAGCTGGCAACTTGGCACGTAAAAATCTACTGCCAATCTATTAGCTCACTGGAGTTCCGCTGTGGCGACCCCTAACCGGGAAAAAGCCGAAAGACACAACAACATTTAATGAAAATCATTAAGACCAGTGCAGGGGTTGACTGTAATACTACAAAAGTAATTTACAGGGCACAGTGCAATGAATGTGATGCATTCTATGTGGGCAAGACTGTAAATAAACTCTCGCAGGATTTCATGTCATTTGTCAGAAATTTGCTCTGGATGTAAAAATAATGCACTAGCCAAACACCTTTCTCTTCATAAAAGACACACAAGTTTTAAGTTCCAGATCCTGGATCGCATGGACATGGGTGACCTTGAAGGAGACATACCGAATATTCTGGAGAAACAAGAACTCTTGTGGCAATTAAAGCTGAACTCTTTTTAGGAAGCCTGGAATAAACTATTACTGTTCAATTAAAAGTGCACTGAAACTTAGAATATTGTCACATTGTTTACATGACTAATTTTATTTTATTTTATTCTAACAGTTGGTTTTAAATACCATTTCAAATCAGTTGTAATTTAAGTGCATATTTTGTTTCCATCATCATACATTTTTTCTTTTTCTGATTCTCTTTTTTTCCACTTTATTCAAAATGATGGTAATAACAATACTAATTATACAATTATATAGATTTTTAGGGTTCTTGTACACAGACCTGAAGAAGTCTAGAAGGACGAAAGCAATAGGTTATGAAAATAGAATGATTTTTACAATTGATTTTTTTACATGCAAAGTGTATATGTATATATTTATATATGTATTTTTGATGGCCAAATGGACTAAGGTTGATATTTCCAGCCATGTAGTATATTGTCTTGGATAAAATCACAGACTTAATAGTCTACTTAATAATCTGGTTAAATAAGAGGTACCACATCGTTATAAATTTTTTTTAAAGTACATAAGGGTTATAATATTATGACAGCCACTAAGTAGGGCAGGACCAACTCGAATGTCACACTGATGGGGGAAGGGATGTGAATTTAACACATGTACCAATAACACTCTGTTTTACGGCACAATAAACCACTCCCTTGCCTGATAAAAAGTATGCATATATTTAGAAAGCTTGTGAAGAAACTGTTGACTCTATTTTTGTGTCACTTGGATCACTTGTCTGTGTACTTAATAAAGGATTTTCGACTGGAAACAGACTGCCTGCCTTGCTTGGATTACTTTCGAATACTTGGTAATTCTGTACAATTATATATTTTTTATTTATTTATTTTTGTTTTGACTTAAGACGAGATTAAGTTCGCTACTTCTACTACTTTTGTCTGAGCTGATTAATATACAGTGATTAACTAGAGATATATGAAAATCTTCCACACAAAAAAAAAAAATCTTCCACACAGAGAAGTTTCTTACACTATTTTGTTTTCCACTGTAATTCAATACACCCATCTGTCCCTTTTTAGTAAATGCAGATCACTAGCCCAGTTTGAACATTCCAGGGGTACTGTCCAGCCTTTCCATGCAGCACCAGAAGGAATGTTAACTTTTGGCACCTCCAGCATTTCTTGAAGGATATTCTCCACTCTGCTATCCTTGCAGCAAAGGAACTGTATCATAGTGATGTTATTTATAGAAATATAATTAGTACCACTGTCTGCTTGTGAACCCTGTATCCTCAAAGCAGGGCATGTATACCAGATCTGGGAGCGTCTTAGAGCATTCATTTTGTCTTGTGACAGTGTCTTCAGTTGAGCTGAGTGTTTCTGTGCCTTTACTGAAAGCACATTGAGCAGTATCCCACCTCATAAGAAAAAGGCATTACTTGTGAAAAATCCTGCTGTGAAAAGGAGCACCCAAGTTGGTTATATTCAAATATGAGTTTATTACTTTTTTGTTAGTCACATGTCCCTGAAGATCTGCTGTTAGAATTACATCATTGTATTTTTTTAATGTAACAGATCGTGTGGGAGAATCTTCTTTATTTATCAATATTCTCCTTCCTGCTGCTATAGTTGAGTGGTTGTTCCACCAGCTGCAGTTGTTGGGCATGTACATATGTTTATCTATTGAATAATGCAGTGCCATCAGCTGCAGTTGTTGGACATGTACATATGTTTATATGTTGAATAATGCAGTGCCTTCACCTGCAGTTGTGTATGTACACATGTTTATCTGTTCAATAATGCAATGCCACCAGCTGCAGATGTTGGGCATGTACATATGTTTATCTGTTAATGCAGTGCCACCAGCTGCAGCTGTTGGGTATGTACATATGTTTATCTGTTGAATAATGCAGTGCCACTAACTGCAGTTGTTGGGCATGTAGATATGTTTATCTGCTGAATAATGTAGTGCCACCAGCTGCAGTTGTTGGGCATGTACATATGTTTAGCTATTGAATAATGCAGTGCCACCAGCTGCAGTTGTTGGGCATGTACATATATTTATCTGTTGAATAATGCAGTGCCACCAGCTGCACTTGGGCATTTACATATATTTATCTGCTGAATAATGCAGTGCCACCAGCTGCAGTTGTTGGGCATCTACATACATTTATCTGCTGAATAATGTAGTGCCAACAGCTGCAGTTGTTGTCTATGTACATTTGTTTATCTATTGAATAATGCAGTGCCACTAGCTGCATTTGCTGGTCATGTACATATGTTTTGTCTGATGAATGATGCAGTGCCACCAGCTGCAGTTGTTGGGCATATACATATATTTATCTGTTGAATAATGCAGTGCCACCAGCTGCAGTTGTTGGGCATGTGCATATGTTTATCTGATGAATAATGTAGTGCCAGGTCTTTTTTCCTCATTTGCAGGAGAGTGCTCATTTGTGGCACGGAATGAATTGGCGGATTCTTTGGCATTTCCAGTTATCTGACTTGCACTTTACATTGTGACATGCATTGGTGCTGATGCTTAGTTGATCCTGGAATGTGTGATTTTATAGAACAAATGCTAAATTCTGATTGGGTAATATACACATGACCTGGGATCCATCAAGGAGGATTCTCTCATAGATTGACTGGTGAGCTAGGTATATATTTTATTCCTTATTGACAGGTTATATTGTTAGGTTTGAGCAAAGATTTAGTCCCAAGCAAAAAAGTTGACATAACTCTTCCTGATGCAGTTTGGCTGTAAGCTAATGGACGCTGTTAGTATGCGCGTCCAGGAGAAACAGATTGGCTGACTCTTTCTTTATAATCTCTTGAGATTTTTTGGTGAGAGCACCAGTGTCATAGCAGTAGCGGGAGGGATGCAGGCTAAGCATTATGCTGCCTATTTTTTGGTATGCTGCTTGTCATACGTGTCATCATCTCCCTGTCCCATGCTGATCCATAGTCATTTTTATTGCGTGCACCTCATCACTTCTCGTTTTTTAGCACCTTTAACATTAATGGCAACGAAAACAAAACAATATTAACTTTTTTCATTTGCATACATTGAACATTACATATGATTTCTTACTTTGTAAGAACCATCATTTATGCAACATTGCATAAATTGCTCAATTCCTACATTCCTTAAACCTCACTCTTCCTCTTGAACATTATCTTGCATAGGTTCACAGATCAGTACTAAGCTAACTGCCCTTGTGGGCCATTTTAAGCCTAGCCAATTACCCCATGTGAGAATTGAACCCTGTACCTTGTGTCTGTAAGGTAAACGCCATAACCATTATGCCAACCCCACCCACGCATGTGTTGTTCCTACGATTTCTGTTTATTTTCTGTATACTTTGTTCCTTCTGTTTTCTAAAGATCCCACCTCCAGTTCTTTGGTCTCCTTTACAATATTCAATACTTCAAATACAGTTGGTTTAGATTTTGGTTTTCCATTTTTCTAGTAATGTCTTTTTTGGAAGCTAATAGAATTAAACTTAACAGGGCCTTACTGTTTCTAGACCATTCAGATCCAGTGCCCCAGCTCAAAAGAATCATTCCTGTAGTTATAGCCATTTACTTCTCCAGTATGTCTGACAGAATACTGTACAGGGAATTTTTAAAATCTGCCAGCTCATTGTACTCCCAAAAACATGTCCCCAGTTGCTTCTTTCTTCCCCATCACAACTCCAACATTTACTGTCTCCCTGAGGAAAAATTCTTTGAAATGTGCTTATTATATAAAAATATAGATGCAAACACTTCTAAGCAAAAATTCTAAATCTTCTGAACTTTGCATACTTGGGAGCCATACATATGCCCTCCCATTGTTCCTTTAATTGCTTGTCTGGTCTCTCGTTCCAATCTTTTCTAACTTCCTCTGACTTATTCTTATAGTCATTGTGCAATGTTTTATATGCCCTACTGATTTTTTAACAGTAGGTTCTGTTCTAGATTCAACTAAAAAAACTCTGCCAGAGCAGGTCTTTCATTTAGAACGCCTCTGTCTTTCTCTTTTTGGCACTACTATAATATCAATCCCTGGTATGGAAGACAGTCTCTAACCTGCAGTCCAGACAACTTCTTGGTCTCATCCCACTCTTATTACCTTTCCCGCTCTAGTTATTTGCTCCCAATGCCTTGGTTCCTTTCCCAGTTTTCTGCACTAAATTTCAGCCCTGTCTCACATATTTTCTTACTCTACTTGCAGTCATCCATATTGGCAAATTTGTTTCCCATTCCTATGTTGGCTTAGTTCTCAGAATACTTTCTGCAACTTTATTAATAGCTGTGAAATGTCCCTAAAAATCCGGTAATCCTAAACCAACTTCTTCTGTTGGGAGGTTGAACTTATCCATCCAGCCATCCACAACACCTGTTTCCCATTTTTGCACATGGGGTCAGGGGGGCACTTCAACAGTCATCTGTAGCCAAGATTTACACCACCAGTTGGCTAGCCTTGCTGTGGTAGTTCTTCCACCCCACGTACTCACACCTGTGACCAATTTAGTGTGTCCAGTCCACTTACTGCATGCCTTTAGAATGTGGGAGGAAACTGAAGCACCCAGAGGAAACCCACTCAAACACAGAGAGGACATGCAGACTCTGCACAGAAGGTACCCCAGCTGAGAATCAAACCGGGGAACCTCTTGCTGTGAGGTAACAATGCTATCCGCTGCTCCACTGTGCACCCCAGGATCAACTTGACTTATCTCACTTGATTCTTGCCCTCTTCTCCTCCAAGATGAATTCCTGCAACAATTTATTAATTATCGTCTACACCTTCTCCTCTGGTTAACAAAAACTATGCCTAAGCTGTATGTAAAACATTAGCATTTTCACTGTTGTATCTTGCTATCTGTATCCATAAACAAGAGGTAGATTCCAGTTTCTCAGTTTTTGTATTTTCTTTTAGTCTCTTCCCACTTATCCTTAGCTGCCCATGACAGAAGCCTTTTTAAGCCATGCCTCTAAATGCATCTTATTGCCCATACTTCTAAGTAAGTCATCGTGTCATGTCCCCATAAATGTGAGTATTGCTGAACCAATTTGCATGTGGTAAATAATTTACAGCTATAGCCCTTCATTTTCATTAATTTTATACCCCAAGATAGCGTTGAAACTATTTGAAATGGTCCGGAACACTAAATGTCCTTTTGTGGATTCCTCAAGCACAAAATATGTGCAATCAAGCTTTCTTTTTCTTGATTACTACAGCAGTTATAGCTGTGAATTGCTGAGTCAGTGGCTCTAAATGTAAATCAAATAACAAGGGGGAATAAAGACACCCCAGCTTGCTTCCTCTGTTCAAGTGCAACTTCTCGAATTACCCATCCACTTTAATTCTTGCCTTATCCTTCATATATCCTCCTAATTAACAATATTTTTGCATCAGGAAATGCAAATGCTTCCATTGCCATGCTAATAAAATCTTTTGAATGATTTTTCCACGTCGAGCCCCACCAACAACAGCTTTTTCTTGCATTCTGCTTCCCTATGAGTCATCATTGTTCTATTACTTTTGTCATATGTTTGCCTCCCCTCCACAAAACCACAGTGTCATATCTATCAATTTTGGCAACACATTTGCAACTCTTTTAACTAGCATAGGCATAAATGTTATAATCACGGTTTAAAATTGCAATAGGTCTGCTGGATTTTTACCATCATTGGGTAATACAACCACCACAGCTTTTTTTCAAGATGTTAATGCTTCCCCTCTTTTTAAAATACTATTAAAAATGTCATCCAGGTCTTTATTACTTCCAAGAGGATAAAGGGTCTCAAACATATGTCATATGCTGCCCAGCTGAAGAAACTCTAGCTCTATTCAGTCGCATACCGCCTACTCAGAGGTGATCTATGCCTGACGTACAAGGCCATGTCCAATCCGGAATTGTGGACATGCTCCACCTCAGAAAATCCAAATCCATCAGAGCCACGAGAGCAAGAGATTTGAACCTCAACACAGAAATAAATAGGACGTGCTGGAGGGACAGATTCATAACCCAGAGGCTCCCTACACTCTGGAACAGAATCCCAGTCCATGTTAGGCAGAGCCCCTCACTAACTCTCTTGAAGAGAAATCTTGACGAGTGGATGGGAGATCGTAGGTTTACCCTGGGGGTCATCTCTGTGTCACTGCTAGACAGAGGCACAGTAAACTAAACCCTAAATGGGCATAGTATTCTCATCCCAAGGGGTGGTGAAAGCCACACACACTCTGGCTAGGCTTATAAATGCCCTAGGGCAGATAGCCTAGTATGAACCTATGAACCTTCCCTCTCAACTTCCAAACTTCCACAGGAGTACCATCAGTTCCTGGAGAATTCCCTGCATGTTTATAATAACATCACCCTTTTTTGTCTCATCTCCTCCTGTAATAACTGTGAGGTGTTAAGCCTCATCTTCCTCTAACCTTGGCATAATTAAGTCTTCCAGAAATATTTCCATTTGCGATCTTTCTGGGTTTCCACATTTCTCTGCTTTGTAAAAATGTTCATAAAATTTCCAAATATTTCTTAGTACCTCTAAAAGGATCTCTGATTATTTTTCTTATCATGGACTCCTTTGCCAGCAGTCTTTTCTGCTTTCTGTTGCGTAAGTCATTGTGCTAAAAGATTTTGTATTCTGGAATTATCAGAAATAGTCGCTTAACAGCAGTCTTTCTAAACTCGTGCATATTATCTAAATGTTCACGTATTTCCTCTAGCACTCCATGGTGTTGCTTTAATTCTTGTTCTGCGAGATTCCCCTTATTCTGCAATACTTAAGTTTTTGTCAGCTCATCTAAGTAATTCCTATTACTTCTTAACCATAGCTCTTTCATTTCTACCCTATTTTTAAATTCAGTTTTCATTTTATCCCACTCACTAGCTATCCCTTCTGAAGAAATTTCTGTCTTCTCTAATAACTCTCAAATAATTTCCACAACACATTCCTTGAATTTGTATCTCTCGAACAGGTTCATAGGTGTGTACTAGGCTAATGGCCCTGGAGCCTTTACAAGCCTAGCCCATAAGGATTACCTTGGCATCGTGCCACCCAACCTTAGTTCCTAGTGCCTCTGTCGAGTAGAGCCACTGGAGTAATCCCCGGGGTGAATTTTCTATTTCCCATCCACTCATCAAAATTTCTCTTGAAGAGGTACAGTGAGGTGCTTTGCTTGACATGTATGAGAAGTCTGTTCCATAGCATGGGCAGTCTCTGGGTTATGAACCTGTCCCTCCAGCATGTTCTATTGTTTGCGTTAATGAGGTTGAGGTCTCTGGAGTGTGTGGTGGGGAGGGATTGGGATTTCTTTAGATGTAGCATTTCTAACAGAGCTGGGTCAGATATGGCTTAGTAAGTCAAGCAGATATTGCCTCTAAGTAGGCGATATGAGACAGAGAATAGTTGGAGTTTTTTTGAGTCTGTCCATATAGGACAAGTGTTTAAGGCCTAAGATCCTCTTTGGAGGTACTTTTGCAGCCTCTCTCCAGTTGTTGCAGGTGGCTAGTGAGGTACATGCCAAATGGGGTGTTGTACTCAATGATTGGCCTAATGAGGGAAGAGTAGAGCGAGACAATGACCTCTTTCTTCCTGAATGCAAAACCCTTAGTAATGAGATGTGCCACATAGAAAGACTTTCTGACCACAGTGGCAACTTGGTGGTCAAAAGAGAGATTGCTGTCAGCCTGTGTTCCCAGATTTCTTATAATGCCTTCTGTGTTCAGTGGACTACCATCATTGTGGTAATTCAAGGGAACTGAGTTTTTCCTAAATGGGATGAAGACACATTTTTTGGCATTGAGCTTAGGGCCATGGTTCTGACACCAGTCGGTCTCATTGAGGCTTTTCTGTAGGATGTCAGCATAACTTGGGGAGTTAATAATAGCTCCCAACTTTCAATCATCTGCGAACTTTGTCAGCCAAAGTCCCTTCCTGTTGGCCTGGACTTCAGAGAAGTAGATACCAAACAGGAGAGGACCCAGGACTGAACCCTGTAGGACTCCACTCATGACTGGTCGGCAGTCTGACTTGGAGTCAGCTACTTTCACACTGTGGGTTCTATCTGTGAGCCAGTTTGCAACCCACCTAGTGATGTAGGGGTTGATGCCTAGCTTAGTAAGTTTTTCTATGATTCCTGAGAGGGGAATGGTGTCAAAGGCCTTGGCCAGATCAAGGTAAGGCTGTATGAACCACCTTACCTTCATCCACAGCTGTGGTGACAGTCTCAAAGAAGGCATCCAAGTTGAGCAGGCATGATCTACCTTTCACAAAACCAAACTGTGTAGGATTCAGAGTTTGGAGATTCCCTATATCCTTGTTTATTAGGTCCATGATGATGTGTTCCATAGCTTTGCATGTCAGACTTGTCAGGCTAATGTTCTTTGTGGAGAGGGATGACTGTAGGTGGGAACGTGCTAATGTTTAATCTTTCCTTCATTACCCTGCATTTTTATCTTGGTTTTTATTGGTGCATGATCTAAAATAGTTTTTGGGTGTGTGTCTTACATGCTCCTGTGAAATATAATTTGTATCCCGTCTAGCCCAGTTACAGTACCTTGAAAGTAATATGTAAAATCTGTCCTAGTTCCTACTTGTGAATTCACATTTTCCATGCCAAATATTTTCATACACATTTTCAGAAGTCGACTGTCTTTTGTTATGTTTTACCTTCTAGGTCACCCTAGTATATCCTCACTAATGTAAATCAAGTCCCAGTCCTACCTGTAAGTCATATTCCATGCTGAAAGCCAATTACTCCTCCCATAATTTTCTTAAGCTCTGTAATAACAATTTTTTTGGAATATAAACACATGCCAGCACAATCTTCCTCCCTTGCCAATAGCACCTTACTATCACAAAGTTGCTATTATTATTATTATTATTGTTATTATTGTTATTATCATTATTATTACCTTTATTATCTTTTTTCTCCTTTTCTGTTACTATTTGGGCCCCTTCTGCAATCAATATTGTTACTCTCCTTTTCCTTTGTTCTTGATATTTTGTTCTATATCCATCCTGTAATCCTTTCTTTGTGAAATTTACATGATGATTTATTTCAAAATGTGTCTCCTGCAGCATTGCTATTTGCACAGTGGATTTATTAATTCAATGCTGCTTCCTTTTTGTCTGTGTCTGCCTGTAAGGCCATTTACATTCCAATATAATACGGATAAAGTAGACATTTGTGGTGATAAGCTGCTGCTCTCACCTGTTATATGTGACAGCTAACTTTTTTGAATGTGTATTTCCAACTTTTTTCTCCAGTTAAGAGAATTTCAACTTTTGTCTTACATGCACACATTAATGTTGGCAGGCTGATCCTTTATACAATTGTTTCTTCTCATCTACATCTGAACAGGTCATATTTTTCAAGATTTTTTATTGCTTTAATAAAGATCGTCAAACCAAATTCATTAAGAATACACTCATTTTCAACAAATGAAGTTTAACCTTCCAGATAGGGACAATTTGCGATATCAGCAGCTGCACCCACAGGCATCACCTAATCTAAAATTAAGGTTACCTATACTGAAGTACATGTTATATATAGCTTGTGTTCCCACTAATAACTTTCTGCTGTTCTTTTCATACTTGTATTTCCCTCCCAGGTATAAAAAAACAACTTGCATACTTTCAGAAAACATGGTTTCGCCCTATGAAAAAGTGCACTGGCTATCTTTAAATAAAACTAAATTGTGCACTGTTCTATTAAATGTGTTAAAAGTGTTAAGGCTACTGGACAGGCTACTTTCTCTTTTCACTTTTCATAATTTCAGAATTTTTCACTGAACTGCTTGCCGTTGTACTTTTAAACTTTGAGTTTCCATGTGCAAAGAATGTTTAGATCTCACAAGATTAATTGCTTGTACCTGCAGACAGCTCTATTCCATGTAAAAGTTGTCAGTAACAAGGAAAAAAATCTCTCTGCACATGCGTGAAGAATCTGTAAATTTCACTCAGAACACAATGTACAGAATTTCTGTAGCCAACTACCTTCAGCTGCAGACTTTGTCTCCTACTGAAAGTATTTGCTAATGAAAAAAAGCAGTTTTGTATAGTATGCAGTGAGGGATATTTTAAATTTAAGGGAGTCTTTTCAAAAAAGGTTGAACATGTAAACAAGTACTTTTGCTTAATTATAGATGCAAATATATAGCATTTTTCTAATACATAGCATTTTTCATACCTTTCATTTTGTTATATATTTCAAGCTAATTTGTTTACAAAAAGCATGTTTATGGCTTAAGCCAAGGACAGTAATGTAGACACCCACCCTTGTCAAAACAGGGGAAATTATCTTTATTTTTATATAGTGTAATATAATCAGTACACTTTCGTACTACCCCAACCCAGCAGCCCAAGATCACAGCATTATATTCTGTCCAGCCTGTCTTGTTATAATGTAAAGCTTATATTGGTTACAATTAAGCAAACTTAGTCAACCTTTTTTAAGAGACCCCCCCACACATTTAAAATACCTCTCACTTCACCTATACAAAACTGCTTTATTGTGTAACAAGCAGTTTTCTATCATGAAATGTTTTATAAAGTATTAATAAGAACAACATTTTTTCACTTACAGTTCTTTTTTTCCTTTAAGTCATCAGTGTTTAGAAGGACTCTGAAGTGGGGTATATGTTTTACAGTCCACTCACAAGTTTAACAAAGTCACCAAGATTCTAGTCTTTCCCAGCCACGTTTTTCTTGCTAAACCATATTTCACAAATGTGATTGATTCTTTATAGCCTCCAGTTTATTTACTGTTTTCAGTGTTGCTGGTCTTCTTCCTGATTATCTCCGTTTCCCAAAACCAGACTCTGTTTCAGTTCCAAGGTACTTCTGATTCTTGTTGTAAACTCTTGTTTTTTGTATGTTTCTGTCTTTCAGGCATTTTCCTTTGGAGCAGTGGAAAATGGTAAAGTGTCTTATGAGATTTATTGTCAGAAGAATGAGAAGCAAAGTCCTTTTCTGCTTGATGGCTCACTTTTTTTGATAAACTGTTTTTTATTCCTCCTTAGTTGGTTCTTCATCAAAAAATGTCTTTGATTCTCCAGAAAAAAATATTCTTAAGATGGCTGGATACTGCCTCTTGACATGCACTGATTTCTGGGTTAAATTTGCTTCTCTTCTGCCTAGTGTACAGTGAGTAATAATTTTCCTCAAACACTCTGCTGTGTCAAGTTTTTACACTTTTCCTTTCTTCCACAGTTTTGTCGGGATCAACTGTTTCTACTATTATAATTTCATCTTTGTTAATATAGGTCTTGACCGCTTTCTCATGGCCAGGTTTGGAGTACACACTTGGTGTGCCCTTTCAATTAACAATTCCTGCTGTGGGTTACCTGTCCAGTTTCATACTTCTGCTGTCAAAAAAATAATACAGTCTGTTCCTTCTAGTTTCTCTGGAACAGCAGAGAATCTCAAGTTTTCTCTGTGCACTCTCTCATTTTACTCTTTCTGTGTTTTTTTAACAGCTGTTCTTGAGGAGTCTCATAGTCACCCAGCTTTTTCTTCATTTCAGCCTCTGATTTTTGCAGTGTTATCAGTTCACCTGAATAGCTAAAGCTTTTATTTTTTCCAACCTTTTGTTACTGAGCTGATATATTCCTTCATCATCATCAACTCCATTTTTCCCATTTTTGACATGGAGTTGGGGTATTGCAATTGTCCCCATCTTTTTCAATTCAGTGCCACTCTCCTATTTTCTTTGGTGGTCATACCTGCCTATTGCAGGTCTTCTCTGACACAGTCCATCCATTTCTTTGCTGGATACCCTTGTTTCCTTGTGCCGTCTTCTTGTCTGTCCCAAATCAACTTCAGCAGGTTGTCTTCTGCTTTCCTGTACATATGCCTGAATCAGTGTAATCTCTTCTCTATGACCTTCTCTGCAATCAGAGTTACTTGTGCTCTCATGTCCTCATTTCTTCAAATGTCCCACAGTGTGTCCTGACACCTGTCTCTGGCATTTCATTTCCATGACCTATAACTTCCTCAGCTGCTGTACCTTCTCTGCCCAGGTTGCCATACCATACCTGTGCATTGGTCACACCACTGTTTTGTACACTTTACTTTTTATCTTCTTTGCCATTCTCCTGTTGCACACTGTGTTAACACTATGTGCCATTTGGCTGTGGCCTGTCTGATTCTGGCTTTGTCCTCCTCATTCAGTTTTCCCTTTTCCTGATCCACCCCTCCCAGATACTCAAAGCAGTTGACTTGTTCCGCTGTTTCCTTTCCATCTCAGTTCTCAGCTTCTTCTGATTTCCTCCATTGGCTGCCATTACAACTGTCTTTTCCTGTACTTAGTTTCATCCTGATGTGCCCTTCTCCAGTCATTTGCTGAAGTTCTTGTTCAGAGTCTGCTTGTAATTCCATATTGTCTGCATACAGTAACTTTGTTGATCCATCTTCCAAGATCTGTTTGCTGACGTTGTCCATCACCAGTATGAACTCGGTGCTTAACACTGATACACACCCACTCCCACTGGATACCATTTATGAGTCCAAACATTGTTCGTACTTGTGTCATTGGGTACTTGTACATAGCTTTCACTAATTCTGCTGGTGTTTCTGGGACATTGAACCGTCAAAGGATTGTCCAAATTAGTTTCTTGGGACATTCATCATATGCTTTCTCCAAGTTCAGTAATGTCCATTTGAACTCTTTCTACATCTCTAGCTTCTTCTGAACTATTTGGCTCATCTCCATACTACTCTATTGTTGATCAATCCATTTATCGGTCACTGTCTCTACAACAGTCATGCAGTGTGACGAGTGTGATGCTTGTATACAACCCACAACTGTAAATGTCCCATTTGTTCTTGTTCAAAGGCACTAGTATGCTTAGTCTTCAATCATCTGTGATACTCCTTTCTCTCTGTATAGCTATCAGTACACTCTGGAACTCTCTCTTCCCTAACTCACCCAGCATCTTATATCTGCTATGACCTCTTCTGAGCCTGCTGCTTCCCCGATTAGATTTTTCTTAATGCTGTTTTTACTTGCTCTAAGGTGGGCTCTTCCTCCTCTTTCATTGTAGGCCATGTCTGGGGCAGCGCAGCTTCTGTGGGGCTTTCTTCATTTAGAAGCTTCTGGAAGTACTCCTTCCATCTGCCCTGGATGTCCTGCGGACTGATGGTCAGGTTGTTGCTGGCATTCCTTATGGAAGGTGCCTGATGACTTTCTTCTTTATCTTTCTGACTTTGCCTTCAACTTGATAGTTTATTTAGGCCACCTACTGAGTCACTTTTCAGAAGCTGGTAGAGAGCTTCTGATGCGTTGTTCTTCACTATTGCAACTGTTCTCTTGGGCTTTTTGTTAGACAACCAGTATTCCTTTTTAGCTTGGTCTCTCTTTTCTAGCTTTCACTTTTATCTGCTTTCCTTCTTTCTTTCCAGATCAGGTAGGCCTCACACATGCTGTTTTGAAGTGCTGCCATTCTTTTTCACCTCTTTCCCTGAAGTGCTATAGCACGGAGTGTTTCCTTGGTCTCTTGTGATTTATCTCCAGTCAGCTTCCAAGTCTTTAGTTTAGTCTGTGTTCACCTTAGAGTTTTCTCTGACCACTGCTTGCAGCTGATTGTGGCAACTAGTGGTTTATGTTTTAGGCTGACTTTTCAATCACTGATTCCATCCGTGTCCTTTCCTTACAAGAAGGTTAAGAGCATTCTCAGATAACCCAAGCTGGTTAAATGGACACCTGCCAGTAGCGTATTGACACAGGGCTGCTGGTTATGTTGGCAGGTGTACACTGGCCAGTAGTAGAAAATAGACAATAGACCCCTGTAATCTTTAGAGTGGGTCCCTGGTATAGGTTGTAATAGACCGCGGTCCGCAACCTGTATCACTCACAAATACCCATATCTGTTTTTGGCATCATCACTCAGTGTGAGCAAATCACCTGCAGACAGTTTTCACATTGTCATGTGGATATCCCTGACACAGCATGCAATCTGTGATATGTGCTCTCCTGTCCAAAGAATATTGCACACCACAATGTTTTCTTTAATGTTCCAGCTACATTAATCATCTTTGAGTAAATTCAATTGATTTATTCCTCTAAATTACTGGAAGCTGTCTTAATAACTTGGGAGAGGCCCTGCGACCTAGCTTGTTAACTGCTAAGAAAATGAAAAGCTGCAAATCTTTTCTAAAGGCTTTGATTTAGTGAGGGTAAAAATGCAGTTGTCTATGAATATCCAGGGTGTGGAGAGCTTACTCCCCCTTTATTGGTATGGTTCAGGAAAAATACTGGTAAGTGAATGGCTGCACCATGGTTATCCCGGAAGCCACTTTGGGCAGAAGTGACAGATTTGTATGACAAGATTCTCTGTCTCTATGGAAAACTGAATAAGGTACTACTGAAGGGAGTGCATGAAGCTCAGACACCTTTCTTGCAGAATTTATGCCCTCAAGAATAAAAAGAATTTCATCTGAGATATAGATACTGACTCAAGTTGGGGTTTTGTCAATGCTTCTAGCATAAAATGTATGCCCCAAGGAGGAACTGCTTCCTTAACTGGTGGCTTGAGAAGGAAGACTCCTTTTAGAAAGGCTTTATAGAATTTGTCTGAGGCCAATGACTGTTCCTGTTGATCCATGTGAAAATTAAAAATGGCTGCTAACATGAATTTCAAAGTGAGGAAACCAGATCCTGAATCAAACATATGTGCTAGAAAACAGACACCATGTGGGACAGAGGCTGAAAAGGAGTCATCGTGTTGCAGTGATGCCCAAATAATAAATTGTTTCCACTTTCCACAATTCAGCTTCAAAGTGGATTCCTTTTGGGAATCAGACAGAATTCTACCTGCATTGGACAAAAGAGCTGGATTGCAGATAGTCTTTGAAACTGGAGAAACCAAGCACATTCAGTTTGAGGTTGAAATGGTCTGGGTGAGGCTTCCTGGAGGGGTGTGATAGCAGATCCTGTCTTGGATCAAGTATTGAGGGGGATGAAGCTGAGGTGAGGCCTCAGAAGGAGAAAGCAGATTTGCCTGGGCCAAAAGGGGGCAATGAGGATGACAGATGTTTTTGTATTTGATTGCATCATGCAGTAATCTGGGAATGAGGGATGAAGGTGGAAAGGCACACAAGTCTGGGGGGGCATTGCCTGACTTTACAGCATCCCTTGATGACCATCCCGGTGGAGGGATTATGGCAAAGTACTGGCTGCACTAGGTTTTGTCTGGGAAGCCAGTAGACTACTGCAAGGATGTCCCCATATAGAAAATATCTGCTGCACCACCAGTGTATTGAGAGGCCACTCATGAGACATTAGGATCAACTGCTTTGCCTGTCTACAAGGGAATTGAGCAACCCTTGGAATGTGCATTGCCACAAGAAAACTATGAAAGCTCATCATCTATTGACAAATTCTCATTGCTTCCCAGCATAGGGGCTATGAGATGGTTCCTCCTTGCTTGTTGATATACCAAACCACTGATGACATTGTCATTCTTGATAAAAATCACCTCCCGTGGAAGGCAGTGTTTACTGCAGTGCTAAGAGAACTACCCATATCTCCAGGGCACTGATGTAAAGGTCAGCCTGTTATGGAGTACATACCTTTTGGACTGTTCTATTTATAATCCCCCCACCCCAGGGAGGAGGCGTCTGAGGTAACTACTGCTTCTGGAGGCTGAAGAACAAATTGTCTACTGGAATGACTTTAAGGAGTGTCTAGCCCCCACTCTAAATGTTTGCCTGCAACTGTTGGTTATAGTGACCCAGGGTAAGGGTCTTAAAAGTTAAGACCACTGTGCTCTGAGGAGTCACTGCAGGATTCTCATATGATAGCAAGCGACCTCACCCATTAGTATAGACAAGGCCATTAGACTGTGCATCCTGGAGCCTAAAGCAGCCATTAGAGATGAAATCTGGAGAAGGCTCTGGGCAGCTAGTTTCATTGTCTGAATTCTGTCTAATGGGGGATACTACAGAAGTGGTCACTTCCAGCTGACATCCAATGAAGTGTATTGAGTTGGATGTAGGAATGAGTTCTAATAATTTATTGAAATGCCCAAGGACAGAGTCTTGACAAATAATCCCTGGCTGTAATCATGGACTCTGCTGTCAGGGCAGCTAGGAGCCAGTCGTCCAGATATGGGAAGACCCTGATTCTCTGAAGGTGTAGATGAGCTACTGTGACAGCCAAGCACTTGGTGAACACTCAGGAGTCTGTGGTGAGACCGAAGGGTAGGGCTCTGAATTGAAAGTGACTGTCAGCAAGATAGAAATGTTGATATCTCAGAGATCCTTTAGCTATGTTGATATGGAGGTACACATCCTGAAGATCCACTGAGCACACCCATGCCTGGACTGCACCATGACCATTCAGAATTGTATGTATGTATGTATGTGCATATTTATTATTATTTGTTTATTTTTTTTTAAATAATCCTTCAGCTGACTGAGGTCCAAGATGGGCCTGAGGTCTAGAGTTTTCTTTGGAACCAATAAGAACTTGTAAAAGGGATTCCATTACCATGACAGCAACAGCAACAGAGCTTTATAGAAAAGGAAAGTATTGTCATTTTGGTGTAATTTCCATGTATTAAGTAATAGTATGTAGTCTAGATTGAAATGCCCTGCTGCCTTTCTTACAGTAGTGATGTTTAGTGCAAGTAATTCTGGCTGTGTAGATAAGAAAGCATTTATTACTTCATGCTTATAAAATTGAGTGCATGCTAATCCCTCTTTGCAGTGTTGTTTGGGATGTCTTGCTGATATAAGATTCAAAGAGATTGCCTTGTTCTTTAAGTTATCCTCACATGCTACTAGTTAAAGAATTTTATTCTTTTTTATCTGTGCATTCCGTAGGGCACATGTACACCTGGTTGTAGAAGTGGTAATATACTTTTAGCATGGATGTCTAATGTTGTGCAGTGTCTCCAAGGGTGTGGACAGAAAATGTCTTGTATAACATTGTGTTGCTATTTTCCTTGCACTATGTCTGGTCTTTTGCCTACAGGCATGGTTAATGCCCATCCATCTGGGACATCGGTGTGCACCCAGTGTAAGATAGACACCTGCTCCTGCCATTTCAGGCCTTTCTTGCTGCTGTTTGCAGTGTTTACATTGTTCGTGCATTGTGTCTGTAGTGCAGTGCTGTTCAGCCTGCTGCAGGGTTCTGCACAGATACGTATCCTTTGGGGTTTTCTTGTCTCCCACTGTTGTTGTAGTTTAGGTAGGTTTATTAAATCTGTTTAGTCTGGCAGCTGTGACAGTGCAGTATGGAAGCTGTGACAGTGCAGTATGGAATGTCAGGGGCTAAGAAATGTAGATATTCTTGTGGTGGACAAATTCCCCACAAAGGCTTCTGTAGCATTTTTTGTTTGATCACTGAGCAGATCATAGAAGACTGCAAGATCTGTCAGGGGTATACTCCTAAAACCTTCAGAAGTAGGCAGTGTTCCTTGCAAAACTACTGTGATCAGAAGAAGCCTGGGGTCTGCACTTGGCCTGCCATGGCATCCTCAAGTTCATACATGGCCTCTGACTCCCGAAGATGAAAACAAGTGAAGAAGAAGGTTAAGAAGAATGCGGTTTACACAACTGACATCCAACATCTCCTTATAACTCAAGGATATAAACCCCAGTTGGAAAATGTTGTATTGCTCCAGACAGCATTTCTCATTATTCTGAGGTTGCTAATAAAAGCACATTTAGAAACTGTCATGCCAAGGGGAAACAAGCATGTACCACCAAGCAAACAATCAGGTTCCAGTTCTTGGTCAAGAAATCCTGTCACAGACAGTTGTGGCCAAAAGCCACATCATCCTTTTGGAAAGAGAGCTCATGCAACCCGCCATCTTGGTAACTGATGGAGTAGAAGACCAAGAGCCCTGTCCACAGGTTCAGACTTCTAAGGCAGATTTCTCAGTAAAAGGATTGTAAAGGTGAGATGCAGATACTTTATCTCAATTTCCCATGCAGCTATCCTGTTCTCAGACAACATCAGGGTCTGTTTCAATCCTCCTTCTCATAGGTTATCCTTGAACAGTGGACTTGCTTGAGTCAGGCCTTGCAGAACCTGTGGCCAAGCTGTTGTCCCTATGAGTTTCCTCTGCTAAAAAGTGAAAAGAGAGAGAGAGAGAGAGAGGCATCTCTTGTGAAGATAGAGGATGATTCTCATGAGAACAATTATGAAATGGAGTACTTTCTATATTTCCTTCCCTTTAGGATATGATGGCAAAACTGAAACCGACATTGTGAAGTTGTTCTATCTCTCCGTACATTCTTACTGATGGGTTCAGAACCGATCCTCAGCTCTGACTCGGCCAACTGCAAAAGCTCGAAGTCTTCAGCTAGCTCGAGGCCCATTCCCTATCCCATGATATACCTTGTGCTTCCCCCAGATCTTGTTTGCCGCCGCAACAGATCGGGAGTGCTTCAACAGCTCTGGCCAGTAAAAAATTAATATTTCACTTAAAAGTGATAGTTTCGCTTGGTAGTTAGTTTTTTGTAGTTAGATAACTTTTCCTTATCTTGTTACCGTAGTTAGTCAGCATTAAAATTTATAGTGTGTGCGTTTTGCTAGTTGTTGGTGGCCGTGTTTTCTTAGGCCATTTATTTCTTCTTATCTCCCTCAGTGTAACAACTCGATTAAGTTAGAGGGTTGTTTGAATTTCTTTCTCCCTTCCCTAGAGTGCGTTAAGGCTAGTTGAGCCTAAGCCCAAGTTTTAGGGCAGTAGTTATTCTTCGTACTGTATGCGTTTTTACATATATTGTAGAAGTTAGGGCTCTGTTTTTTTTTATTAGGGCTATATTCTATAGTACTGTGTGTTTCCTTTAATAGTTAGTGCATATAGTGTGTTCTATAACTTTATTAAACTGTTGCATGATAAGTCAAGCTAGAGATATTGATAGTTTCTGCCATGTCTCAGCAAGAGAAAGCTAAATCTGGATTTAAAAAATGTCCTAAATGTGGACAAAAAAATGTCGATAACAGATGGTCCCACAGAATATGCTTTAGATGAAGTTCACCTACAGGAGAACTGTGCTATCTGTCATTCATTTAGCTTTCGTGTTCTTCATGAACGTAAGAGTAAACTGATAGCCATGAGATTACTGAAGTCTTCCTTTCAGGAATCATTGGATAAGGACAAATCACTGGACAAGACATCCAAATCTTCAAAGACTTTGTCTTCTAAGTCTTCTTCTGGGTCAGAGCCAAAAAACGGTTCATTGACCTTAAAACCGATTGGGATTCCTACCTCGGCTCCACTGCTTTCAGAACTGGAGGTTGTTACTATTTGTAGGAGCCGATCCCCGATATTGGAGCCAGTATCTCCTACTTTAAAGTCCCCAATCATTCAGTCAGTGGCCTCTTCCATAGCCTCTTCCCGGTCCTCAAGACTTTCTGATAAAGATGTGGATCATGTGGTACAGAGGCTGGCCAAACTTTTATTGAGGCTGATCCCTGGGACTTCGGAACTGACAAACCCACCCCTCCACCATCCTCTGTTCCTCCTCCGATCTGTCTTGAAGTTTTGGAGCCGGAGTACTCGGAGCTGATGATTGTGGAGCCTTCGGGCCCGATGCCTACTTCAGGCTTGTCGGCCCCGACAACCCTGACATCTTTGGTGACAACCGAGGGGTATAGGAGCTGACATTCATCGGATGGATCTGGGGAGGATAGTCGGACTGATTTTTCGGTTCCAACTTTGCCTCTCGGGGCCTTGGCTCGGGTGAGCTTGGCTCCAACCTCAGGCTTGGAGCCCTCTGTTTTGGCGCCGAGGGAATCTTCCATTTTTTCGGATCCGGGGGTTTCTTTGCATCGGGACCGAGGTGCCTTCGATGCTATGAGGAGGGTGATGTCTGTGCCGACAACCACAACATCAGAACCAGTAGCTCCTTCCTCCAGAGCACTGGTGTCTACTTCTTCTTCTTCACACGTCCATCTAAAGCGTAAAGACCTTGAGCCTCAGGAAGCTCTGCTCTTCCGAGACCTCTCCAAAAGCTCCCACTGAAGAGGTTCCCAGGAAGAGACTTTGCAAGAGGAAGCATCTGGACTTCCCACAGGAATCCATCACTTCAGACACTGACTTAGATGAGTCAGAAGGGTTTCCATGGTCCCCCTCGGAGGATATCTCCTTCGCAGATATCCTGGAAATTCTTAAGCAGGGGGGTGACTGGAAGTCCCTTAACCCTACTGATGATGAGTCAGTGCTTCTGAGGGTTTTTGGGTCTCAACCCTCCACCTCTTGGGTATCTCCACCCTTTGATGAGTTGATTGAGCTAATCTTTTGAAGGGTGTGGGAGTCCCCTGATACCATGGAGCCTGTCCCTAGGAGACCTAATAAATTTATACTTTCCCCCCAGGACAAGACCTTCCTGACCAAAGGAGTGCCTGCGCATGCTATGGTGCTGGCGGCAGCCACCAAGAAGGAACTGTTAGAAACTTCTACGTCTGTCCAGCCTCCTAACAAGGATTCTAGGATCATGGACAGATACGGTAAGCACATGTTTAGATCAGTGACTTTTGCTCTCATAGGTTCATAGGTAGGTACTAGGCTATCTGCCCAAAGGCATTTATAAGTCTAAGTGGAATATGTTGGCTTTCGCCATCCCCTTAGATTAGTTCCCTGTGCCTCTGTCCAGCAGAGCCATTGAAGTGATCCTGGGGTAGACTTTATTTCCCATCCACTCATCAAGGTTTCTCTTGAAGAGGGTTAGCGAGGAGCTCTGCCTAATGTAGATTGGAGTCTTGTTCCAGAGCATGGGGAAGTCTCTGGGACAGGAATCTGTCCCTCCAGCACATCCTATTTATTGTTGTGGTGAGGTTTAGATCCCTGGAGCGTGTGGCTCAAGGGGATATGGTTTTCTTTAGGTGGAGCATGTCAATCAATTCTGGGTTGGACATGCCCTTGTATGTCGGGCAGAGATCACCTCTGAGTAGGCAGTATGCAACCGAGTACAACTGGAGTTTCTTCAGTCAAGCTGCATAGGGCATCTGCTTGAAGCCAGTGATCCTCTTGGTGAGGTACTTCTGTGGTCTTTCCAGTTGTTGCAGGTGTCTTGTAAGGTACATCCCAAATGGGGCATTGTACTCTATGATGGGTCTGATGAATGATGCATAGAGGGGCCCAATGACCTCTTTAGATCTGGATGCAAACCCTTTTGTGATTAGGTGGGCCACATAGAAGGATTTTCTAACCACTTTGGCAATGTGATTATCAAAGGAGAGGTTACAATCTACTTGGGTCCCCAGATCCCTTATTACATCTTCCGTATTTATGGGGCTACCACCTATGTGGTAGTTTGTGGGTACTTTGTTTTTTCCAAAGGGGAAGACTATGCACTTTTTGGCATTTAGCTTGTGGCCATGGTTTTGACACCCAGGTATCTGTCTCAGTGAGACCCTTTTGGAGGATGTCTGTGTCAGCCAGAGAGTCAATTATAGCCCCTTGTTTGCAGTCGTCTGTGAACTTGGTCAGCCATAGTCCTTCTGTGCTTGCCTGTACCTCTGAGAAGTTTATGCCGAACAGGAGGGGTCCTAGGACTGAGCCCTGGGGAAAGCCACTTGTAACCAGTTTAGAGTCAGACCTAGCTCCTGCAGCTCTTACGATGTGGGTTCTGTCCGTGAGCCAGTTTGCAACCCATCTCGTGATTTAGGGATTTATATTCAGCCTGGTGAGCTTGTCTATAATACCTGAGTGGGGAATGGTGTCGAAGGTCTTTGCGAGGTCTAGGTAAGCTGTGTGGACCACCTTTCCCTCGTCTATATCCTTGGTAACTGTCTCAAAGAAGTCCACCAGGTTTAGGAGGCATGATCTGCCCTTAATAAAGCCGAACTGGGTAGGGTCTGGTGTTTGGAGGTTTCCAATGTCTCTGTTAATGAGATCCATGATGATGCGCTCCATAGCTTTGCAGACCAAGCTAGTCAGGCTTATAGAGCAATAGTTCCGGGGTCCGTTGTGGCTCCACCTTTATGGAGTGGAATAACTGTTGCTGTGCACCACTCTGTGGGCACATAGCCTGTGGAGAGGCTGAGTTTAAACAGTGTGTTTAGGTAAGGGGTTAGTTCATCTTTGAGCTCGTGTAGGACGCAGCCTGGGACACACTGGCCGGTCCCATTGATGCTGTGTTTTTGGCTTTGGAGAGGGCTATTTTAACCTGAGTGTCTGTGAATTCAGGGGCACTACATTCTTCTGGTATAGTTATGAGCCTTTTTGGGGGTGAGAGGGGGTGAAGTTTGCACTGAACCTGTCTGCCAGGATGTTGGCTATATCTGAAGGTTCAGTGTATTTTTTGCCATTCTGCCATAACTCTGAGCAGATCTGAGAATTGCCATTTAGATTCTTGACATAGCTAGCAAATGCCTTGTGGTTAATCTTTGGAGTCCATGGCAATTTTTTTTCAAAGCTAGCCTTGGATGATTTTATGAGGGAACGTAGTTTATTGCTGATACTGATCAGGGATGTCCTCCCTTCTTGGGATTTTACTCTTTTCTGTACTAGTTTCCTCCTTCTATTGTATAGCTTGTTTATGGCAGGGGTCCACCAGACTGGTTTCCTTTTCTTGGAGGAGTGAGTCTTGGTTGGGATAGCACGATCCATGCATTCTTGTAGGTGCCCGTAGAGTGCATTCTCCGATCATTGAACTAACACATTTCACAAGGTTGCAAAGGGATATCCTGAAAGAACTAGGAGATACTCTACAGGGTTCAGTAGCTGCGGGGGTCTCAGAGCAGGTAACTTCCCAACTCACTACCCTAAATTCTCTCGTAAACTCTTCCATGCACCTGGTCTCCTATGCAGCTGATGGAATGAGTAGGGCAGCGGGGACAGGAATTGCTCTTAGGAGACATTCCTGGATGCGCTTGTGTTCCTTTGCAGAGCCCTTTAAGTCATGCTTTATTGGCACCCCTTTTGATGGCTCGTCCCCTTTTTGGACCCAAAGTGAAGGAAACCCTTACCAGGAGTCAACAGGATGGAAAGACTCTGCCATCGGAGTCCACTTTTCCACCCCTACCAGACCTTACCCCACAGGTCAGAAGGCAGGGAAGATGTGGTTCCGTAAAACTCGAGGAGCTTTCCAGGACACTCATGGTGAACCCCCCTCTAAAGGCAGAGGAGGGGGTAACAATGGAAGACCCCTTCCACATGGCAGAGGGGGGTCCACAGAACCAGGGCGACAAGAGATCAGTTCTTTGGCAAGCGCTATCAGCACTCCTGAGAGGAGGCCCACCTGTCTATCTCTGGAGGTAGTCGGGGGACACTTCTCTTTGCACCGTGACGCTTGGCTAAAAATAACAAAAGACAGCTGGGTACAAATCTTCATATCCAGAGGATACTCTATTCCCTTTGCCACCCCCGCCTTATAAGGAAAATCCCGGACTTTCCACCCAGTCACAGGGAACAGGCAGCCTCAGAGATTCAAAGGTTGCTGGAAAAGAGTCATCCAGCTAGTCCCAGCAGACTAAAGAGGATCCAGAACTTACTCAAGGTTCTTTTTAGTTTCAAAGAGAACAGGGGACCGGAGGCCCATTTTGGATCTCAGCAGACTAAACAAGTTGGTCAGAAAAACAAAATTCTGGATGGTCACGCTACAGTCAATTGTTCCCTTTTTAGGGAAAGACCATTGGATGTGTCCGATAGATCTCCCGAATGCATACTACCACATAAAAATGGACAGGCCCAGAGTTCATCTGCAGTTTCGGTTGGGAGCCAGTCATTATCAATTTCGGGCTCTGCCGTTTGGTCTCACTACATCCCCCAGTGTGTTCACCAAATGCATCGCAGTAGTCACGGCTCATCTGAGACGTTTGGGATTCCAGGTGTTTCCATACCTAGATGACTGGCTCCTCACTGCCGCCACCAAGCATCAACTTATAGAAGCAAGGGGACACAGCTTTGAACCTCTGCAGTCAGTTGGGAATTACTATAAATTCAGGAAAATCTGCCTTGTCGCCATTGCAACATCCCGTTTTTATAGGAGCAGAGCTAAATACTGTCATTATGGCCCTAAACCTTCCTCCAGAAAGAGTTTGTGTTCTATGAAATCAGGTGCTGGACCTGATTCCGAGAGAAAAAAACCCTGTGTCAATGGTACTCCATTTGCTAGGGACAATGGCGGCAGCGATCATTCATTGCGATTCCTTTGGGTCAGATGCATATGCATGTACTACAATGGCTTCTGTTCACGCAATGGTCCTTTCAAGAACTCCCAATGTTGCACACAATTTTGATAACGAATTCCTGCAAGAAGGACCTTCAGTGGTGGCTGACATCTCACCAAGTAACTCTAGATTGCCCCTTTGTTCTACCCGCTCCCGTAGCCACGGATGCCTCCCTGATAGGGTGGGGAGGGGGGCTTTATCAGGGGAGAACAGCCAAAGCACGTGGAACAGATACAAGGCTCACCTGCATATCAATGTTCTGGAGATGAGAGCGGCTCGTCTAGCATTGCAGTCCTTTCAAGACTCTTTGTCTGGGAACTATTGCAATTCAGACAGACAATATGTCACTGGTTTGGTACATAAACAGACAAGGAGGAACCAGATCTTACCCCCTGTGTCAAGAGGCCCTGAGAGTATGGCAGTGGGAAATTTCCACCCAGTGCTTTCTGATAGCAATGCACATCCCGGGGAGATCCAGTGTGATAGCAGATAAGATGAGGAGGGCGATTCTACTGCTTCACGAGTGGTCCCTAAAAGAAGTAGCGGAAAGGATATTTCACAGATGAGGCTTGCCTTGCTGAGATCTCTTTGCAACTCCAACAAACATGAATTGCAGCAGCTACTTTGCCCTAATCCCCCCTCGGGGGATGCCCCAAGGGATGCACTTGTACACAATTGGCCCCTGGGTCTCCTGTATGCCTTCCCTCCCTTTCCTCTGATACCCAAAGTTTTACAGAAAGCCAAGGCTGTGGAAAGGACCATCATTCTAATAGCCCCTTTTTGGCCTCATCAGATTTGGTTTCCCTTCCTCCAGCCTCATCTATTGGAAGAACCTTGGATTCTGGCCCCAGTATCAGATCTCCTGACTCATTCATCAGGGGTTCTCCACCCTTCTCTTCATTCCCTCAAACTGACAGATTGGCTGCTCCAATTCCAAACATAAACAGGATTCACAATCTGTCAGCTGCGACTCAACATATTTTAACATCCTCTCATAAATTGTCTCCCAGGAAGTTGTATCTTAGTAAATGGAGAAGGTTTTCTATATGGGCACTTCAGAACAATATTGATCCGTACCTAGCTTCAATTTCATCCATTCTGGAGTTTTTGACTAAACTTTTCAATGAAGGGGCAGCGGCAGCAACCATTAGAGTTCAATTGGCAGTGATTGCTAACTTTCATCTAGGTGACCAGGGATCTAATATTATGTCACATAGACTCTCTAAAGCCTTTCTCAAGGGTACTGTCCATTTGAGACCACCCATCAAAGCTCCAGTTATGCCATGGAACTTAAATTTTGTTCTTTCCTGTATAATCCTGCCCCCCTTTGAACCAGCCGCATCTTGTGACTTGAAATACCTGTCATGGAAAACCATATCTTTAATAGCTATTACGTCTGCTCACAGGGTTTCGGAGTTACAGGCCTTGTCCATTAAACCTCCTTATTTGATTTTCCATAATGACAGTCTCTCACTCAGGATGAATCCTTCATTCTTACCAAACGTTTGCTCAGAGACAAATCTCAACCAATCTATTGAATTGCCCGTATTTTTCCCTAATTACACTAATGAAGTGGAACCTATGCTGGACAAACTTGATGTTCACAGACAGCTTTGATTCTATTTAGACAGGACCAAACATGTCAGGAAAACAGATCAGCTTTTTGTTTCCTTTTCAGAGTCTAAAAAAAGCACTCTAGTGGCGAAAACCACTTTATCAAAATGGTTATCAAATTGTATATACTTCACTTACACTTCAGTGAATACACCGTTACGACAGAAAAAAAAAGCCCGCTCTACTAGAGCTGTATCTACTTCATTAGCCTTTACGGCTAAATTACCATTAGATACTGTTTGTGCAGCAGCTACTTGGTTAAGGCCTCATACCTTCATCACTCATTATAAAGTAGATAAGACCTCCAGGGACAGGGCCTCCTTTGGTTCCACTGTCTTGAAGAACATTCTCCCATGAGACACCCGAGAAAGATGGTGCTTGGGACGCTACCCATCAGTAAGACTGTCTGGAGAGCTAGAACAACTTCACATAAAGAAATTATGTACTCACCATAACGTTCCATGTGAGTTGTTTATCTCACCTTCATTCTTATGTCCTGCCCTCCATCCCCCATCCAGGCTTCTTGAGGACCGAGATTTTATTTATGTCATGGTGTTACTGTTTCTTATCTGGTTTCCAGTATTAGCACATTACTAGTAGTATGTAGCCTGTTGGCAGAAAACAAGATTTGATGGAAGCACAAGGTGCATCATGGGATAGGGAGAGTGGACCTTGAGCTAGTTGAAAACCTCGAGCTTTTGCAGTTGGCCGAGTTGGAGCCAAGGATTGGCTCCGAACCCATCAGTAAGAATGAAGGCGAGATGAACAACTCACATGGAATGTTATGGTGAGTACATAACTTCTTTTAATAGCTGTCAAGCTGACAACTTCCCCCTGTTGGGTCATGCCACACTTGAGAATAAGTGGGCCGATCAGTTGTATAAAGGCAGTGGTTGGCAGAAGTGAGGGGGGAGGGGTTAAACACAGTACTGATGTGTGATCAGAATATGTTAAATACAACTTATTGTACGGTTAAGATTGTAACATTACAGTTACAACAGGTAAGGAGAAATGTTCTCTCTAAGGAGTTGTAACACTAGAGTGGATTGTATTGGTTAGTAGCTCATTGGGATTGTCCCAATGTACAGTGGATATCAAAAGTGTACACACCCCTGTTAAAATGCCAGATTTTTGTGATATAAAAAAATGAGACCACAATAAATCATTTCAAAACTTTTCCCATCTTTAATGTGACCTATAACCTGTACAATTCAATTGAAAAGCAAACATCTGTTAGGGGAAAAAATATAAAAAATAAAAAACATACAATACGTTGGTTGCATAAGTGTGCATACCCTTAAACTAATACTTTGTTTTGTGCACACACCCTTAAACTAATACTTTGTTGAAGCACCTTTTGATTTAATTAAAACATTCAGTCTTCTTGGATACACACCTGCCATCATTTAAAGAGACTCTGATTAACCCCAAATAAAGTTCAGCTGTCAAGATTTTCCTGACATTTACTCAATTGCCTGTTACAGAAAAAGCCAAGGTTCACAAAGAGCTTACAAAGTATCAAATGGATCTCATTGGTGAAAGGTATCAGTCAGGAGAAGGATGCAAAAAAATTTCCACAGCATTGGATATGCCATGGAACACAGTGAAGACAGTCGTAAAAAAGTAGAGAAAGTATGGGACAACAGTGATGTTGCAAAGAACTGGACATCCCTCCAAAATTGGTGAAAAGACTAGACAAAAACTGGTTAGGGAGGTTGCCAACAGACCTACAGCAACACTGAAGGAGCTGCAAGAATTTCTAGCAAGTACTGGTTGTGTACTACATGTGACAACAATCTCCCATGTTCTCCATATGTCTGGACTGTGGGGTAGGGTTGCAAGACAGAAGCCTTTTCTTACACAGAAAAACATCCAGGCCCGTCTAAAATTTGCAAAACAATACATCAAGTCTCCCAAAAGCATGTTTGAAAATATATTATGGTCTGATGAGATCAAGGTTTAACTTTTTGGCCACAATTCCAAAAGGTACGTTTGGCACAAAAACAACACTTTTCATCACCAGAAGAACAGAGTCTATATTACGTGATGGAATGATTTGGTGATCGAACACCTAAACATCGACCAAGTAATATTGACCTGCAAAACAGCGAACGCCGCCAGGAAACGTTACTGTCGGCCACAAAAAAAAAAATTTACTTTACAGCCAAACTAAGTGGGGGGCCCCCCCCAACTAAATATACCAACTCCAAGATCGCTCCATAGTGGAGAAAACGGCAAAATCTAGCGAACGGCCAAGGAAAATCTTTCCCTGTATTAAATTGGCCGTTCACTGTTTTTTGTTTTCGAAATTACATGGTGGATGATTAGGTGTTCGATCACCTAATCATTCAATCAGGTAATATAGATTCAAAAGAACACCATCCCCACAGTGAAGCATGGTGGTGGCAGTATCATGCTTTGGGGTTGCTTTTCTTCAGCTAGAACTGGGGCTTTAGTCAAGGGGGAGGGAATTATGAACAGTTACAAAATACCAGTCACTTTTGGCCCAAAACCTTTAGGCATCTGCTAGAAAGCTGAAGACGAAGAGGAATTTCACCTTTCAACACAACAATAACACCAAGCATACATCCAGATCAACAAAAGAATGACTTCACCAGAAGAAAATTAAAGTGTTGGAGTGGCCCAGCCAGAGTCTCGACCTAAATCCAATAGAAAGTCTGTGGGGTGACCTGAAGAGGGCTGTGCACAAGAGATGCTCTCGCAATCTGATAGATTTGGGGCGCTTTTGCAAGGAAGAGTGGGCAAATATTGCCAAGTCATGATGTGCCATGCTGATCGATTCCTACCCAAGAAGACTGAATGCTGTAATTAAATCAAAAGGTGCTTCAACAAAGTATTAGTTTAAGGGTGTGCACACTTATGCAACCAGCTTATTGTACTTTTTTATTTTTTATATATTTTCCCCTAACAGATTTGTTTGTTTTTCAATTGAATGTGTACAGGTTATAGGTCACATTAAAGGTGGGAAAAGTTTTGAAATGATTTATTCTGGTCTCATATTTTTATATCACAAAAAAACTGGCATTTTAACAGGGGTGTGTATACTTTTTATATCCACTGTAAAGCTTAAGTTTTATTTGTGTTTTTTTTCTCCAGGACTGTTTCCTTCTAGAAAATCTGCACATTCAGAAAATTGGTTTTGTCACCTTTTTTTAAATCTGCACATTCAGAAAATTGTTTTTTTTTTCACTTATTTTTAAGTGTCTCTTGTTAGAGGAAGCAGACCTGTTTTTATGACTGTTGATGATAAAATACAAGTACCGTGTCAATGAAATTTTACTTTGTCATTTCAGTTATCTACCAGTGAATCTGTCCAGCAGCATATGGACTTCCTAACCAAACAGCTTCTGATTCTTGGGGAAGTGAACGAAATCTACATGGAAAAGCTACAGCATTGTAATGCAGACACTTCTAAGGTAGGCTTAACATTTAAACAAAATAAGGCAGTCTGTTTTTATAGCTTTTGAGGAACTGGAATAGATGTGCATTTTCTTTTATCATTTTGAGGCTACACATCAAGTGGAAAAAAATATCATTTTTTTTTTCATTCATGTAAAAGGTATCGCAGATGCAGTTTTTCTTACTCAGTTGCACTTTGAACTTTGTAGTAATTGTGTACCACTGTTTAGTTACTTTTTTTTGAAGTACTGTCAGGTACATGGGATTCCACGAGTGATAGTGCAGAATGAAACTCAAGGGGTAAGGATGAATGGAAACATGAGGCAGTGAAAGAGAAGATGAAGAAAGGGAATGGGCAGGTGGTGGTGCTCTGATGTTAGAAGTCGTGGTAAAGAATTGAAAACCTTCAGTAAATTTGAAGTATATTGGTCATGTTCTAAAAAAGTTTAACAAACCTTCAGTTAGATATAACTGCCTTATCATACACAAAACCAAATCATACGCTTTTTAAAGCAAAAATAGTGTTATGTTTGCATTGTGTTTTGATGATAGACAGCACCTGGATTTTTTCTCGGAGCTGAAAATCCTTGCCATGATATCATGAAAGACCGACCTCACAGTGTCTCACTCCCTAAATTACATAAGTTACTAATACTATATTTTCATGCTAAATACATAAGTAATGGTTTTCTTACTTCCTAGAAAGAAGGTGTCAATTAGTTTTTGCAGTTGGGACACCTCACATTGAAAATGAACAAATGTAAGTATGTAGTAGTAAAACCATAATGCAAGTATTTCAGCTTCTAAAAAAAAGTTGGTTTTGTGTACCCATAATGCTCTGCTGTATGTAAATGATGGTGTAATACCTACCATGATATCATTTTTGGGTGTAGTTACAGAGAAAAAACAAGTAAACAGTGAAACTAAAAAATCCAAAAATACACTATAAATCATTTTTTTACAAAATTACTTGCAGTTTTGGCAGAAGAGTGTAATGGGAAGTGAAATTATTTATAAAACAAAAATGCTTCAAAAATGACCCAGTGTAGATAGCCAGGAGTTTGACAAAAAAACAATGTGAAAAAGATAAGGTGGTTAAAGTCAACAAAGGTGAATCATTAAAAGAACATATATTCTTCAGGTCCAGCTGAACTTTTCAGAGAGAATTAAATGGCTCCTTTGAACAAAGAATCAAAGTATTACCAAAAGTACCAAAATTCTCTCCAGTCTAAGATTATTTGTTGATACCCTAATTTGCATCCCTTTGGTTGTGTTGTATCCATGAAAATAGCATTGGATGAGTTGCATTTCATCAGTATTTAACCTGTCTAGGCCAACTGTAAGTGTATCTAGTTTGGCTGCTGTCTTAACACAGATTTCCTTTGACTATAAAACTTTGCAAAGGAGATTTTAATGTACAACAAGAGTCTAATGAAGTAATATGGATGTACACTGGTACCTTTGTAGGACTGATCTCATTCTTTAATCAGAACATAGAGATGCAGAGAAGGTACAGTAGAGAGGCGATTATCCGAACACTGATTTTGTAAAACATCAGTTATTCGAACCAGCTTTCCAAAGTTTTCAGGTAGGAAGAAGCATAATGTCTGAATATGTAAACATTATACATATTCGCTTGAGCATGTTTTTTGAGCTTGTAGTCAGCTCATGTGTGAAAAATATTCCTTATTGTCCACTGAAATTGCTGAATGGTAGAAAAGTGTATTCCTGCATGCAGTAAAAAAAAAAAAAACAAGATTTTAGAAGTTTTTTTATCCAGTTCAGTTACATGTTTGATTATCCGAACAGTTTGATTATCCAAACTACCCTAGGTCCCAATTAGTTCGGTTAATTGACTCTCTACTGTACTCACAAAAGGTCAACAAGGTAACTGATTTGATAAGTGCCTGCTTTGGCATAGAGGGATAAAGCAGTAACTGTGGTCCAGGCAACCTGAGTTCCATTAGTGGCTCAGGTGTCTGAAGTGCTGTCTGGGAGGGACGGTCATTTGGGGTTGTTCCCTTTGGGGAAGCATGGTCCATAGAGGAGAGTAGTTTCAGACGTAACAACAGGGGGAGGGATAAAGGAATGATGGTAGATCATTGCAACACTTCAAAGGAGCAAGGAGGATGTGCAGTCATGGGATGCTGTAGTGATACTAATTGTCCTGACCCTGATGGATCACATCTGGAGGGGGAGGGTAGGAGGGTTAGGTAGACCATGACGTATGATGGTTGATTGGGTGAGAGGGGGGAAAAAAAAGATGAATTTACCTGGCTTAATGAGTAGGAGCAATTTTACATGATGGCAGATAGTCTTGCTCTCAGGATTCTGTTAAGTAGAATTCATTTGCACAGTCTTCTGTTTCTCCTTCAGAAGGTTATCCCCTTTAACAGAGTCATCAAATTTTGTGGGACAATTTTTCATTTGCCTGTAGAGAATCCCTTTTTATCGTAATGAGAACGAGAGAGTGAAATGAGACTGCCAGATCCAGAGTGGATAGTGCCTCCTGTTAGTTTTCTGTGCATTTTGTAAGTAAACAGTGTCTGTCCAGTCCTAGAGGCTGCAGCTCCAACTAGAATAGGATGCATGTCTTATTTAGAGAGACATAATGTGCATAGTTCACATGAAGCAGGCCCTGTTGCTGTGTCTGCCAAGAATTAAGCAGAGTGGTAAAGCTGTCTGCATTACATCTTTGTCCTTTGATGAAGATTTTTTTGTTACTAGATGAAATGCATTGACATATATGTATCACCTTAGCTTCTAGTACATTTTATTTATCCCACTTGGTTTTGTGTTAGAGTTCCATTTTAGAGCAAACTCAAGAACCTCTATAATCTTTTTCTAATAATTATGCTACCAGAATATTAAAAAAATGAGTACCTGCAGTGAGCATAATTGAAGTTCACATTCTGAAATGTGCTTATAGAGGAACAAAATAAATAAATAAATAAAATTGTTGTTCACACACTGAAATTTGCGTACAGTTTACATACTTGGAGATGTCCTTCTATTCACTTGCTGCAGTACTCTTAACTTGAGGGATCTTCTGCTGAATGTGACCCAATGTCAGCCAGTACACAAAAGTCTTATACTACTGTAGGGTACATGGGACATCACACACAAGCTGCAGTCGGATGTAGGACATAAAAGTGACATACACACGTACCATCCTCAGAACTTTTCTGCTGCCAGTCAGAACGCATTTCCAACTGTCAGTCTGATCGTTTCAGTGGTTGTGACTTCACCCCTTTCCAGATAAGTGCCATGTTGGGGAATATTTTCTTTCTAATACTATTTTGGTTATGCCGTCCAAGAAGGTTCATAGGTTCATAGGTTCATAGGTTCATACTAGGCTATCTGCCCCCGAGCATTTTTAAGCCTAGCTCATTTTGACCGCCTTGCCACCCCGCCAGTATGGGGGGAACTATACTCATTTTTTGCTGCTTGCCTGTGAGGAGTGACACTGAGGTATATCCCTGGTCATCCATTGGTCAAGATTTCTCATCAAGGTTTGGTCTCTTTCTTGAACAAGGCCTGCGAGGTGTGCTCTGCATATATAGTCTTTTTTTTTTCCATCACAGCATAGGAGTCTTTATGAATCTATCCTATCCTCCGCCCCCTATTAATGGCGTGTCGAGGGAGGTTTAAGTCTCCCGCTACTCTATTCATCGATGAGGATCTTTTGATTTTGAGGTGAAGCATAATCAATCTTGTCTGGGCTGGCAGCGTTAGAAAGAGTAGAGAGTGAGAAGCGTGAGCTCTGAGAGAATTGCATACTTCTCATGTTTGAGACCCTTTATCCTTTGAGACCCTTTTTATTTGTTTCTCTTTTTGAGGAACTTTTGTGCTGTGGGCAATGTAGAAGGTCTTCCTAACTACTTTAGCTACATGGGTGTGAAAATGACAGACTACTCAACAACCTGGGTCCCCCAGGTCCCTGATAACTTCTTCTGTACTCAGTGGATTTCCACTTTTTTATTGGTAGGTAACCTTGTTTTTTGTTTTATGTATGATTATGACATTTTTGGCATGGCATAACTTAGGGGCACCGGCTCTGGCCAGTTTCCGTAGTCTCTCTGTGAGACCCTTCTGAAGGATATCTGTGTGTTCTATTTCTTTTATGGCGCATCGCAGTCTGCCCTCCTGTGTTTGCTTGTACTTGGAAAGTAGATGCCAAAAACAGAGTGGGCCAGGACTGAGCCCTGTGGTACACCACTTGTGACAGGCTGCTTTGAGTCTGTGGCCAGCAACTGCCAGCTGACCTGACCCTGTGGGTTCTGTCAGCCAACAGTTTGCATGATGTATGGTGATGTGTTAACATTTAAGCTTTTTGATTTTTTTTTTCAATGATACCCGGGGGTATATTGTATCAAATTCGCTTCGATGAGGTGACTGCGGACTGGACTGCCTGGCCTCATCAATGTGACTGTTTGACTGAAAACAAAAAAGTTTAGAAGGCATTATCTCTGCTGACAAACCTAAACTGAAACAACCAAAAAAAAAAAAATGCAAAATCTTTTTATATGTCTTTATTTATGAGGTCCATTATGAGGTCCAGAAGCTGGCTCTTAAGGCTTTAGGCGATAAGGGCCGGTAATTTCCGGGTCGTTGGAATTTCAGGTGAAGTGGGGGGACCAGTGTGTGTGCGCCTCCCTGGGGTGCATGCCCCAGAGGTAAGACTATGATTAACCAGCCTGTTAGCTGTGGGTTCCTCGCCTCGTTGAGTTTGATGGAGCACACAGCCGGGACACCATCAGGTGTCATGGATGCGTTGTTTTTTTTTTGGAGAGAGAGAGCAGGAGAGGCTTTTGGCTTTGGGGGCTGCAAAGCTGTTTGGGGGGGCTTGGGTTTGGAGGAGGGGTGCTCTGGAACCTGTGTGCCCAGTTGTCAGGGGCAGTGTGTTGGCAATGTCTGTAGGATCAGTAATCTTCACATCATTTTGAACTAGTTCCAGGTTTCTGGGAGGTTTCTACTCCAGCTGAGGAAGGCCTTTAAAAGAAGGCCTTATTTCTATATGATTGTTCTCAAAAATTTTTTTTGGATTTCTTTATTTTGGCTTGCTTTTTTTAGAGAGCTCTTAGTTTTTACTTTTTACTTATTAAGGTGTTTGCTCTTCTTTTTTTGCCTCTATCTTTGTGTTGTAGCCTTTTGTTGTAGAGTTTGTTTATCAATGGACGCTTTCCTTTGGTACAAAGAGTGCTTTGTTTTGCCTTTTGGGTTTGTTGGGGCAGGCCTTTGCTATTGGTGCAGCGGTGCAGGTGCTGTTGGTTTTGGGCTTGAGTACTGTTTTTCGCAGATTAAGCCTTTTTGCCGTTTTGAAGTGGGAAGAGACCACACTGTTTACTGTGAGCCTTTTCTTTCTTTAGGTGTGGTTTACTGGTTTTGGGGTGGTCTTTTGATTTTTATTTGAGGGTTTGGTGGGATGATTAGTTTGTGATCCAGTGAGGGGTATATTTCCCGTGTTGGAACATTGTGCTGTTCGTGATGTGATGATGAGATCAAGTATGTTTTTCCTCTTGTGGGCATTTGAGTTTATGAATTCCAGGAACTTTTGGGCTAGGGGTGTTTGGGCTGAGTAGTGTTCCCAGTCTATATATTAGTAATAAGTCACCTAGTATGATGGTGTTTGGTGATACATTTATCCCCTCTGTGTTTTTGGAAGGCCATGTGAGGTTCCTGAGTTTGTGAGGGTGGTGGCCTGTACATGCAAATTGAGCAGTCCAGGCTCCCTATGGTTAATTGCACTGGATGGTCTCTGGATGGTCTCCGGCGTTGCCACCAGTCTGAGGTGTGTGGTGTGTGGGATGTGGATACCCCCCCCCTTTCTTTCTTGGTTCCAGTTTGGGGGGGGGGAACGCATGATGATGAGTTCCATTGTGGAAGACAAATTCCACATAAGGACAGCCATTTACAGCGTCACGTTTGTTTAGAGCCTAGTCATGACCACAGGTCCTTTAACATTTGCCAGTCCTTTGTACCCAAGACCCTTAGAAGCAGGCTGTCTTCTCTTGCTATTTATTTAGAGAATCAGTGGCCTAAGTTGTTAGTTAAGCATATGGAAGGTACCTCGGGGTCCAACGCCGAGCCAGTGAAGCACAAGGACAAGAAACCTCGGCCTGCAGCTTCCAGTGCACCTCCACCATCAGACTTTTCTCCCAAGGTGCTAGCCAACCCAGAGGCACGTCTGACTTCAGGCAGGGACTAACAGGCCAACCACAGTTCTGAGGCCGCCTTGACTTCAACCATAAGCACATCTTTGGAGGTAGAACAGACATCCGATCAGGGTGTCACAGGGAACCTAGGATCGAATGTACGGAAGGTTCTAGGGGGTACCATGAACTCTAGTAAGAGAAGAGACTGAGTCGGACACTTTTGTATGCAGGCCTTCGTCAGGTCCTATGACATTGCATATGATTAGTAAAAAACAAAAAAGTAAACTTCCACAAAAAGTACAGTTCGGTACCAATAAAGGCTGTCTTCCAAAAGCACAAAATCAAAGCCTCATTCCACAAAGTCCACTCGCTTTTCCACAGATAAAACAATATTTATTAGACAAATAGAACTCAGCAAAATAGGATTTAGCGCTTTCGTCTCCACACTGGAGACCGCTTCAGAATCAATTGGAAGCACCTCTCCCATTCCTTTTATACATCCATTAGGGAGTAATGGTTAAACAATTAAGCAATTAGATAATAATTCCATAAATAGTCCTAGTCCTTGAAGAAGTCCTACATTTAGAGAGGTGGTGATTGGGAGATGAAACTAGCATATAGAGAGATGAGGGGGTTAGCATAATGGTTAAGGTGTTCACCTTATAGACACAAGGTGCAGGGTTCAAGTCTCACATGGGATAATTGGCTAGGCTTAAAAAATGGCCCACAGGGGCAGTTAGTCTAGTACTAATCTATGAATATGGATATAATTTAGTAATGTGAATAGCGCACTCTGCTAATGCGTCTGTCTCGAGTGTCATAACATACTTAGGTAGGGGGTTTGAATCCTGCAAATGCTCATTGTGTGTGGAGGGGGGGTTAGTGTGTGTGCAATTCTGTATAAAAGAAAAGTCCCTTTGGGGTTGGGAGGGTGGCTTAATGGCTAAGGTGTTTGTCTTACAAACACAAGGTGCAGGGTTTGAGTCTCACAAGGGATAACTGGCTAGGCTTAAAATGGCTCACAAGGGCGGTTAGCTTATGTGATCCATCAGGGTCAGGACAATTAGTATCACTACAGCATCCCCATGACTGCACATCCTCCTTGCTCCTTTGAAGTGTACTAAACTATGAACTATGAACTTAAACGTGATGCTTGTAGTGGTAAGGGTCTTAATGATCATATTTCAATTACACCAGCTTTAAAAATGTTATCAGAAGACCCTAAGACACAAGTCTTAAAAATACATCAAAAACATTTCATAGAATGTAGAAAACCAATATCAAATATTAGATATTTATGTACCCTAGTGGTTTGAATTTTTAGTATAAATTATTAATTTTATATTAATTTTATACGAGTTTTTTAAAACCTCATATGCTGAACATTCAATGTCTGTATTTTTGTATTTTTTGTATTTTGTATAGTATTTGTATTTATATTCTACTCAACATTTTATATATTTATATTTTTACACAAAAGTGTTGGTGCATCATGTGTAATACAACACATTAATTTCATTAAACTCATAGACAATTTTATAGAGAAGTTATATATATATATATATATATATATATATATATATATATATATATAGATAGATATTTTTATGGAGAATTTATATATGTATATTTTTATACATATATATGTTGTATTGATATTTTCTGACTTCAACTGCATTCCACTATTTATGGAATTACTATCTAATTGCTTAATTGTTTAACCATTACTCCCTAATGGATATATAAAAGGAATGGGAGAGGTGCTTCCAATTGATTCTGAAGAGGTCTCCAGTGTGGAGACGAAAGCGCTAAATCCTATTTTGCTGAGTTCTATTTGTCTAATAAATATTGTTTTATCTGTGGAAAAGCGAGTGGACTTTGTGGAATGAGGCTTTGATTTTGTGCTTTTGGAAGACTGCCTTTATTGGTACCGAACTTTTGTGGAACATTGCATATGATTGTTTTTCCAGCAAAGAAAAAAACAAAAACACTAAGCATTTGTCTTCTGCTAAAGAGGCTCCTACAGATTGGCAAGCCTTTCCTCAAAGCTTGTTTCAGGCCTTCATGGCACTCAAGCTGCCTTCCTATCAGCCTGCTCCTACTCCTGCTCCACAACTTTCTCAGGAAAGGATTAGGGACAGTGACTCCTCTGAATTTTTCTCCGTTGAAGAGGAATCTTTGGATTATTCCACACAAATTCCCTCTCCCCAGGAATATGTTTCCCGTGAAGAGGAGTCAGTTAGTGCTGATTCCCCTGTGGAAGAGAGATCTTTTGTTGAAACTCTTCTGAAAACGGGAGAACACTTTAAGAAGCCAGACCGCTTCTACAAGGTATCTGAGGATTGTAAATTTCTCTTTAGGTATCTTGCTGCAGACACAGCAGTCGTTTCTGGAGCTACAGATAAACCATCTCAGATGTTTCCTTCTTCTACTCTTCTCCCATTAGGCAAAGAGAGTAAACCCTAGAGAGACTGGGGAAAAAGGCCTGTGCTTTAGCTACCTTGGCTTTCAGGGCCATCGATTATCAGACACATATGACCAAGTACAAATTGAAGGCAATGGCCACAGAAAAGCCATTAAAACTTTTTTCACCTCTGTGACTAAGTACTCTTTGGAGATTTTGTCTCAGGGATCTAGTACCACTGCAGATCTTCCAGATTCTGAAAGAAAAGCTTTGGCTCTGTCTATCATGGGAGCTTCCTCCCAGGTAGCAAAACATTCCATTAAATGCAGCTATGATGCTGCAGAGGCTTGTGCCAGAGTAGCTGCTACTGGTTCAGCTCTTAGAAGATTTTCCTAGCTCAGGTTGCTGCCCCTCCAGGATGACTTCAAATCTAAATTAATGGATGCACCTCTAGACAATTCAGCCTTATTTGATAAGGCAGGAGCTTCTCTAAGTCCCTACAGGAAAAAAAAAAAAAGAACTCAAGGAATTGAAACACATCCTGGTTTCTCCTGTGCCCAAGTTCCTTTGGAATGTTCCATCCAAACCTGTTTTTGTCCATAGTGCACCCAGCACTTCTCCGGTAAGTGTTTCAGAGGAGGCAAGAGGAGACAGAAGCCTAGGGGTTCATAGCCACCCTCACTACAAACGGTCATTTCCTAACAAAGCAGGGAGTTTCTAACTACACTGTAGATGTCCCCCTTTCCCTTCACCTTTCAAACACTCAGAAGGTCTCGGAAAGCATCACCCAAGACTACTGGGTTCTGTCCATAATCAAAAAAGGATACTTCATGGTTTGACAGTCAACCCCCACCTTCATGGATATCCCCCCCCCCCCCGAGCAGCTGCCCCTCTTCCCACAGCTCCTTTGGAAGCTCTGCCAATAGGGCTGCATTCAGAAAGTTCCTCAAACCTCAAGAGGGAAAGGCTTCTATTCAGGAATGTTCTTAGTGCCCAGAAAGGATGGCCCTGGAGATCAATCCTGGATTTATCCCTTCTTGGCACCTTCTTAAAAGTTCCTACCTTCAGAATGTTGGCACTCCAAACTCGTGTTTCCACTTATCCTTCCACCAAGGATACATGGAATTTCTAGATATAAAATTTGCTTACCTTCACATCCCCATTGGCACTATGTTCAGAAAATCCATGTGTTTTTCTGTGGGTTACTGGGTTCAGTGTGGGTGATAGGATTCTAATCCCCTTCAGACACCTATTCTCAGAGAATGTGCTCAGGATTTTGCAGGAGGTCAGAAAACCCGGTACCAGAAAATCTTATATTTCCAAGTGGAAAAGATTTTCACTCCGGTGTCTTTCTAAGAACCAAGACCCACTGCCAGTGGGAATCCCAGTGGTTCTGTCTTACCTGTGTGAATTACTCTTTGCTGGCTTGGCTTATTCTTCTGTCAAAGCAGACATGTCAGCCATTTCTGCTTGTCTGCCTCCATCTCCCCCTCCAACACAGAGAATTGAGGTGAAACAATTCCTTAAGGGCATCCTTCACATTAGGTCTCCCAGGGAACCTATTCCTCTTCCTTGGGACCTTCATTTTTTTCTAGAAAAATTTACCCTGGCCCATTTTGAGCTAGCATTTTTGCCCTCCCTCAAACATTGCTCTTGGAAAACTGTTTGTTTTACTAGTGACCTTGACTTCAGCCAGAAGGGTGTTGGATCTACAATCCCTTATAAGGACAGGGTATCCTTGAGAACAAATCATTCTTTTATGCTAAAAGTGGTTAATGAGTTATCCCTTAACCAGTCCATTCAGTTACCTACCTTCATCCCTTCTCCCCAACACCACAGAAAATCTGATCAGCTATTTGTGAACTTTTATCCTAGGGCTCTGTGTTTACCCGTTTCCATGCAGACTATTTCTTCTTGGATTTCAAAGACTATCTGATTTTGTTACACATTCCATGGAAAGAGCCTCTTTTTACCCATGAAGGCCCCCCTCAGCTAGGGCTGTGGCTTCCTGTAAGGCATTCTTCAAGGGCTTAGACAACAGTGCTATCCTTGAAGCAGCTACCTGGTCTTCTATTCACACCTTTACCAAACACTACAAACTGGATGGCATCTCCAGATCCAGAGCTGGATTTGCTAAAGCCATCTTATATGACTTCATTAACAGCTCCTCTTTTCCTCCCTCCTCCCTTCCTTCTTGAGCTTTGGCACTCTCCTTCAGGTTATGAATCCTGCAACAAGTGAGTAGGACAGAGAGTAGTTGTGTAAAATCTTATCATAACCATAGATGTCTTTCTCTTTACTGCTGCAGTAATGTATCCCTCCCACCCCGGTCTATTGCTTTGCTTGGATGTACTGACCTTTAATACCCTTTGTGTGGCATCTCTCCTGGGGAGTTCAGTTCTGAGGATGGTACATGGATGTGTCACTTTTATGGCCTACGGCTGACGTCCTATGTACCCTGCAGTATTATAAGACTTTTGTATACTGGCCAATGTCTGGTCACCTTCAGGTGAGAGAGCCTTTGGTTAAGAATACTGCAGCAATAACAGAAGGACATCTATGGTTATGGTAAGATTTTACATAACTATTCTTTCTTGGCCTATAGCTTTTAGGATAGCTTGCAAGTTCGCTCTTCAGTACCAGCATTGTTTTACCTGTTGTTAACCAGGTTGGTGTCTGTTTGGGGTGAATATACATATAGTTCTTACTCATGGCTAAATCTTCATGTAAATATGTTAATACTTTGTGCCAGAAGTTAGGTACTGCATCAGGGCCTGGAGTTTTCCAGTTAGGAACTTGTCTTAACTTTGTTTCAATTTCTCTTGCCATTACTTCATCCTGTTTCATATCCTGTACATTTGAAATTCTTATTATTTCTTTTGCTTCTTCTATCCATTTAGCATCTTTATGTTCCACAGGATCTTCATATATATTTCTTGAAAATGTAGCTATTTCTTCTTTTTTGGTGGTGTTTCAGTTCCTTTTGCTTGTCTCCCAGTTCTCTATAAAACTTTTCTGGGTCATCACTGAATTGCTTATTTTGTATTTTTCCTTTATATTTATCTGCATATCATGCGTAAATGGGCATGCCATCGTTGAAGGTTGAACGTTTAGCTTGCACCTTGGCGTTCGTAAAAATCTACCAATCATTAGAGGACCAGAGTTCCGCTCTGGTGACCCCTAACCGGGAAAAGCCAAAAGACAACAACGACATTTATCTGCATATCTTCTAAGTTTTTCTGCCTGTGCTGATATTTTTAGTTTATTATTTGCAATAGTGCACAGTAGATCCTGATCTGTTCTGATACTGCACATTGCTTTTTTCACATCTTTCTATTTTTGTTGATCTGTTCCCCTTTCTGTACTGTACTAACAGTGACACTTCTTGTGTTAATTGCTTTATAGTTTTCTCTGTTCAGTGCTTCCATGATGGCATTTGATTTCTCCCCTTTCTTTCTCTTATGCCTTGTGTTTTTGTGGTAAGACTTTATCTGTAATATATCCTATTTACTTCTGTTGTATCGCGTGCATCTCTATGAGCAGATGTTCTTCGTGTTTCACTGTTGCAGTCATTACATTTGGGTAATCTGCTGGCAGGTTGCCCTCAGTCGGCCTGAATAACAAAGTATTGGGTCCTGCGTCGGTTGCTGTCTCCTCTTCCATGACGTCAGTTCATCAGGGGTATAAAACATGCAGCTGACTCCATTTTAATCAGTCTTTCTTGCTGCGCGGTGCCCAAAGCAGAAGCAGTTCGCAAGTGTCGGTCAGCCGACTCCTGAAACTTTCGTTTTCGAGGTTTCAGAACCGAAGTCTTCAAACTAATGCTAAGTACCCCGTTGGGGAAACTTTTTCTTATTCCTTACCAGTGTCAGTAAAAGTTAATAATTGCATTACCTCATAAGGATTTTCATTTCTACTGTATTCCTTGCCTAGGCCCTGATCACAACGTGCCTTGCTGTCGGTTTTGTGCTAAATTTAACCAACGCACTATTAAGCGTCGGTATGTTTTTGCTTCTAAATATTTTGGTTCAAGATTTAACTACCCCGAAATGTCATCTGTTAGCATTCCAACTACCGGAGTTCACAAAAAAACGCAAGGAAAAAGACAGAGACAGACCGTCGAGGTCCAAAACCGACGACAAAGCTTCGCCAGTCACTAGTTCTCTGGTACTCAGTGAGGCGCTTTTGCAGCCCCTGATACCCGTTACTTTTTAGTCGCAGGCCTCTACCGAGACCCATTCGGAGTCTGGTATGCCACAAGATTCTGCAAGTATTGAACCCGCGGATGTCTCTCCCTTGGAAGGGTCCAGAGCCGCTGAGCAGGCACCGGCTTCTGAGGGTGTTTTCAGGCCTCAACATTTGTATATTAAACCAACGCCATCATCAAAAACAAGGCCAAAACCACCTTTTATGTCTAAAAAACTGATGCATGAGCCACGTGCTCAGGCCCCTATGCCTAAAAAACAAATGATCAAAATGGCTGAGGATTTAATTACCTTGATCAGGGGTTCCCAACCCCCCCTGCTAAGAGGCCTAGGCAAGGCACTGATTATGAATCTTCAGGTCAGGTTTCCATTTCTTCTGATTCTTCTTCTGATCAGGAATTTTCTATTCCACCTTATGAGGACTTTGATGCAGAGGAATCCATCCCTTCTGCTTCTCCTCCTGAGGATTACTCTTTTGGAGAGACTTTGCATACTTTAAGGGAACATTTTCACTGGGAGAGTCAGGACTTCTCAGAATCAAAAAAGAGGCTTAGGGATTTTCTTCTTCTTCCTCAGCATAGGCCTTTGGCAATACCTCCTGTTTTAGACATTGTTGATGATGTGTTCTTGGAATCAAGCATGGCTCCTGATTCCCTGCCTCCGGCTCCTAGTAAGCCAGACAGATATTACAGGGTTCCTGACTCCCACAAATATCTTTTCAAAAATCCTGCTGCTGACCCTGAGACTATTTCTCAGGGTCCCAAGGGTGTTAAGGCTTCTACAGCCAAAAATCCTACCCCTTCTGATAGAGATTCCAGGGGTCTGGATAGATGTGGAAAGAAGGTTTATACATCTGCAACCTTGGCAATCAGGGCTTTAAACTGCAAGTTTCATATGCTTAAATATCAACAGCATGTTATGGGCTTACTGAAACAGAAAATGGTGTTGATTTCTGATTGTGTGGAAAATAGAGTTACAGGATTTATTGCATTCAACAGAACAGGTTGGAAAGCATACTTTGCAATGTGGTTTTAATTCCTTGGAGGCCTCTTGCAGGGCCGCCATAACTGGATCTGTGATAAGAAGGCATGCCTGGCTCAAGGAGCAAAATCTGCCTGATCATGTTAAAGCTAAATTGTTGGATGCCCCTTTACAGCATGACAGTCTGTTTGGTAATAAGGCAGAAGAGGTTTTAAAGAAAATGGAAGACAAAGCTAAATCTATGCAAACTGTAAAATATTTCTTGCAAGTGCAGCCACCCAGGTTCAGTAGGCACTGGCCTACTAAGAATTGGTCCTTTCCTGTGTCCAACAGAGCCACTCAGGGTAAACCCAGGTGCTCCAAAGGCTCAAGATATCAATCACAAGAATCTTACGGGTCAAAGCAATGGGGTGCCTCCCACCTCCAAATCAGGAGGTAACAAAGCACATCCCTACAGTAAACAGTCTCAATGACTTTCCTCTGCCATCTCCAAGCACTTATCTTTTGGCAGCCCCCTTGGGGGGAAAACTAGCATTTCATGCTCAAAATTGGCATTTAATTACCCAGGACAAGTGGGTATTAAACATAGTATCCCAGGGGTACATATTTTATTTCCACACATTGCCAATTCCAAACGGATGGACAGATCTGCCACCAAACCAGTGGGCAAAGGCCCAGAAACAAGTCACATCCCTCATGGATATGGGGGTTATTCAACCAGTATCAGAAAAGGAAAAAGGATAAGGGTTTTATTCAAGACTTTTCCTGGTACCCAGAAAAGACAAATCATGGCGTCCAATTCTGGACTTATCAGTTCTAAACATGTTCCTGGACATTCCAAAATTCAAAATGCTGACTTTACAACAGCTACTGCCTATGCTAGGCAAGAATGCCTGGTTGGTAACTCTAGACTTTAAAAGAGACATACCTGCACATCCCAATAAGGGAATCTTGCAGAAGATACCTCTGCTTCAAAGCAGGCTTTTTGCATTACCAATTCTCTGCACTGCCCTTTGGCTTATCTACTGCGCCCAGGTTCTTTACAAAGTACCTGATACCAGTAATTGCATTTTGCAGACAAAGAAACATTCAAATTTATCCTTATCTGGACGATTGTCTCATTCAGGCAGAGGACAAAGGACACTCTTCTTCAACATCTGGCATTTGTAAAAAGGCTCCTAGCATGCCTAGGGTACACCATAAACGAAAAGAAATCACAAACACCATAAACGAAAAGAAATCACAACTGGTACCCTCTCAAATAATTACATTCCTGGGTGCAAACTTGAATACAACTGCCCAGATGGCTTACCTCACGCCAGACAAACAAATTCAATTAACAACATACTTCAACTAAGTGGCAACAAAAACCCAGCTATCTGCAATTCTACAGGCTTTGGAGTTCATGGCATCCTGCATTCTGCTAATTCCATATGCGAGACTGCATATGAGGAAACTTCAATGGTATCTAAAAAGCTTATGGAGTCAACATTGTCACAGCCTGGAAACAATGATCCCTCTCATTCCCTGCCTGCAACAGGAGTTTCTTTGGTGGGCAGAGACATGTCACCAAAACAAGGGACTGTCATTCATTCTACCCCCTGCCACCCAAACCTTAACTACAGACGCATCAGACTATGCTTGGGGGGCCCACCTGGCAGGGAGATGCATTCAGGGCAAATGGAGCCCAAACCAAATGCATCTACATATCAACCAGAAATAAATGCTAGCTGTTCAGAATGCTCTAACCGCCTTCAAGGACTTCCTTCATCCAGGGCAACTATTGATGAAGATGGACAACACCACAGTTATGTGGCACATAAACAAGCAGGGGGGTACCCACTCCTACCCCCTTTGCAGACTAGCCATGGCCTTGTGAAACACAGCCTTGACTTACCAAATACATCTTCAAGCTCAATTCCTGCCAGGAAAGCAAAATACTCTGGCAGACGACCTAAGCAGAAATCTTATGGACCCGCATGAATGGAAACTGGATCCACAAATCTTCAGCATATTAACACAAAAATGGGGTAGCTCAGACATAGATCTATTTGCCTCTCCCCAAAACCATCAGTTGACAAATTCTGCACAAGAATTCATTACAAAAAAGCATGGAAAGTGGATGATGTCTCCTTCAGCTGGAAAAACCTATCAGTCTATGCCTTTCCTCCTCTGCCTCTACTCTCCAAGGTCTTACTAAAAGTCAGACATGAAAAACCAAAAATGATTCTAATTGCTCCGGACTAGCCTCGCCAACACTGGTACCTGCTTCTAAGGAATATGTCACACCTTCCTCCGTGGTACTTGCCTCAAACGCCTCACCTATTGTCTCAGCAGAACTGTCAAATTCTGCACACACGGCTCCATACTCTGAGTCATGCAGCATGGCTAATCAACTAATTTCACCAACCACATCTCTCAGTAAACCTGTGATGGATGTCATTTTGGAGGCCAGAAGGTCTAGTACTAGAAAATCTTATGCTGATAAATGGAAGAGATTCTGTGCTTGGAACCAAGCACAAGGATTGGTCACAGCAAAGCCCAGTATTCCTCAGATTTTGCAATATTTAACTGAGATGCTTCACAAGGGCCTATCTTTTTCATCAATAAAAATCTATGCCTCTACTATCTCGGCTCATTGCAACACAGAGCCTCCCCTCTTTTCTCATCCTCTGCTAAAATAGTACCTCAGAGGGGCCTCCTGCATGGGACCCCAATTTTGTGCTGGAGAAACTCACCCTACCTCCTTTTGAACCAGCAGCTACTGCTGATATAAAATTCCTTTCTTGGAAGACTGCCTTTCTTTTGGCAGTCACTTCAGCTAGAAGGGTTTCAGAACTACAGGCTCTCATGGCTTTTCATTATTTTTTACCCGGATAGGGTGGCCCTCAGGACCATTCCTATTTTATGCCTTATGTGCTATCCAGTGTGGCTCTTAACCAGACCATTCACCTACCAACTTTCTTCACAAACCCGCAGAACAAGGGGGAGCGGATTCTGCATTCATTGGATGTACACAGACAACTAAGATTCTACTTAAACAGGACAAAATCTCTAAGAAAGTCTGAGCAGCTGCTGGTGACATTTGCTGCAGGATCAGAGGGGAAGGCTATATCAAAGCAGACTATTTCTAAATGGATAAGCCATTGCATTCGTTTCTGCTACACTCACCATGGTAAACCTGTGCCCAAGGGGATCAGATCCCATTCCACCTGGGCTGCCTCTGCTTCAGCAGCTTTTCTCAGAGAGGTCCCTACCAGAGACATTTTAGAAGCTGCTACTTGGAGCTCAATTCATACGTTCACAAAGCATTACCATTTACCTCTCTTCTAAATCCACGGCAGGCTTTGCCACTGCAGTCTTTCAGGGCCTTATAGCTGCTCTTAATGCTGTTTAGTTCCATCCTCCCATCCATAGCTTTGGGATTCTATCCAAATGTAATGACTGCAACAGTGAAACACGAAGAACATAGTACAGTTGTGTACACTTGCCATAAATGTAGATGTTCGACTGTATTCACTGTTGCAGTCCGGATTACCCACCTGCCAGCCCCCTTTCTATAACTTTTTTCTTTCCTTCACTATACTCAAAAGCCTTTGTGGTGTATTTGGTTTTAGTTGAAGTAAAATTTTGTGTGTTCTAAAGTGCATTTATATATTTATAGTTTTATTTCTGCTCCCCATTTGGAGGGCACCTGACATCTGGGGCAAGAAAAACTGATTAAAATGACGTCGGCTGCATGTTTTATATCCCTGAAGACCTGACGTCATGGAAGAGGAGACCGCAAACGACGCAGGACCATGACTTTGTTATTCAGGCTGACTGAGGGCAACCTGCCAGCAGATTACCCAAATGTAATGACTGCAACAGTGAATACACTCGAACGTCTACATTTATGGTAAGTGTACACAACTGTACTTTCTAATCACAGTGTACTTTCTAATCACGTGTTCATTTGTTTTATCGAACTTCTAACTTTTTGGGTTTTATTGACTTTCTGTACTCTGTTTCTTTCATTGATCTTAAAATGTCTGCCCATCTATATTAAATCAAGCAACTCTTATCTTAGATCATTTTCCTGTAAGCTGAGGAGACATTTTGTTCTCCATTTCCTGTGAGCATTCTATAGAAAGTTACACAGCATCTTCCTGTGCCATAGTCTCTTCAATTTCATCCTGTTTCAGCCATCGCTGTTTCATGTAGGAACTCACTGGCCTGTCACTCCACATTAACTGTGTCAGTTGCCACAGTTTCCTGTTAATTCCCTTGCTGTGCAACTCCAGCTGAAATTTTGTACTAGTTTCCTGTGGAAGGCTCCAAGGTATCTTCATATGGCAACAGATGTTTCCCATGCCACCGTTTTTTCCTTAATTTGGGGATCTGTTGCTAAATCCTGCTGTGATGTTACCAATGTTAGATTTTCTACATTAAATTCTTCACTTTGGTGGTAATCCGTAACCTCAGTTTCTATTTCTTTAACTCCTCTGATGTCCTTCAAGGATGCATCTGCAGTCCTTACAAGTGGGTTGTCCTGTCGTCAGGCAGCCCTTCGGTCGGCCGGATTCCAAAGTCTGGGTCTGGCCTCGGCTGGTGTCACACTTCACCCGACGTCATAGCTGCAGTTCTTCGGGTATAAAGGCATCAGCTGACACCATTTTCCTCAGTCTTTCTTACCGCGTGGCGCCCGAAGCAGAAGCTGTTGGTCGGTCAGATCCAGAGATTACTACTACCGAATACTACTTGAGACTTCTAAAAGCTAAGTACCCGTTGGGGACTCTTTCTTGCCTGAGCCGATGTCAGAACAAGTGAATAACTGTTTAACTTGTGGAAAACAAATACCTCATAAAGATTTCCACTCTTACTGCTTACCTTGTTTAGGCCCAGACCACGGCGTAGCAGCTTGTTTAGCCTGTGCTTCTTTCAACCGACGGACGCTTAGGCCCGGGTCGGAGTTTGCTGAACAGTTTTTCTCAGATTTTGCGTTATAATGCCGCCGGATCCTCCGACTTCACAAGTTGTTAAGAAACGCAAAGAAAGGACCGACACTCGCGGTCAGCGGTTTTTCGGCGAAACAGCCGGTTAAGCAGCGAGTGTCACCGGCGGTTTCGGAAACCGAGCAAAAGCAGTTCTATCTTCAGCGAATCCATGACTACTACCGAGGCCCCTTCTAACCTGGTTGAATCGGCCTCTGAAATTCAACCTGCTACTGTGGTTTCACAAGATTTATCGGACACCATCCCTTTGGATGTTTCAACCCCTGCGGTGTGCTGCTAGGGCCTGCAGCCATGTCCATAAAGACCTTTGCCAGGGCTAAAGCAGCCAAAACTTCTAAGTCTGTGCCTGTTAAGCCCCCCTCTCACAGGCCCAGTTCCAGTTCCCAAATGCTCACTCTGGCAGAGGATCTCATCTCTTTAATAAGGGGATCCCAACCTCATCCAGACAGGGCCTCTCAAAGTCCTCCAGAAAAGAGACCTAGAGCAGAGCCCCCTGAGCCAGTGTCCTCAGATGATTCTTCTGATGATACAGACAATACAGACCATCCAGAGGCTCCTTTTTCTCCTTATGAAGACTCCGATGCTGAGGAATCGATTCCTTCTGCCTCTCCACCAGAGGAATTTTCCTTTGGGGAAACCTTACATGCCATGAGAGAGCAATTCCAATGGCAGGGGCAAGATTTCTCAGATTCAAGGAAAAGGCTTAGGACATTTTTGCATTTACCACAACATAGGCCTTTAGCTATACCTCCAGTTTTTCCTGTTGTAGATGATGCATTTAATGATGCTTGCACTGCTCCTGATACTTTGCCTCATGCCCCTGCTAAGCCCGATAGGTTCTACAGGGTCCCGGACACACATCACCATTTATACAAGGCTCCTTTTGCAGATCCCGAGACTATCTCCCAGGGGCCTAAGGCAGTAGCCGACCTCAGTTAAAACCCTCTCCTCTGAAAGGGAATCCAGGTCCTTAGAGATGGGGTAAAAAAGTATACACCTCTGCTACTCTCTCAGCTAGGGCATTGAACTGTCAGTTTCATATGATCCAATACCAGGAGTTTATGCTTGATCAGTTAACTAAGAAACTGTCCTCTGATGATTCTTTAGATAAGAAATATGTTCTAGAAATGGTGCATAACATTCAGCAGGTTAGTAACCATTCTTTAAAATGTGGCTATGATGCACTGGAGGCTTCCTTTAGATCAGCCATGACTGGCACAGTTATAAGAAGGCATGCATGGTTGAAAGAACAGGTCTTGCGGATCATGTTAAAGCAAAACTATTAGATGCTCCTATGGATAAGGTCAGTTTATTTGGTTCTCCTGCTCAGCAGGTACTGAAGAAAATGGAAGAGAAGGCAAAATCTGTACAAACAGTGAAAGATTTCTTACAGGTTCAGCCTCCAAGGTTTAGCAGGAACTGGCCTTCCAAAATTGGTCCTTTCCAGACTCCTCTGAAACACAGAGAGGCAGGAATATCAAGAGGCAGAAATCAATCCAGAGGAGGTGCCTACAGGGCGCCAGTGGCAAGGTAACAACCAGAGGCACAGACACAACTACTACCACTGCAACAGGACAATCACAGTGACTTGGCTATGGCACGCCTACCAGGGAACAAATAGCAGCACCCTTAGGTGGAAAGTTAGCCTTATTTTCAAAAACTGGCACTACATCACAAGAGACAAGTGGATTTTGCAAACTATAGACCAAGGCTACAGGTTTCATTTCCATACTTTACCAGGAAAAGAGGAATGCCAAACCTACCACCAAATCAAAAGACAGAAGCTCTAAAACAAATAGCTCAATTAGCAAAGATGAGAGCTGTGGAAAGGGTACCATCTATGGAACAAGGAAAGGATTTTACTCCAGACTATTCCTGGTACCAAGAAAAGAGAACATTGGAGGCCTATTCTCGACCTGTCCGCTTTAAACACATTCATCATTGTTCCAAAATTCAAAATGCTGACCCTACAGCAACTTCTTCCCATGCTGGGCAAGGAGTATTGGCTGGTGACTCTAGATCTCAAGGAGGCATACCTGCGTCCCCATATGACCAAATTGCAGAAGATACCTCAGATTTCTTGCAGGATCAGAGCATTATCAATTCTCAGCATTGCCCTTTGGCTTATCTACTGCGCCCAGTGCTCCGCGAAATGCCTGGCATCAGTAATCGCTCACTGCAGGCTTCAGGAATCCAAATATATCCATACCTGGACGACTGCCTGATACAAGCGGACAACAAAACAAGCTAACAGAAGACTTACAAAGAGTCATTTGCTTACTGCAAGCCCTGGGATATACAGTCAATATAAAAAAATCAAGACTGATACCATCCCAAAGAATGACCTTCTTAGGTGCAGAATTGGACACAGTAAAACAGATGGCGTTCCTAACTGCAGAAAAACAAGAACAACTTCCTCTCTACTTCTTGGCATTAACAAAGCAGAACAAACTAACAGCAAGGAAAGTACTGCAGGCCTTGGGCTTCATGGCATCCTGCATAATCCTGGTCCCTCATGCCAGACTGCATATGAGAAAGCTACAGTGGTACCTGAAGAATTTATGGTCTCAACACAGGCACAGCCTAGAAACCGAAATACCACTAATCCCATGCCTAAAACAAGATTTCCTATGGTGGGCTCAGGCATGTCAGTCAAACCCAGGTTTGCCCTTCCACAGCATTCAACCAAGCCAAACCATCACAACGGACGCCTCAGACCTCGGTTGGGGGGCCCACATGCTGGACAAGTGCATACAAGGCTTATGGACTCCAGATCAGCTGCACCTGCACATAAATCAAAAGGAAATGCTGGCAGTAAAACTAGCAATCCAGAATTTCAGACCATTCCTCCAAGAAGGGCAGTTGATGATAAGGACAGACAACACCACAGTCATGTGGTACATCAACAAACAGGGAGGCACTCATTCATACCCTCTATGCCGGATGGCACTGGACCTATGGAATATGGCTCTGAGCTACAACATTCAGTTACAAGCAATTTTTGTACCGAAAAGAAAACATCCTAGCAGACATATTAAGCAGAACTACCTCGGATGCTCACGAATGGATGCTGCACCCGGACATCTTCAAGGTCATCACAAGGAAATGGGGACTGCCACAAATAGACCTATTCGCATCCCCACTCAATCACCAGCTCAAGAAATTACCACCCACTTGCTTGGAAGGTGGACTCTCTATCCTTCAGTTGGAAAGGCCTGACAGCATATGCATTCCCACCTCTCCCTTTGATGCACAAGGTGCTATTGAAAATCAAAGAGGAACGTCCAAGGATCATTCTGATAGCTCCAGACTGGCCAAGACAACATTGGTACCCATTACTGAGGAGCATGTCTCGGGGGGAAAATGTGGACACTACCCCTAATTCCTTTGCTGTTAACTCAGAGCGCTACAAACACCTGCATCCAAACCTGAAAACTCTCCAGCTGACTGCCTGGAACATTACATAAGAGCAACTAACCCAGATTTATCCCAAAGGGTTAAAGACATTATCCTTGAGGCCCGCAGACCCTCAACAAGAAGGAACTATGCAGGAAAATGGAAAAGGTTTCTCATTTGGAGTACTGAAAGGGGAAAAGATGTGTCAAAGGCAGACATTGCCAACATCCTGGAGTATTTGGCAGAGCTTTTCCATACAGGCCTGTCCTATTCCTCCATCAAGATACATGCATCAGCTATTTCTGCAGAATACAGCTTCGATCCCCCTGTCTTCTCGCATCCTCTACTCAGGCAGTTTCTGAGAGGAATTACAAATGTAAAACCTCCTAGGAAACCACCATTACCAGCATGGGACTTGAACTTTGTGCTAGAAAAATTGACACTCCCCTTCGAACCAGCAGCAACAGCAGATCTTCAACACCTATCCTGGAAAACTGCTTTTCTGCTGGCAATTACCTCAGCAAGAAGGGTTTCTGAGCTACAGGCTTTAATGGCAGTACAACCCTTCCTAATCTTCCATCAAGATAGAGTGTCCATGAGAACAAATCCTACATTTATGCCTAAGGTGGTATCCAGAGTGTCTTTAAACCAGGCTATCCACCTACCTACCTTCTTCCCAATCCACAGAACAGGGGAAAGACTGCTGCATACTTTGGATGTACATAGACAGTTGCGCTACTACCTGGACAGAACCAAGGGCAATAGAAAAACTGACCAGCTTCTGGTAGCATATGCAACAGGAAGGGAAGGAAAAGCAATTTCAAAACAGACAATCTCCAAGTGGATAGGAAATTGCATCAGATTCTGTTACTCCTACCATGGAAAGCAAACTCCACAGAACATAAGGCCTCATTCTACAAGGGCTACAGCCACTACCACAGCTTTCTTACGAGGGGTGGCTACCAAGGACATTATAGAGGCTGCTACTTGGACCTCCGTGCATACATTTGCCAAGCATTATAACTTACCTTTATACTCTAGATCCCGAGCAGGGTTTGCCACTGCTGTTTTGCAAGGGATCCTAACTACACCATAATTTCTTCTTCCTCCTCCCCTAGTTTGGCTATGGTATTCTACCCATTTGTAAGGACTGCAGATGCATCCTTGAAGGACATAGTACAGTTTTGTACCTACCATAAATGTAGATGTCCGAACAGGAATGCATCTGCAGTCAACCCTCCTTCCCCTCTGTGGTATTCCTAGGGTATTTGCCCATCTAATAGCTAGCTGGGGGGGGATCTCTTATGGTGTATTTGTTTGTATATATGTACATACATGATTATTTTTTGTGTTTGCCTTCTACTATTTGGAAACATTGGCATTTATCCAAAATTTAGCTATCCAGGAGGACAACTGTCATCTGGGGCAAGAAACACTGTGGAAAATAGCGTCGGCTGATGCCTTTATACCCGAAGAACTGCAGCTATGACGTCGGGTGAAGTGCGACACCAGCCGAGGCCAGACCCAGACTTTGGAATCCGGCCGACCGAAGGGCTGCCTGACGACAGGACAACCCATTTGTAAGGACTGCAGATGCATTCCTGTTCGGACATCTACATTTACGGTAGGTACAAAACTGTACTTTACTAATCATCTTTTCTACTTTTCCTTTTTGTTTTCTTATTTTTGTACTATAAAATTTTCCACATCCAGATGCCTTTGCCTGTATTTTTCTTCAAATATCTTTGGTGCTGCTCTTTTTGTATTAACTAGTTTTGCTTTCTTATTTGCATAAATATTGCACCACATTAAATATCTTTCTCTTTACCATGTCAGTATTTCTTCTTCAGATGTCTCCTGCTCCTTCTGTTTCTCCTTACCTGGGGGACTCGTTTCATCATCTTTGTTAGACTTTCTGCACTAAATCCTTCACTTTGCAGCTATTTCGTAGCTATTTCACAACTTCAACTTCTATTTTAACTTCTGCTTTACTAATCTTCTGTTCTACATTCCCTGTTTTTGATCGTATTTTTTTATATTGTGAAATTTTCCATAACTGGATGCCTTTGCCTGTATTTCTCTCCAAATATCTTTGGGGCTGTTTTTTTGTATTGATTAATTTGGCTTTCTCTGTTGCATAAATATTGTACTATATTAGATCCACGTCCATATTTCTTTTTTATACCTTTCAGAAATCTGTAGATTTTGATCTTTATATTTTTACACTTCCTTAATGTCTTATTTTTCCAAACAGCCCAAGGTTTCTTGGACTATATAATTTTTTTCCTAAATCTGTTGAAATTATGAACACAGTTTTTATTTGAAGCTTCTGACAGTTTTTCTTATGCAAGTATTTTTCTTTCCTTTAATTTCTCTCTCAATATTTTTGTAAATCTTCTGTCTGGAAATTCTGGGCTTCTTGCATTATAATAACAATACATAATTTTTTTATCCTCAATAGTCTACTCAGTTATCTTCATATTCATGGTTGTTTTTTGGCGTATCAATTTTTGTGGACTTCTACTTCCTACTACAACAGGGGGACCATCCTCCAACTGGGCCTGGCCCAATTGTTAGGACTGTGTCTTGAGGATTCTACACTGTCATTTTTTCCAGTCCTGGTACCAGTGTGCCTATCAGGACTGAATACTGTTTTATCCTGGGTCTTGTGCACCCAGCTATCTTTTTTTATTTTTGACCTACTTCTGTCCACGTTATATGCTATATAAAATACAGTCTGTTTATCAATATCGCCTTGGTGACATTTTGCGAGTAAAAACAGGATCCACCTCGTGATGGTACTCACCAAGACTTGAGGATGAATTCAGTTCCAGCAGTACAACACTCATTTGCTTGTTGATTTATCATCTTTTCATTTGATCCCATTTATCAGGGTTCTGGACTTTATGGCCTCCATCTGCATGTTTTCTTTTGCCAGACTCTATATAAGGAAGCTGCAACAGTACCTGAAATCAGTGTGGCTTCAAAATTGCCACCCCTGGAGTTCCCTTTTCTTTTCTTCTTTGTCTCAAACTTGAGCTCCAGTGGTAGATTCCACAAATTTTTCTTAATCTGGGACTGCCCTTTCATGTTGCAGATGTTCATCGTGTTACACTGTTGCAGTCATTACACTTGGGTTATCCTGCCGTCAGGTGGTCCTGCAGTCGGCCAGAGTTCCAAAGTCTTGGTCCGGTGTCGGTTGCTGTCGCTTCTTCCCTGACGTCAGTGCGCCAGGGGTATATAAGATGCATCCGACGCCATTTTCTTCAGTCTTTCTTGCCGCGCGGTGCCCGAAGCAGAAGCAGTTCGCAAGTGCCGGTCGGCCGACTCCTGAGATTTTCAGAAGTCGAATTTCAGATCCGAAGTCTTCAATAAAGTTAAGTACCCTGTTGGGGAAACTTTTTTCTTGCCTCAGACTGATTCAGAAAAAGTTAATAATTGTATTTCTTGTGGGAAGCAAATACCTCATAAGGACTTCCACTCTTACTGTATTCCATGCCTAGGCCCTGATCACGACGTCACTAGTTGTCGGTTTTGTGCTAGATTTAACAAACGCACTATAAAAAGACTTTTTGATTTTGCTTTGCACTTCTTTGGCCGAAGGTTCAATTATACTATGCCGTCAGATCAACCGACGACCGCAATTCCGAAAAAACACAAAGACAAGGATAAAGACAGGCATCCGAGGTCCAAAACCGACGAGGAAACATCTTCTAGGCCAGTTGCCGGTTCTCAGTGAGGCACTTTTGCAGCCCCTGACACCCGCTACCTCAAAGCCACAGGCCGCCTCCGACTTCCACGTGGAGACAACTAGGCCTCTGGAAAATCAAGGTATTAGGCCTACGGAAACTAATCCCTCAGATGGGTCTGGAGCCGCTGAGCAGGCATCGGCTTCTGAGGGTGTTTTTAGACCTTCACAACTTACCATTAAAGCAACAGCCAAGACAAAAGTACCATTAAAGACAAAGAAGCAAGTACAGCATTCTTCTGGACAGTCCTCCATGCCTAAGAAACAAATGTTTAAAATGGCCGAAGACCTCATTACTCTAATCAGGGGTTCCCATCCCCCTCCAGAGAAAAGGCCTAGGCAGGATACAGGCTATGATTCCTCTGATCAGGTTTCCATTTCCTCTGATTCCTCTTCAGACCAGGGATACTCTCTACCCCCCTATGAGGACTCTGATGCTGAAGAATCTATCCCTTCAGCCTCTCCTCCTGAGGATTATTCTTTTGGGGAAACTTTACATACCATGAGGGAACATTTCCATTGGGAAAGTCAGTATTATTCAGAATCCAAGAAAAGACTCAGGGATTTCCTTTTATTGCCTCAGCACAGGCCCCTGGCTATTCCGCCTGTGCTAGATATTGTGGATGATGTGTTCTCTGAATCCAGCTTATCTCCTGATTCTTTGCCCCCTGCACCAGCGAAGCTAGATAGGTATTATAGAGTCCCTGACTCTCACAAGTTTCTTTATAAAAACCCTTCTGCTGATCCATAAACTATTTCCCAGGGTCCAAAAGGGGTAAAGGCTTCCATTGCAAAAAATCCAGTACCCTCTGACAGAGATTCCAGAGCTTTGGATAGATGGGGGAAGAAAGTTTACACTTCTGCAACTTTAGCAGTAAGGGCTTTAAATTGCCAGTTTCACATGCTTAAGAACCTACAATATTTAATGGTTCAGTTAAAACAGAAAATGCTTGCAAGCTCAGAAGCTCCTGACTGTAAAGAAATGCAGGATTTATTGCATGCAGTTGAACAGGTGGGAAAACATCTTGTAGAGCCGCAGTTACAGGTTCTGTGATTCGAAGACATGCTTGGTTAAAAGAACAGAGTTTACCTGATCATGTTAAGGCAAAATTATTGGATTCTCCTTTACAGCATGATACCTTGTTTGGTGTTAAGGCAGAAGAGGTGTTAAAGAAAATGGAGGATAAAGCTAAATCTATGCAAACAGTCAAGGCTTTCTTACAGGTACAGCCACCTCGATTTAGCAAAAATTGGCCAACAAAGAATTGGTCCTTTCCACGGTCAGACAGGCCACAGAGAGGCAGATGCAGATGCCCAAGAGGCAGATCTCAACCCCAAGGCTCTAACAGATGACGACAGTGGGGCACCTCAACCCCAAAAGAAGGTGAGGACAAGTCTCAACCTTACAGGAAATGGTCCCAATGACTTCCCCCTTCGTACGTCAAGCACTTCCCTTTTGGCAGCCCCCTTAGGGGGAAAACTAGCACTTTTTTCTCAAAACTGGCAAACAATCACCCAAGACAAATGGGTTCTGAATATTGTGTCTCAAGGTTACAGGTTCCACTTTCATACTTTACCAAGGCTAAAAGGAATGCCAGACCTGCCACAGAATCAATGGGCAGAGGGACAAAAACAAATTTCAGCCCTCATGGACATGAGAGCTATTCAAAAAGTACCACAACAGGAACAAAGACAAGGATTTTACTCAAGACTCTTCCTGGTCCCCAGAAAGGACAAGGCCGGGAGGCCCATACTAGACCTTTCAATTCTAAATACTTACCTGGATATTCCGAAATTCAAAAATGTTGACATTACAACAGCTTCTACCCATGCTGGGCAAGAAGGCTTGGCTTGTTACTCTGGACCTCAAAGAGGCATACCTGCATGTCCCTATCAGACAAAATTGCAGAAGATACCTCAGATTCAAAGCTGGTACAATGCACTACCAATTCTCCGCACTGCCCTTTTGCTTATCTACTGCGCCCGGGGTCTTTACAAAGTGCCTGGCACCAGTAATTGCATTTTGCAGACAAAAAGGAATTCAAATATATCCATACCTGGACGACTCCCTCATTCAAGCAGAGACAAAGGACATTCTTTTACAGCATCTGGCATTTGTAAAAAGGTTGCTAATTTCTCTAGGGTACACAGTAAACGAAAAGAAGTCAAAACTAGTGCCTTCACAACAGATTATATTCCTGGGTGCCAGCTTAAATACAACGGCCCAGATGGCTTATCTCACGCCAGACAAACAAATTCAATTAACTCAATATTTTCAATTACTGGCAAAAACGTCCCATCTCCCTGCAAGAAAAATTCTGCAGACCCAGGAATTCATGGCATCCTGCATACTGTTAATACCATATGCCAGACTGCATATGAGGAAATTACAATGGTACCTAAAAAGTGTTTGGACTCAACACTCTCACAGTTTAGAAGCAGTAATACCAATGATTCCCTGCCTACAACAGGAGTTTCGATGGTGGGCACAGGCATGTCACCTAAAGAAGGGTCAGCCTTTTACCCTACCCACAGCCAGGCAGACTCTAACAACAGATGCTTCGGATTACACCTGGGGAGCACACATGGCAAGAAAATGCATTCAGGGCAAGTTGACCACAGACCAGATGCATCTTCTCATCAATCAGAAAGAGATGTTGGCTGTTCAAAATGCCCTAACAGCTTTCAAGGACCTTCTGCATCCAGGACAATTATTATTAAAGACAGACAATACCACAGTAATGTGGTACATAAACAAGCAAGGGGGCACTCATTCTTATCCCCTATGCAGGCAAGCCATGACCTTGTGGAACACAGCTCTAATGTATCAAGTTCATCTGCAAGCACAATTCCTGCCAGGAAAGAAAAATACTCTGGCAGATGATCTAATTAGAAATATCATGGACCCTCACGAATGGAAATTTAATCCACAAATCTTCAGCATGGTAACGCAAAAATGGGGATGCCTAGACATAGATCTTTTTGCCTCCCCTCTGAATTGCCAACTACAAAAATTCTGCACAAGGACTTGTCACACACAAGCATAAGCATGGAAAGTTTATGCCTTCCCACCACTGCCTCTCCTTTCAAAGGTACTCCTAAAAGCCAGACAAGAAAAACCACAGATTATGCTGATTGCTCCAGACTGGCCACGCCAGCATTGCTACCCAATCTTAAAGAACTTAGCTCAAGGCCCACCATGGATTTTGCCTCAAATTCCACACCTTCTGACTCAACAAAACAATTAGATCCTGCACAGTCAGCTCAAAACCCTAAACCTGGCTGCATGGCAGATTCATTAGTCAAACAGGCAACACCCCTCTCTAAAGCTGTTATGGATGTCATTTTGGAGGCCAGGAGGCCTAGCACCAGGAAAGCGTGCTCAGAAAAATGGAAGAGATTCTGTGCCTGGAACCAGACCCTCTTGTCCCAAACATTCCTCAGATTTTGCAATACTTAGCTGAGATGCTGGACAAAGGCCTATCCTTCTCATCAATTAAGATCCACGCCTCTGCCATTTCAGCACATTACAGCACGGATCCTCCTTTATTCTCTCATCCCTTGCTAAAGCAGTACCTCAGAGGGGCTAAAAACATAAGACCGCCCCAGAGAGCACCAACTTGGGACCTCAATTTCATTTTGGAAAAACTTAACCTGCCACCTTTTGAGCCAGCCGATACAGCCAATCTAAAATTTTTATCATGGAAAACATGCTCTGCTCCTAGCAGTAACTTCAGCACAAAGAGTCTCAGAGCTATAGGCATTAATGGCAGTGGAACCTTTTATAATTTTTCTTCAGGACAGGGTTTCTTTAAGGACAAACCCTACCTTTATGCCAAAGGTGGTATCTAGTGTGGCTCTTAACCAAACCATCCATTTGCCAACTTTTTATCCAAACCCCCGGAATAAAGGGGAGAAACTTCTGCACTCTTTGGACATACACAGGCAGCTACACTTCTACTTGGACAAAACAAAAGCTTTCAGGAAAACTGAGCAACTGTTTGTAGCATATGCTGCAGGTAACAGGGCAAGGCTATTTCAAAGCAGACTATATCCAAATGGATAGGACACTGTATTGGTTACTGCTACACTCAGCATGGAAAATCAGTCCCTAATAACATTAGGCCACATGCCACCAGGGCAACAGCCACTTCAACAGCCTTTCTCAAAGGAGTACCTACCAAGGAAATTTTGGAGGCTGCAACTTGGAGTTCAGTGCACACCTTTACCAAGCATTACCACTTGCCTCTCTACTCTAAATCCAGAGCAGGATTTGTCACTGTAGTTCTGCAGGGCCTCGTAGCCAATCCTAACTCTTTATAGACCAGCCACGAACAAACTCCTTCCAAAAAGTAAAAGACCAGATAATCCACAACGGAACCAAGAGTTTGGTTAACGCTTTTATTCACCACACATAAAACATGCGTTTTCGTCCTAACCAAAGGACTTCATCAGACTGGTCTGATGAAGTCCTTTGGTTAGGATGAAAACACATGTTTTATGTGTGGTGAATAAAAGCGTTAACCAAACTCTTGGTTCCGTTGTGGATTATCTGGTCTTTTACTTTTTGGAAGGAGTTTGTTCGTGGCTGGTGGCATTTCTTCTTTTTTTATTGGTTTCGAGAACTGTCTACTTTTTTGAATTTTCTTTATAGACCAGCCACCCAACCTTAGCTTTGGGATTCTACCAAAGTGTAATGACTGCAGCAGTGTAACACGATGAACATAGTACAGTTTTGTACCTACCATAAATGTAGATGTTCGAGTGTTCACACTGCTGCAGTCCAGGTTACCCTCCCTCCATCCCCTCTGAACTAGCTGGACTTATCTATACCTTTCTATCCTATACAACATTTGTGGTGTATTTGCTTGTAACTGAAGTTATTGTTTTTATTTTATATGTATATATTTTTTATTAGCAATATGTATTGCCTGCCTACTTGGGGACAGCTGACATCTGGGGCAAGAAAAACTGAAGAAAATGGTGTTGGATGCATTTTATATACCCCTGGCACACTGACGTCAGGGAAGAAGCGACAGCAACCGACACCGGACCAAGACTTTGGAACTCTGGCCGACTGTGGGACTGCCTGACAGCAGGATAACCCAAGTGTAATGACTGCAGCAGTGTGAACACTCGAACATCTACATTTATGGTAGGTACAAAACTGTACTTTCCTTCCCAAGAACTGTTCACAGCCACATCTTGTGGCCCTCTGAAAGCTCAGGGTCTCTGACTTTCTCATCAGAGGTCAGACCATATCAGTGTAAAAGAGGTGAGAGCTCTGCTTCTGGCTGTACAGGCTTTTCATTACCCTTTTCTCCCCAGCCCCATGAAATTCTTCACGAACACTACCACCGTGATGTGGTATATCAGCATGCAGGGGGGTATGAAGTCTTATCTCCTTTGCAGGCTAGCTCTTCAGGCCTGGGATCTGGCTGTCAGTTATCAGGTAACTCCTCAGGCAGTTTACATTCTTTCAGAGCACAATCCAGTAGCAAAGTCATTGAGCGGGTCCAAAACAGAGACTTACTAAAGGATGCTTCACAGAGATGTGTTTCTGAACATAGTTCATCACTGGGGTATTCCTCAGGTAGATCTTTTTGCCTCCATTTTGAACAGACAACTTCCTCTATTTTGGTCAAGTGTACCAAGTCCACTGACTTGGAAAGTGGGCACCCTGTCTTTTTCCGAGGAAGGGAAGGTTTCTGTATACTTTCCCTCCCCTTTCTGTGCTGCCAAAAGTTATGCACAAGGTCAAGTAGGGCTGTTCCAAAATCTTGTTGATGACTCCCTTTTAGCCCACACAGCACTGGTTCCCGATTCTTTTCATCTGGCTAGGGGTAATCACTGCAGATTACCTCACCAGGTGGATCTTCTCACACAAGACAAAGGAGTGTCAATTTCTGTTTGTGTCCTTCTGCTGATACTGCTGTTGTGTCAGTCTCCTGTGATAAGCCTTCGCTTCTGCATTCAGATAAGGATAGTAGGGCCATGGAGAGGATTGAAAATAAGGTCTGTATTCCTTTCACTTTGGCCTTTAGGGCCATCAATTACTAGATGCCATGCCCAGATATGCTGTGACCTTAATTGGCCAGGCTTGGTAAGTTATCTCTAACCTCCCTTATCCTGCTTTCTACCTCTCGGGTGGCTCACCACTCTATCAAGTGGAGCAGTGATGCTGATGATGCCTGTTCCAGAGATGTTGCCTTTAAGTCTGTCATGAGGTGTTACTCTTGATTTTGTCTGCAGTCATTCATTACCTGAAAATATTATGTACAAGTGGCTGGATGCTCCTTTGGATAATGATAATTTCTTTTGAACAATTACTGCTGCTGCTATGTTTAAGTCTCTTCATGAAAGAGGTAAAGCTTTGCTGGACCTTTAAATATATTTTTGTGTCCCTTTCCCTAAGTTTCAGAGAAACTAACCTACTAGGTGTGCTTTTGTTAGCAGGTAGCCTCATCAGGCTACTAAAGTCCAGAAGGGTGGTAGGAGAGCTCCTCCTGCTAAGTCTTCTCAGGTTTCTGTGGTCCAGAACCCTCCTCTATCTGACAAGCCTGCTTCTCTTTGACATTTTGCTCCCCCCCCAAAAAAAAAAAAACTTGGCCAGGTTCCTTTGCCCCGTTTGGTTCTTCCTTTGTCTTCCAAACTGGCATCTCATTATTTCAGATTCTTGGGTTTTGTCCATCATCCATCAAGGTTATTTCATGGTGTGGAAGTCTCCCCTTCCTTTTTCATGCATTCGTCAACCTCCTTGAGAGCAGTTTCCTCATTTCTCAGAGGTTCTTGGGTCCCTAATGAATCAGGGAACTATTCAGCCTGCCCCTCCTTCCCAAGTAGGAAAGGGATTTTACTTCAGAATATCCCTGGTTCCTCGAAAGGATTCTGGATCGCTCCATGCTCGACACCTTTCTCAAGGCTCCTCCTTTTTGAATGCTTTCCCTTTAAACCCTGTTTGCTTTATTGCTGCCCCAGGCTTTTCTGGTGTCTTTGTATCTGAAGGATGTTTACCTCCTATTCACCCCCTTTTTAGGAAGTTTTTGCATTTTTCCATTTCTTCATCTCATTTCAGTTCTCTGCTTTGCCCTTTGGCCTCTGTACTGTCCCAAAGATAATCACAAAATGCCTAGCTCCTGAGATTGCCTTTTGAAGGCTCTAAGGCATTTAGATTTTTCCTTATTTAGATGATCTGTTGATTCAGGCACCTTCTGTAAATGGCCCGTTACAGGCTTTGGAGTTGTCCATGTCTCTCCTTCAAAGTCTGGAGTTCACGATCAGCTTCCAAATGTCTTTCCTGACTCCCTGTTAGAATCATGTGTATTTGGGCTGCAGGATTCAGACAGTGCCAGTGTTGGCCTATCTTCCTCTTTCAAACATTTTGTCCTTGACTGCTTTTTTCCAGTCTCTTCATCCTCTGCCTGCCATTCCAGCCAGAGAGTTGATTCAGGGCCTCTTGTGTTGTAATGCTGCATCTTAGCAGACTGCATGTGCAGAAGCTTCAGTGGTACCTCATGTCATTTTGGCTTCACCATTACCACCCTCTGGATTTCAGAGTTGCCTCTCCTTCCTTGTCACATGTGGAATTCAAGTTATAGATTCAGCAACTTACCCTCAACTCATACCTGCCTTTTCAGCCTCTGATGCCTTCTCAAGAACTGTTCACCTATGCTTCAGACATGACTTGGGGGGGCTTCCTGTGGTCACCTGAAAGTTCAGGTTTTTTGGCCCTCCCATCAGAAGTCAGACTATATCGACATCAAAGAGCTGGGAGTCCTTATTCTGGCCCTTCAGGTTTTTCACCCCATCACAGAAATGTAGTATGTCAGTAGGGGGGGGGGGGTTCTTAACGTCTTTGCAGGCTGGTTCTTCAGGCTTGGGCTTTGGCTGTCACTTGTCAGCTAACTCTTCAGGCAATGTATATTTCTTCAGAACAGAACACAATCTAGTGGCAGACTGTTTGAGCAGGTCCAAAACACAGACTCACAAATTGATGCTTCACAGAGATGTGTTTCTGGAGATGGTCCATCATTGGGATATTCCTCAGGTAGATCGATTTGCCTCCCCACTGAAGAGGCAGTTCCCTCTTTTCTGTTCCAGAGTGCTGTGCCATCTGGCATGGAAGATAGATGCCCTTTCTTTTCCTTGGAAGGCGGTGTTTCTCTATGCTAGCTTTTTTCCAAGAGTCCTGCAGGAGATTCAGTTGGACTGGCCAAAATTCTTGCTAGTGACTCCCTTTTGGCCAAGACAGCAGTGGCTGCCCCTTTTAATGCATCTGGCCAGGGGCAGTCACCACAAGTTATTTCGCCATTTGGACTGCCTCACACAGAACAAGGGGATACTCATCCGTCCTCGTGTGTCTACTCTCCAACTGAAACTGTGGGTGATAGGGCTTTGATCCCTTTTAGGCATCTCTTTTCTGAGGGAGTGCTCAGGGTTTTACAGGAGGCAGGAAAACCTTGCAAGTCAGTAAGCCTTATATATCCAAATGCAAATGATTTTATGTGTGATACAATGCTCTTAGCCAGGGCTCTTTTTCAGTGGGGTCCCTCTGGTTCTCTCCTATTTGTGTGAGTTGCTCCAGTCTGGCTTGACCTATTCTTCTCTGAAAGCCCATTTGTCAGCTACTTCTGCCTGCCTGCCCTTGAATCCTCCATTGGCTTCTCATTTTGAAGTCAAACAATTTCTTAAGGGCGTTCTGTATCTTGGGTCTTCAAAGAAGCCTGTTCCTCCTCCCTGGGGCCTAAATTTTGTTTTGGAAAAATTGACTTAGGCTCCTTCTCTCAGCTTCTCTGCAACACTGTACCTGCAAGACTGGCTTGTTGCTTGCTCTTAATCCTCCTCGGAGGGTTTCTGAGTGCCAGGCTGTTATGGTCATTCCTGCTTTTTTTTTGTTTTGTTTTTTTCACAGAGACAGGGTGTCTTTGTACTAATTCTTCTTTTATGCCTTAGGTTATCAATGAGTTATCCTTTAATCAAGCAGTACAACTCCTTTCCTGTTTTCCTTCTCCACAGTCTGCTAGGGAGAGGGTCCTGCATACCTTGAATTTGCAGACAGCTCAGGTCTTGTTTGGATAAAACTAAGATAATTCACAAGTCTGGCCAGCTTTTTTGTTTGTTTTTGTTTTTTTTCTTCATCCCAGGACTTTCAGTTTGACTATTTCCAAGCAAACCATCTCCTCCTGGATATCTAAGGCCATTTTGTTTTTCTTTTCATGGCTAATGTGTGTCTACCTCAGTTAGAGCCCATTTCAATAAGGCTGTTGCCTTTTCTAGTGCTTTCTTCAAGGTCTTGGACACTAATTCCATCTGTGAAGCTGCTATTTGGTCCTTGGTGCATACCTTTACTAAGCACTGTAAACCGGATATTGTTTCTAGGGCCAGAGCTGGTTTTGCTAGGGCAGTCCTGCATGGGTTTCTTGAGGGCTCTTCCCAGCCTTCCACCTTCCACTCCTTTTTTTGAGCTTTTGTACCCTCCTTAAGGTGAAAAATACTGCAGCATTGATACAGAAGCACGTAGTACAGTTGTGTAAAATTTTACCATGACAATAGATGCCCCTCTCCTCACTGTTGCAGTATTCTGTCCTTCCTTCCATCCCCCTTTTCTTTTGGGTTTTGATTTGGTTCCCTTCCTGGCCGAGGGTCCCCCTTTTCCATCTGTATTTTCTCCCTTTGGATGTGCATGCCCTCCTTGTGTCCTATGAAGACAGTTGTCTACTGGGGCAGTTTAGTTCTTGGTAACTGCATCTACGCATTACCTTTATGCCATATATCCTGTGCAAGGAACATGTGTGTGTGTGTAACGTACGGCACATACAAGATCATAAGGCTTTGGTATACTGGCCAGATGTTGGGCTGTCTTTTGCAGAAGATCCCTAAGGTGAAGAATCCTGCAACAGTGAACAGAGTGACATCTACTGTTATAAGATTTTACACACCTGTACTTTCTCCAGGTGTCTGTATGGATTTTGTCTGAGTACTCTGGTTTCCTCCCACCTGCAAAAACATGCTGGTGAATTGGTTGCATGAAGCTGTCTGTGTATGTTATTTTTACGTTTGGCAGTTAACATAGAGGAATAAGGCTATAAACTGTTAGGTTACGTCCTGTAGTCTGGGGTTTGATTCTCCATTTGCCTGGTGTTTGACTGAGCAATTCATTTAACCAGAGTGTGTTGTGGAACAGTTGAAAAATTAGACTAAGCTCTTCAGCAATCTCCTGGACTGCATCCAAATAACCTTTGAACCTGTGAGGGAATACAGTGGATGCCTTCCCATCAAAAAAAGAGCTGTTTACTCCACAGTGTTTTGGTTTGCAAGCAAGGACAGTATTTCAGTTTAGTTCTAGAATTACCATCTCTTAATAAACTCGTACGCAGAAAATCAGAATGGTGAACTTGAAGACTGTACTTCATTTCTTAGGACAAAACTCTTCCATGACGATCTTGAGTGTGGAAGATGCCTAATCACAGTCCAGTTGAGTCCCTCTCAGAGAAAATGCTTCAAGTTCCACATAAGTAATGACTGTTCCGTTTCTGCTACTGCCATTTGGACTATCCACGGCCCCAGATTATTTATCAAATATCTAGGTCCATTGTTTGGGTATTGTAGAAGGTAAAACATAAACTTACTTCTCATCTCTTGGAGGGGTAAAGGTAATGGAATTGTTGACAGTGCAGAAAGTAGACAGTTCCTTTCACTAGAACAACAAATTACAGAAATACTTTAGAAGTTTTTGATGGTTCTTTCAAAATCAGTAACACTTGTAGGGGAAGTTGTAGATTCAGCTCTTTCAAAAGCCTTTCCTGCTCAGGATGGGGATAAAAATGATCCTAACAATTCTTTGAGCCAGAAGTAGTTGTAGCAAGACAGTTTAATTCTTTATAATCTGGGGATATGTATCAGCTTGCATGTGCCTTGTTATTCATGCAAGACTTCATATGTGAAAGAAACCTTTGTATTTCAGAAATGTCTGGACTCAAGTCTGCAGATTTATTGAACATGGCAATTCCTGTTTCCCAGTATATAAAGACAGAATTGCTGTGGTGGAGAGATGTAATAAATGTATTTTTGTGATATAACTTCCTTTTTAAAGTGTAGTGTCCAGCAACTTGTCAGTGTAGGGTAACTGCTAAGTCTTTTCACGTCATCTGGAAGAATGCAAAAGCAGTGTAATGGGAATATTCAGGACATTTTTTCAGCCTAGAGTACTTCATATCTGTACAGATGACAGTACAATACAATAGTGTGGTACGTAAACAAGGAGAAACAAAAGCCTTCTGTTTCAGCAAAGACATAAGTCAGACATTGCAGACTGGCCGTTTGCTCTCAGGAGTTTGTGTTCAATTTACAGAACTGGTTTGCAGATGCAGGAATCAGTACAATTTTTTGTTTTCCTATTCCTCTCAAATCAGTCTGTAAGATGGATTTAGGATGCTTTCTTCTTTCTGTGTGCTTTTAAGGATATGCTTTCCTATCATTAACTTGAGTTTAAAAGGTACCTCTCAAAGCTAAGGTAGATACTTCATAGCCCTAACAGCTGTCTGTTGGTTTGAACAGTGTTGGTATTGTCATCAGTTATTCAGCCTGCTCCCACTTCCGCATGAGTTCCTACTGAAACACCAAGGGAAAGATGTTGCATTCCAAACTCAAAACTCTGAATCTGTCAGCATCGGGATAGAATTTTAAATAACATCAGCTGCTTTTCCAGTGAAGCTTTAAATATCTTAAAACAAGTTAGGGGAGCTGGTACAAGAAATGAAGTCTGTACAGAAATGGAGGATACTTGTCATTTTAGCTGTCACAAAATTTGGATCCATTGGATTACCTTTAATCAAGGCTGTCAGACTGTCTCACTAAATCCAATATAATGTCTTTCTCTATTTTCTGCTTTGCATACATGTTTTTTTGAAGGTAGCTGTTATAAACCTTCTTTTTAAGGCCTCCATTAAAGAGGTTCTTCATTTTCAGACCATCAAGAAGGGCACATCTGTCATATTTGGGATTTGAATTTTATGGTGGAGTCTGGTGTGCTTCCCTTTGTACCTGCAGATACAGTAAATGTGGAACACCTTTCAATCAAAGCACCTTTTCTGGTTATTCTTGCTTCTGGCATAATGATTTCTGCCTTTAACTGTTATATGGGTGGCACAGTGCTGTCGCAGTTAAGAGCTGCTCCCTCATAATTTCTCAGCTGAGATGCCTTTTAATCAGAGTCTGTACACCGCATACAAAAGACATGCAGTAGGTTTAATTAGTGATCTTCCAGTTTGTCCATAGCTGTTCATATAATGTGTATCCTACAGTAGTCTGGCATCCTGTCAAGGATTATGTTCTTTGCCTTGCTCCCAGTGAGTGCTGTGATACACTTCATCTTCATTGCTGCCCTGAACTGGATTAAGCAGAACATTGAAGAATCAGTGATTGAATGAAAAGTTTGCTTTGTAACTCACATTTCTTGGGACTTCATAACGAGAGGGTGTAGCTGAAGACCAAGCCATCTGTAATGGAAAAAGTTGCATTATCAGGCAGTCTGAGTTAGTAAATGCAGTACGTTTTACCCAAGCTAAAATAATGAATGATGAAAGTGTACAGGCATCTCACACATTAGGAGTACTAGGGAATGCTTTAAAAGTCATTTTATTTCATTCATGAAAGGGAAGTAAGGCCTAGAAGTCAGTAAGTATAACCTAAACTGTTTGCCTACTGTATTGCTTTTTACTGTGACCAGTACAGTGAGCCTCCGCAAAGCACACAAAATGCACATTCTACTAGGGTAGCATTTACATCAGTGGCATATTTACCAACTGTTTCTGCCAAAGATGCTGTGTAATGTACCACTTGGACTATTGTCCCCAGCTTTACAAAGCATTGTGTGTGATGCCTAGTCCATGGGAAGACAGTTTTTGACATGGCTGTGCTACCAAGGTATCTGCAGCTGTCCCACTGCTATGGGTATGCAAACACTGCTTGGGAATTTACCCAAATGTTGTGGCTTTGCTGTTAAAGTGGTTCTTTGTCATGCAGGGATGCTTAAATAGATAATACAGATATGAGAGATTTGGTTTAATCCGCATAAGTATGTGTGTCACTTTTAGATCAGACTTAAGTGAGATCGTCTGTAGTCTCAGAGGTGTTTTATATAAGAAGTTTTTGAATGTACTTTGCAAGGGTTTGTGATTTTCCACTTGAACTTCTTTATCACAGACATATTCGTAGTTTTTTCATCCATACACTGTTACTTATTGTTCATTTCCTGTCTGAGCACATCTTTTGTACCCTTACAAATGGTCTTGACCCATTCGCAGTTTGTCTGTTCGCTTGTTAGATTACTTTTCAGTACCATTTGCCAGTTGAATAAAACCATTCTGCCTTATGTGTAGCACACAGATTTAATGTGGGATGATCTTTGAATAATTCAAATTTTCAAAACTCATACCTCGCTAAAGCTGCTTTCCCAGGATACAGTTTTCTTACATGCAGAGGTGTCTCAGGCATGTAATGTCAGACTGTCTTCTGGTCTTGGGTATTTGCGCAGTTGTTTGGATATTTTCCTGGCTCAGGTTTCAGATGTTCTTATGTGAGAAGATAACCTGTGTGTTTCAGATTTGTCTCAGACTTCACATTTGCTCCGTTTAGCTTGCAGTCATGCCATTCTGGTGTGTTCAGCAGCTTTGCCATACTCTTTTCATGTTCTCGTGACTAACCCCCACACTAGTGTATCATCATTTTTTCTGTTGCGAATGGTATTGGTAACTTAGCAGCTTTCAGAAGACAACATTCCACAACATAAAGTTTCTGATAAAGGTAAACTTTTATACATACATAAAATTATCAGACAAGAAACTTTTTACAGTGTAGATTCATACTGGAATTATTTCACTTCTATTAATGGGGACCCACCAAATCAACAAGATAAACAATATATATTGGAATCTGCTTATAGAACTACGCCTTCCATTGTCTGGAGACTTTATACATGGAAATTTTTACATAGATCTTTTTATACACCTTTGATGATGAATAAAATAAATAATAAAGATAATTTATGTAAGAGATGTAATGTAGAAATTAATGCTGACTGGGCTCATATGTTTTATGACTGTATAAAATTGAAAGAATACTGGAAGTCAATTAATGAATTTTGCAGGCTCTTTTTACAGATAATTTCATTATTTCTAAATCTCTTATATTATTCAACACACCTGTACCTCAAAGTGTTAAAAAGGTTAAGCTTCCCTTGTTATGGTCTATTCTAGCAGTGGCTAGGAAAATAATAACTAGAAATTGGATTTCAGATACACCTCCTTCGCTCAATGAATTTAAAATGTTATGAATATAGTGTGCCATATGGAAATAAACACAATTAGGACGAGAACAACTAGAAAAACATCTTATTATATTGTATGGGATAATTTACAAAATTTGTTAAAAAAATTCTAATTTCAATAGCACGGTATTTTAGTTTAATTAATTGATCTGATTGTAGTGGATGTCTTTGTAAATACTTTAGTTGTTTTGTTGAATATTATAATAATACCTATTTTTAATTACTTGTATAAAATTGTTATGATATTTCTCTTATATGTTAAAACAATAAACCTGTTTTGAAAAAAAAAAGAAGACAACATTCCAGAGCTTTGCCCTCCCACACTTGCCCATTCATGAGTTTATGCTATCCTGTGTTCTGTAATTAGATCCTTGGAAGAACTTTGAATGATATTGGTTTTGCAGCTAGTCATTCACAAAGAAGGGCTTTCCCTTAAATATGTTTGGGCTCTATAAAGTGATAGCAGATGTTCCCAGAAAACATCTTTGCAGAAATTTCACTGCAGTTTTTGCATTGGACATGCACAACTTTAAATCATTTACCTTCCTAGAGTAATGTTTAGTCTGTTTGAATATTGCCTATTTTAGCATCATTAACTATTGATGGGTGTTTACTTTTGCTGTTAACATTTAGATTATCCATCCGACCTTATGGGTAATTTGTGGTTAGCTTTCAGGCTTATTCACATTACCAGCACGTTGTGGCTGAAAGCCTTAGCCAGTACCTTTTTTTTTTAGATAATTTTATTAAACAATAGTTAAACTTTCAAGATGTGTACATTTTAACAAATTGTTTACATTAACTTCACATAATCCTATTTAAACTAACATTGACAAGCAGTCGGTAAGGGTTTGCACTTATCCATACCATTCTTTGTTACACAAGTCAAGAGATAATTTATTGATAATCTTTTAAGTCATTTCATGTGTCTAGCCTTTTCCACATTGTTTGGCAGACTCCATTTCTTTCTTCATATAGTGTGTATGTGTGTGTGTATGTGTGCATATATACCCGGACCGAAATACAAAAGGAGGGGGTGTATCCATTTTCATAAAGGATACCCACACCTCCAGGTTAGTAGCACAGCACGAGGCCTCGGAGACCATCCATGTGCAACTAACAGTGGGCAAAGCAGTTTTTCAGATCGTAGCCTGCTACAGATCACCTACCTTGTCTCAGGACCCCCACTCAGCATTCCTGAGAACACTGGAAAATATAAAGGTCCTACCAAACACCATGATATTGGGAGATTTCAACTACCCAAACATTGACTGGGAGAATTACTCTAGTACAAACTCCCTTGCCCAATGCTTCCTAGTGTTTATAAACTCTAACGCCCTGGAACAGCTGGTCACAGCGCTTACTAGAGGTGACAACATACTGGACCTGATCATTGCCAACATGGGGGAGCAGTGTTCCACACCAGAGGTAAGCTCCTCGCTGGTGAGATCAGATCATAAACTAATCACACTGGACATCCACATCCCGACCCCACCCCCAGTCAAGGAAACCACTGTGAAAAACTTTTCAAAAGCAAACTTAACACTTCTCAAGACTGAAGTGGAAAGTTTCAAAGCCCCCTTGCTAAAAGATAATGCTACCCAAACCGCAGAATCCTTTACAAGTGCATTCAATGAGCATCTACAGGGATGCATGGATCGAGCCATCCCAAGTAAAACCAAGACTCATTCCTCCAAAAAGAGGAAACCAGTCTGGTGGTCCCCGGCCATAAATAAGCTATACAACAGAAGAAGGAAACTACTACATGATAAAGCAAAATCCCAAAAAGGAAAGGGATCATTGATCAATATTAGCAGGAAACTACGATCCCTCATAAAATCGTCCAAGGCCAGTTTTGAAAGAAAAATTGCCAAAGACTCTAAAGATAACCACAAAGCCTTCTTTAGCTATGTCAAAAATGTAGGTGGTAATTCTCAGATATGCTCTGAGCTAGTGCCAAATGGCAAAAAATACAATGAACCAGTTGACATTGCCAACATCCTGGCTGACAAGTTCAGTGCAAACTTCACCCGCTCTCGCCCCCAAAAGGGCCCTTGTCCATCCCAGAAGAATGCAGAGCCCCAAACATCACGGACATGCAGGTAAAAACAGCCCTCTCCATAGCTAAGAACACAGCATCAATGGGACCGGATGGTGTCCCAGGTTGTGTCTTACATGAGCTCCAGAAGGAACTAAACCCTCACCTAAATTCACTATTCAGCCTCAGCCTTACCACAGGCTATGTACCCAAAGAATGGTGTACAGCAACAGTCATCCCGCTCCACAAAGGTGGTGCCACAGCTGAACCTGGGAACTATCGCCCTATAAGCCTGACTAACCTGGTCTGTAAAGCTATGAAGCGAATCATCATGGAACTCATAAACAGAGCCATTGGGAACCTCCAGACACCGGACCCTACCCAATTCAACTTTGTTAAAGACAGATCCGGCCTCCTAAACCTAGTTGACGTCTTTGAAACAGTTACCAAGGCCATAGATGAAGGGAAGGTAGTCCACACAGCCTACCTGGACCTCGCTAAGGCCTTCGACACCATTCCCTACTCTGGCATCGTAGACAAGCTCACCAGCTTGAACATTAACCCCTATGTCACGAGATGGGTGGCCAATTGTCTCACAGATAGAACACACATGGTCAGAGTTGCGGGTGCCATGTTCAACTCTAAACCAGTTACAAGTGGCGTCCCACAGGGCTCAGTCCTGGGACCCCTCCTGTTCGGTATATACTTCTCTGAGGTACAGGTAAGCACGGAGGACAATGGCTGACCAAGTTCACAGATGACTGCAAACTGGGGGCCATAATCAACTCTCCGGCTGACAGACATCCTCCAGAAGGGTCTTACAGAGACAGATACCTCGGGTCAGAGCCATGGCCTCAAGCTGAATGCCAGAAAATGCATAGTCATCCGCTTTGGAAAAAACAAAGTGCCCATGAATTACCACATAGGTGGTAATCCACCAGGTACGGATAATGTAATTAGGGACCTGGGGACCCAGGTAGATAGCAACCTCTCCTTTGATAATCACATTGCCAAAGTGGTTAGAAATTCTTTCTATGTAGCCCACCTAATCAAGAAAGGGTTCACCTCTAGATCAAGCGAGGTCATTGTGCCCCTCTACTCATCACTCATTAGGCCCATAATAGAGTACAGTGCCCCATTTGGTATGTACCTTACTCGACACCTGCAACAGCTGGAAAGACCACAGAAGTACCTCACCAAGAGGATCATGGGCCTCAAAGAGATGCCCTATGCAGCTCGTCTAAAGAAACTCCAGCTATACTCGGTTGCTTGCCGTCTCCTCAGAGGTGATCTCTGCCTGACTTATAAGGCCATGTCTAACCTGGAATTAATGGACATGCTCCACCTCAAGAAAACCAAATCTCTTAGAGCCACACGCTCTAGTGAATTAAACCTCAGCACAACAATAAAAAGGACATGCTGGAGGGATAGAGTCCTATCCCAGAGACTTCCCTCGCTCTGGAATAAAATCCCAGTCTATATTAGGCAGAGCCCCTTGCTGACTCTCTTCAAGAGGAATCTTGACGAGTGGATGGGAAATTGTAAATTTACCCCTGGGATCACTCCAGTGGCCCTGCTAGACAGAGGCCCAGGAAACTAATTTAAAAGGGAGGCGAAAGCCAACACATTCTGAAAAAAAAAATGAAATAAAGTGGGGAGCTTAGCCCCTCACCCCCTTAATTAAATATACCAACTCCGAGATCGCACTACAGTGGAGGAAACGGCACAACCCAGACAGCCGGCCCAGCGATTTCTTTCCCTGGGAAAAAAATCGCTGTTACGGCCATTAGCTATTTTGCCGGTTTGACACTTGGTGTTCGATCATCTGATCATTCGCTGAACTAAAATAGACCCATACATATATATATATATATATACACACACACACACACACACACACACGCAAGTTTTTCATAGATGCACCCAACCGGTCAGCTAGGTCTTTGCTCTCTGATTCCTGAGCTGCAGCTGTGCACCCTATTCACTTTGTCCATTTAATTGTCTGTGTTGGTTTCAGAGATGCCACTTGTTACCATGCCCATGGAGTTTACTTTCCCTTTCCCCTTTTGACTTGGTTTCTAATCCTTGCACTCGCTCATAATATTTAATGCATCTGCTGTAGTTGGACCAATACATGATCTCCTTCTCCGAGTGATCTCTTTCTTAATTGCCAGTGGCACTACTCTCAACAGTGTCTTCCTGCATCTTGGTTCTGTCAAGGTCAGTGGCCGAACTAAGATAGATTGTGCTTTTTGATACAAACTGTTCCTTGCACTGTTGTTCCACTAGGTCTTGCACAGGTAGTTTAAGTTGTTAACTTTGTACAAATCTGGAATTTATGCTTCCAGTTCCCTTTGTTTTCCTTGTATCTCCAACACTTAGTTTTCTAGGTGCAGGAAAAATTATTTTCACTCTGCTTACAGTATGGAAATATTTCTGCATGCATTTCTGAGTGAATATTTGGAATGTTCTAGACTGCATAACATATTTAGGGTCCTCACAAATATTTTGCCGTTAGTTATTTGTTTATCCTTTCCTCTATTCTTTCATCAACTCTGATAAATGTTTAAAGTTATTATACAATATGTTGTGCTCTCTGTTTATTCTCTTGTTAAATTCCTCCATCCTGTATTCTATTAATAATTTTACTAACTGTGGACTTTCATTCCGTAATCAACCTTTCCTTTTTTATGTAATTCCGCTCAGTTTTAACTCTTGTATAGTAAGATAATCCCTTAGATATAAACTAATTGGCTGTCTTACTCCCGCTCAGTCTGCCTGCCTGCCTCCCTTCCCATTTTATCTATTCCCCAGTACTTCACTTGCTTCACTGTTCTGATGTTCTTCGTGTTTCACTGTTGCAGTCATTACATTTGGGTAATCTGCTGGCAGGTTGCCCTCAGTTGGCCTGATTAACAAAGTCTTGGGTCCTGCATCGGTTGCTGTCCCTTCTTCCATGATGTCAGGTCATCTGGGGTATAAAACATGCAGCCTTTGCCATTACATCAGTCTTTCTTGCCGTGCGGTGCCCAAAGCAGAAGCAGTTTGCAAGTGCAGGTCAACCGACTCCTGAAATTTTCGTTTTCGAGTTTCAGAACCGAAGTCTTCAACTTAAAGCTAAGTACCCCATTGGGGAAACTTTTTCTTGCTCCTTATCGATGTCAGTAAAAGTTAATAATTGCATTACTTGTGGGAAGCAAATACCTCATAAAGATTTTCATTTGTACTGTATTCCTTGCCTAGGCCCTGACCACGACGTACCTTACTGTCGGTTTTGTGCTTTATTTAATCAGCGCACTATCTGTCTTCGGTACATTGTTGCCTCTAAATATTTTGGTTCTCAGTTTAATTATCCAGAAATGACGTTGGTTAGTCATCCGACTACCAGAATTCTGAAAAAATGCAAAGAAAAAGACAGAGACAGACCGTCGAGGTCCAAAACTGCCGACGATGCTTCTCCTAAGCCAGTCGCCAGTTCACCGGTATTCAGTGAGGCGCTTTTGCAGCCCCTGATACCCGCTACTTCTGATTTGCAGGCCTCTACTGAGACCCATTCGGAGTCTGGTATACCACGAGATGCTTCACCTATGGAACCCGCAGATGTCTCTACCATGGTTCTACCGGCTTCTGAGGGTGTATTGAGGCCTGTAGACTTGTATATTAAACTGACTCCACCTTCAATACTTAGGCCTAAAACAAGATCTATGTCTAAAAAACCGAAGCCCAGGCCACATGTTCAGGCCCCCTATGCCTAAAAAACAAGTGATCAAAATGGCTGAAGATATAATTACTCTAATCAGGGGTAGTCAACCCCCCCCCCCTCCTAAAAGGCCTAGGGCTGAGCTTGACTATGAATCTTTTGATCAGGACTCTGTTTCTTCCGATTCTTGTAATGACCTGGATTTGTCCATACCTACTTATGAGGATTCTGATGCAGAGGATTCTATTTTCTCTGCCCCCCCCCCCCCCAAGGACTTTTCTTTTGGGGAAACTTTACATACCTTAAGGGAGCATTTTCAGTGGGAAAGTCAGGAATTTTCTGAATCCAAAAAGAGGCTTAGGAATTTCCTTATTCTTCTTCCTCAGCATATCCTGTTGCGGACCCAAAAAACATTTCTCAGGGGCCCAAGGGCATTAAGGCGTCTACTGCCAAAAATCCTACCCCTTCTGATAGAGATTCCAGGGCGCTGGATAGATGGAGTAAAAAGGTTTTTACTTCTGCAACCTTGGCAATCAGGACTTTAAACTGTCAATTTCAGATGCTAAAATATCAACAGCATATCATGGGACTACTTAAACAGAAAGTGATATTGGTTCCTGACTGTGTGGAAAATAAAGATTTACAGGATTTATTGCATTCAGCTGAACAAGTTGGAAAACATACTTTGCAACGTTGTTTTGATTCTTTAGAGCCCTCTTGCAGGGCTGCTGTTACTGGGTCTGTGCTTAGAAGGCATGCTTGGCTTAAGGAGCAATCTCTGCGTGATCATGTTAAAGCAAAATTGTTGGATGCTCCTTTAAATCAGGATTGCCTGTTTGGCAATAAGGCTGAAGAAGTTCTAAAAAAAGATGGAAGATAAAGCTAAATCTATGCAAACTGTGAAAGATTTCCTGCAAGTGCAACCTCCAAGATTTAGTAGGCACTGGCCTACTAAGAACTGGTCCTTTCCAGTTCCTTCCATATCCACTCAAGTCAAACCCAGACACTCCAAAAGCACCAGGTTTCAGTCCCAAGGGACTCTCAGAACTAAGCAATGTGGTGCTTCCACTTCCAAATCTGGAAATAACAAGACACCCCCCTATGGTAAACAGTCTCAATTACTTTCCTTTAAAATTACCAAGCACTTACCTTTTAGCCGCCCTTTTGGGGGGAAAGATTGCTCTTCATGCAAAAAACTGGCAACCCAGGACAAATGGGTTTTAAATATATTGTCCCAGGGATACAGATTTCATTTCCACGCATTGCCAACTCCAAATGGGTGACCAGATCTGCCCCCAAATCAGTGGGCAGAGGCTCAGAAACAAGTACTTTCCCTCTTAAACATGGGGGCTATTCAGCCAGTACCAGAAGAGGAAAAGGGACAAGGTTTCTATTCCAGACTTTTCCTGGTACCCAGAAAAGACAAATCATGGTGTCCAGTTCTGGACCTGTCTACTCTAAACACCTTTCTGGACATTCCAAAATTCAAGATGCTGACTCTTCACCAGTTACTTCCTATGCTAGGCAAGGATGCTCGGTTGGCAACTCTAGATTTGAAAGAAGCTTACCTGCATATCCCAATCAGGGAATCTTGCAGAAGATACCTATGGTTCAAAGCAGGCTAATTGCATTATCAGTTCTCTGCACTGATCTTTGGCTTGTCTACTGCGCCCAGGGTATTCACAAAGTGCCTGGCTCCAGTAATTGCATTTTGCAGGTAAAGAAATATTCAAATATATCCATACCTGGACGATTGTCTAATTCAGGCAGAAAACCAGGCCATTCTTATAAAACATCTGGTGTTTGTAAAAAGGGTTCTAACTTGTCTAGGGTACACCATAAACGAAAAGAAATCACAGCTGGTACCCTGTCAACAGATTACATTCCTGGGTGCAAGCTTGAATACAGCTGCCCAAATGGCTTTCCTCACACTAGAAAAGCAAATTCATTTGGTAACTTACTTCAAACAGGTGACCACAAAAACTCTGCTGTCTGCAAGGCAAATACTGCAAGCCTTGGGGTTCATGGCCTCCTGCATTCTTCTAATTCCATACGCACAACTGCATATGAGGAAACTACAGTGGTACTTAAAACATTGTCACAGCCTGGAAACAATGATTCCTATCATACCTTGATTACGCCTAGAGTTCCTATGGAGGGCAGAGGCCTGCCACCAAAACAAGGGACTGCCATTCACATTACCTCCTGCCTCCCAAACCCTAACTACAGATGCATCAGATTATGTGTGGGGGGCTCATCTGGCAGGGAAGTGCATTCAGGGCAAATGGAGCCCAAATCAAATGCACCTACATATCAATCAAAAAGAAATGTTAGCTGTACAGAATGCTCTGACAGCCTTCAAGGACTACATTCATCCAGGACAACTACTGGTAAAGACGGACAACACCATGGTTATGTGGCACATAAGCAGGGGGTACACATTCCTACCCCCTTTGCAGACTAGCCACGGCATTGTGGAACACTGCCTTGAGCTACCAAGTGCAACTACAAGCTCAATTCCTGCCAGGAAAACTGAATATTCTGGCCGACGAACTAAGCAGAAATCTCATGGACTCACACAAATGGAGACTGGAACCACGGATTTTCAACATGTTGACACGCAAATGGGGGAGCCCAGACATAGATCTATTTGCCACCCCCCAGAACTACCAGATGGGCAAATTTTGCACAAGAACTCCTCACAAAAAAGCCTGGAAAGTGGATGCTCTGTCCTTCAGCTGGAAAAACCTATCAGTCTACACTTTTCCCCTCTCTCTCTACTCTCATAAGTTCTGCTAAAAGTCAAACAGGACAAACCAAAAATTATTTTGCTTGCTTCAGACTGGCCACGCCAACACTGGTACCCACTCCTGCACAGTGTGTCACAAATTACTCCATGGCACCTGCCTCAGACACCTTCCTTACTGTCTCAGCAGGAGAATCATATTCTGCACCCTCAGCTCCCAACATTGAAATTTGCAGCTTGGTTAATCACTTAAATTCACACTTGGCATCCCCTCACCAAACCTGTGAGGGATGTCATCTTGGAGGCGAAGAGACCTAGTACTAGAAAATCTTATGCTGACAAATGTTAAAGATTCTGTGCCTGGAATCAATCTCAAGGGATGAGCACAGTAGCGCCCAATTTACCTCAGATTTTACAATACTTAACTGAGATGCTTCACAAGGGCCTGTCTTTTTCCTCCATTAAAATCCACGCCTCAGCCATTTCAACTCTTTACAACACAGAACCTCCCCTCTTCTCTCATCCTGTGCTCAAGCAGTACCTCAGAGGGGCCAAAAACTTGAGACCACCCAGGAGAGCTCCAACCCCTGCCTGGGACCTTTGTATTGGAAAAACTCACTCTACCTCTATTCATGCCAGCTGCTACTACAGACTTAAAATTTCTATCTTGGAAAACAGCCTTCCTTTTAGCAATCATTTCAGCTAGAAGGATATCTGAATTACAGGCCCTTATGGAAGTGGAGCCTTTCATCATCTTTCATGCAGATAGGGTGTCACCCAGGACCAATCCATCCTTCATGCCCAAGGTGGTATCCAGTGTGGCTCTTAATCCGTCCATTCATTTGTCAACTTTCTTTCCCAATCCACAGAACAAGGGAGAGCGGATTCTGCATTTATTGGATGCACACAGACAACTTAGATTCTACTTGGACAGGACTAAATCTCGAACAAAATCTGAACAACTGCTGGTGGCATTTGCTGCAGGGGCAGAGGGAAAGGCTATTTCAAAACAAACCATTTCTAAATGGATAAGCTATTGCATTCATTTCTGCTATAAGCACCATGGAAAACCTATCCCCCAGGGGATCAGATCTCATTCCACCAGGGCTGCATCTACTTCTGCTGCCTTTCTTAGAGTTTTTCCTACCAGAGATATTCTAGAAGCTGCTACCTGGAGTTCAGTTCATACTTTCACCAAGCATTTTCATTTACCAATTTTCTCTAAATCTAGAGCTGGCTTTGTCACTGCTGTTTTGCAGGGCCTTATAGCTGGTCCTAATGCTGTATAAATCCATCCTCCCAACCATAGCTTTGGGAATCTGCCCAAATGTAATAACTGCAACAGTGAAACACGAAGAACATAGTACAGATGTCCTTCATGGATGCATCTGCAGTCATAACAACTGGGTTGTCCTGTCGTCAGGCAGCCCTTCGGTCGGCCGGATTCCAACGTCCGGGTCCGGCTTCGGCTGATGTCGCACTTCACCCGACGTCATCTCTGCTGGTCTTCGGGTATAAAGGCATCAGCCGACGCCATTTTCCTCAGTCTTTCTTGCCGCGTGGCGCCCGAAGCAGAAGCTGTTCGCAGGTGCCGGTCGGTCAGATCCAGAGATTACTACTACCGAATACTACTTCGAAGACTTCTGAAAGCTAAGTACCCCGTTGGGGACTCTTTCTTGCCTCAGCCGATGTCAGAAAAAGTCAATAACTGTTTAACTTGTGGGAAACAAATACCTCATAAAGATTTCCACTCTTACTGTTTGCCTTGTTTAGGCCCAGACCACGACGTAGCAGCCTGTTCGGCCTGTGCTTCATTCAACCGACGAATGCTTAGGCGTCGGTCGGAGTTTGCTGAACAGTTTTTCGGCTCAGATTTTGCGTACATTATGCCGTCGGATCTTCCGACTACCCAAATTGTTAAAAAACGCAAAGAAAAGACCGACACTCAGCGGTCCGCGGTTTCGCCGAAACCATGGTTAAGCAAATCATGAGTGTCTCGGTTTCGGCTGAAACCGAGAAAACTGATCAAAGTACAGCTGAATCAATGACTACTACTGAGGTTCCCTTCTACCTTACTTGAATCGGCCTCAGAAATTTTACCTACACCTGCGGTTACTAGTGACTTATCAGACACCATTCCTTTGGATGTCTCTACCCCAGCACGTGGTGCTGCTAGGCCTCCTGCAGCCATGTCTATTAAGGCCTTTGCCAGGGCTAAAGCAGCCAAATCTACTAAATCAGTGCCTGTTAAACCCCCCTCAACCAGGCCCCCTTCTAGTTCACAAATGCTTACTCTGGCAGAAGATTTAATATCCTTAATTAGGGGATCTCAATCTCACCCAGACAGGGCCTCTCAGCCCCCAGAAAAGAGACCTAGAGCAGAGCCCCCCGAGCCTGTGTCCTCTGATGATTCTGCGGATGACTCAGATATTGCAGACCAGCCAGAGGCTCCTTTCTCCAATTATGAAGACTCGGATGCTGAAGAATCCATTCCAGCTGCTTCTCCACCAGAAGAATTCTCCTTTGGGGAAACCTTACATGCCATGCGAGAACAATTCCAATGGCAGGAACAGGATTTCTCAGATTCCAGAAAAAGACTTAGGACTTTTCTGCATCTTCCACAACACAGGCCCTTAGCTATACCTCCTGTCCTCCCTGTTGTGGATGATGCATTTAATGATGTCTGCACTGCACCAGATTCCTTACCTCCAGCCCCTGCCAAACCAGATAGATTTTACAGGGTACCAGACACTCATCATCACCTCTACAAGGCCCCACTTGCAGACCCGAAACTATATCCCAGGGGCCTAAGGCAGTAGCCTCGACCACAGCAAAACCCTATTCCTTCTCAAAGGGAAGCCAGGTCTTTAGATAGATGGGGCAAAAAAGTTTACACCTCAGCTACTCTCTCAGCTAGAGCATTAAACTGTCAGTTTCACATGATACAATACCAAGAGTTTATGCTTGATTTGTTAACTAAAAGCTATCCTCTGATGACTCTATAGATAAGAAATATGTATTAGAAATGGTAAATAACATACAACAGGTTAGTAACCATTCCTTAAAATGTGGCTGTGATGCACTGGAGGCTTCATTTAGATCAGCCATGACTGGCACAGTGATAAGAAGACATGCATGGCTGAAGGAACAGGTCTTACCGGATCATGTTAAAGCTAAGTTATTAGATGCTCCTATGGATAAGGCCAGTTTGTTTGGTACACCTGCCCAGCAGGTAATGAAGAAAGTGGAAGAAAAGGCAAAATCTGTACAAACAGTTAAAGATTTCTTGCAGGTTCAGCCCCCAAGGTTCAGCAGGAACTGGCCTGCCAAAAATTGGTCCTTTCCTGACTCCACAAGATCCCAAAGGGGCAGGAATAGACACTCCAGAGGCAGAAATCATCCCAGAAGGGGTGCCTACAGAGGACGACAGTGGCAAGGTAATAACAGAGGCACAGACACAGCCACTACCACTACAACAGTACAAGCACAATGACTTGATTCTTACTCCGCCTACCAGGGAACAAATAGCAGCACCATTAGGCGGAAAATTAACCTTATTTTCAAAGAACTGGCACTATATCACAACAGACAAGTGGATTTTGCAAACCATAGACCAAGGTTACCGGTTCCACTTCCACACTTTACCAGTCAAAAGAGGAATGCCAAACCTGCCTCCAAATCAAAAAAACAGAAGCTCTACAGCAGATAATGCAATTAACAAAGATGAGAGCTGTGGAAAGAGTACCAATAACAGAACAAGGCAAAGGATTCTACTCCAGACTATTCCTAGTTCCAAGAAAGGAAAAAAGTTGGAGACCTATTCTCGACCTGTCTACCTTAAATACATACATCATTGTCCCAAAATTCAAAATGCTGACCCTACAGCAACTTCTTCCCATGCTGGGCAAGGAGTGTTGGCTGGTAACTCTAGATCTCAAGGAGGCATACCTGCACGTCCCCATTCGACCAATTTGCAGAAGATACCTCAGATTTCTTGCAGGATCAGAGCACTATCAATTCTCAGCATTGCCCTTTGGCTTATCTACTGCGCCCAGAGTAACATCAGTAATCGCCCACTGCAGACTACAGGGAATCCAAATTTACCCATACCTGGACGACTGCCTGCTACAAGGGGACAACAAAAGCAAGCTGACAACAGATTTACAAAGGGTCGTTTACTTGCTACAAGCACTGGGATACACAGTCAATTTACAAAAGTCAAGGCTGACACCATCCCAAACAAGGACATTCTTGGGTGCGGAATTGGACACAGTAAAACAAATGGCATTCCTAACTGCAGAAAAACAAAAAGAACTTCCTCTTTATTTCTTGGCACTAACAAGACAAAACAAGCTAACAGCAAGAAAAGTTCTGCAGGCCTTGGGCTTCATGGCATCATGCATAATCTTGGTTCCACATGCCAGACTACATATGAGAAAACTACAGTGGTACCTAAAGAATTTATGGTCCCAACACAGGCACAGCCTAGAAGCAGAAATTCCACTAATCCCATGCCTAAAACAGGAGTTCCTATGGTGGGCTCAAGCATGCCAGTCAAACCCAGGCCTACCCTTTCACAACTATCAAGCAAGCCAAACCATCACAACAGACGCCTCAGACCTAGGATGGGGGCTCACATGCTGGACAAATGCATAAGGATTGTGGACACAGGACCAGCTTCACCTGCACATCAACCTAAAAGAAATGTTGGCAGTAAAACTGGCAATCCAGAAATTCAGACCATTTCTCAAAGAAGGCCACTTGATGATAAGGACAGACAACACCACAGTCATGTGGTACATCAACAAACAGGGAGGCACTCATTCAAACCCCCTATGCAGAATGACTTTGGACCTTTGGAACCTGGCACTCAGCTACAACATCCAGTTACAGGCAATATTTGTACCGGAAAGGAGAATACTCTAGCAGACATGTTAAGCAGAACCACCTCGGATGCTCACGAATGGATGCTACACCCGACATCTTCAAGACCATCTCAAAGAAATGGGAATGCCACAGATAGATCTATTCGCTTCCCTCTCAATCACCAGCTCAAAAATTCTGCACAAGGACTTTCCACCCACTTGCATGGAAAGTGGATTCGCTCTCCTTCAGCTGGAAAGATCTGACAGCATATGCATTCCCACCTCTTCCCTTGATACACAAGGTATTACTAAAAATCAAGGAGGAACGTCCAAGGATAATCCTGATAGCTCCAAACTGGCCAAGACAACACTGGTACCCATTGCTGAGGAGCATGTCTCGGGACAAAATGTGGTCAATACGCCTGATGCCTTTGATGTTAACTCAGAACAACTACAGCATCATGCATCCAAACCTAAAAACTTTGCAACTGACTGCATGGAACATCACATAGCAGCAACTAATCCAGAACTTTCCCAAAGGGTTAAAGACATTATCGTTGAAGCCCGCAGACCTTCAACAAGAAGGAACTATGCAGGAAAATGGAAAAGGTTTGTCATTTGGAGTGCTGAAAGAGGAAAAGATGTGTCGAATATAGATATTGCTAACATTCTGGAGTATTTGGCAGAGCTTCTACATACAGGCCTGTCCTATTCCTCCATCAAGATACATGCATCAGCTATTTCAGCAGAATACAGCTTTGATCCACCTGTCTTTTCACATCCTTTACTCAGGCAGTTCCTCAGAGGGATCAAGAATGTAAAACCTCCTAGGAAACCACCATTGCCAGCTTGGGATTTGAACTTTGTGCTAGAAAAATTGACACTCGCACCTTTTGAACCAGCAGCAACAGCAGAACTACAGCATCTATCATGGAAAACTGCTTTCCTACTGGCAATAACCTCAGCAAGGAGGGTTTCTGAACTTCAGGCCCTAATGGCAGTACAACCCTTCCTAATCTTCCACCAAGATAGAGTGTCCATGAGGACTAACCCTACATTTATGCCTAAGGTGGTATCCAGAGTGTCTTTAAACCAGGCAATCCACCTACCTACCTTCTTCCCCAACCCACAAAACAGAGGGAAAGAATGCTGCATACCTTGGATGTACATAGACAGCTACGCTACTACCTGGACAGAACAAAAGTAACAGAAAACTGACCAGCTTTTTGTAGCCTATGCAACAGGAAGGGAAGGAAAAGCTATTTCCAAACAGACAATCTCCAAATGGATAGGAAATTGCATACGATTCTGTTACTCCTTTCATGGAAAACCAATTCCACAGAACATAAGGCCTCATTCTACAAGGGCAACAGCCACTACCACAGCCTTCTTACGAGGAGTGGCAACCAAGGACATCATTGAGGCGGCTACTTGGACCTCCGTGCATACATTTGCCAAGCATTATAATTTACTTCTGTATTCCAGATCCCGAGCAGGGTTTGCCACTGCTGTACTGCAAGGGATCCTAACCACACCATAATCTATTCTTCCTCCTCCCCTAGTTGGCTATGGTATTCTACCCAGTTGTTATGACTGCAGATGCATCCATGAAGGACATAGTACAGTTTTGTACCTACCATAAATGTAGATGTCCGAACTGGATAGCATCTGCAGTCAAGATTACCCTCCTCCTTCCCTCTGTGGTACTCCTAGGGTATTTTCCTCCTAATAGCTAGCTGGGGGGGAATCTCTTATGGTGTATTTGTTTGTATATATGTACATACATGCTTATTTTTTGTGTTTGCCTTTTATTTTTTTTGGAAACATTGGCATTTATCCAAAATTTAGCCTTCCAAGAGGGCAACTGGCATCTGGGGCAAGAAACACTGAGGAAAATGGCGCCGGCTGATGCCTTTATACCCAAGACCAGCAGAGATGACGCCGGGTGAAGTGCGACATCAGCCGGGCCGGACCCGACTTTGGAATCCGGCCGACCGAAGGGCTGCCTGACGACAGGACAACCCAGTTGTTATGACTGCAGATGCTATCCAGTTCGGACATCTACATTTATGGTAGGTACAAAACTGTACTTTGTGTACACTTACCATAAATGTAGATGTTCGAGTGTATTCACTGTTGCAGTCCTGGTTACCCCCCCCCCCGCCCCCAGTTTTTTCTCTTACTATAACTCTTCTTTCTTTTACTATGCTTAAAAGCCATTTTGGTGTATTTGCTCTTGGTTGGAGGTATACTTTTGTGTTTTTAATTTTATTTTGCTCCCCATTTGGGGGGGCACCTGACATCTGGGGCAAGAAAAACTGATGTAATGGTGTCGGCTGCATGTTTTATACCCCTGACTACCAGACATCATGGAAGAAGGGACAGCAACCGACGCAGGACCCAAGACTTTGTTAATCAGGCTGACTGAGGGCAACCTGCCAGCAGATTACCCAAATGTAATGACTGCAACAGTGAATACACTCGGAACATCTACATTTATGGTAAGTGTACACAACTGTACTTTCTAAGTTATGCTTGCATCATCTTGCCTGTCTGTTATTTTAGTCAGTCCAGTGGGCATTTTCTCTTTTTTCTAGGCTCTCTGTAAATATAATGCAGAGCATGTTTTTCAGGATCCTCCCTTATCAGCATATGAGAAAACATTATACATTTCCATTTTTCCACCTAGGCTTCCAAATGGATTATATAAACTAGTTTCATCTGGGTGATGTTTTAATAGCCTTTTAGGTCTGGGAGGCCCAGCCCTCCCTGGTTTACTGGAAGAATTAAGCTTTCCCACTGTGCTCTTGGTCAACTTCCCTTTCCTTTAGGAATTATTTTGTCCTCATTAGCCTGCTGTGTGTATCATATTAAGAGGACTGTGGCCATCTTGATTGCCTGTGTTTTGGCATCTAGGTCTAACACCATCTTTTTAGATTCTCAACTTTTTAATTACCTTCCATCTGGTTTCTTATCTTTTTGTAGCTGTTAAGCTTATACCTTTCATTACCCTTTGCCCCAAGTATCTTATTCTCTTGTGTCACCACAAACAGGGATATTGTAGTATTAAATTAAACAGTGGGGCATAGTTCAGTGTAAAAACTTTAGCGTTACTTTAATCTTGTATTATGATGGAAACTGACAATGTTAAGTTGTCAATCTCGCCTTCATTCTTGCTTGATGGGTTCGGAGCCGATCCTCGGCTCCGACTCGGCAGTTTGCTAAGCTCGAGAGTCACTTTTACCAGCTCGAGGCAGCCCCATATCCCATGATGCAAGGCGGTAAGTATCCAGATCTCGTTTACCGCTTCACTGATGAGGTCCTCCTTTTACCAGCTCCTGGTAAGTGTTTAAATTTAAACTGCTTTTAGCCCCCTTTCACTTTTAAACTAGTTTTTTTCTTAGAAATCTTTCATTTTTAGTTATTGTAAACCCCCTTTTTGACTAAAATTATCCTTTTTTTAGTCAGGCCAACCTTCCCCCCCCCCCCGTCAGGGTGTGTGTGTGTGAGGTTTTTTTTTTTTTTTACTATTTACTCCTTAATTTCTATTGTTTGTTTGGGACTGTGTGTTTTGTTAGTGTCCACTATGTCCAAAGAACAGAGGGTCTCAGGCTTTAAGAAGTGTGACTCGTGCTGTCAGAAGATGTCTCTGGCAGATGGTCACACTTCTTGTTTATACTGCCTGGGACCTCTCCACCTGCAGGACTCCTGTGCAATATGTCATTCTTTTAGCCAGAGAGTCCTGCAGGAAAGGAGAAACAAACTTATTTTAAGGGGACTCCTTAAACCGGAGGGCTCCCCTGCCAAATCGGCTCCGGGAAAGCCTTCCAAGTCTAAGGCCCAGGCTTCTGTTCCAAAGCCTTCGACCTTGGCTCCGACTATGTCGGAGTCGAGATCGGCTCCGGCTGGAGCCGATCCAATCTTGGCTAAATCCTCGGCACCGATGGCTATCGGTGCCGATACTTCTTTGGTCACCTTGGTGTCGGTTCCGAGTACTGGCTCCGACCACCATGTGGCCCAGGCTTCGGTGTCGGCGCCGACTGGCTCCAACAACGCTATTTCGATGCTTGCATCGGCTCCGGCTGGAGCCGATGCATCTGGATCTTCTATCGGAGCCGAAAAGTTATCGGCTCCAACTGGATCAGTGGGTTTGTCGGCTCCGATGGTTCCTTCCTGGCAGAGGTCCAGGTCCCTTCTTTGAACCGATTCTGTCGGCTCCGCCTCACCTCTTCTTCGAACGGAACCATCGGAGCCGATCATCTAGGTCCAGGTTATCCGACCATGATTTAGAGAGGGTGGTAAGCAGATTATTAAAATCACAGGCACTGGCCCAGATGCTTCATAGTCCGTCTCAACAGACGACTATTAGTCCACACCCCCTTCAAGTTCCTCCTTCGACTCTACCACAGAGTTTGGAGCTGGAGTCTACGGGAATAGTTACGGCTATGGCTGAAGGGCAGATACCCTCCTTCTGCACCTTCAGCATCTGCTCTTATCTCCTCCTCGAGACCTTCCTTGTAGGGATTCGTGGTCGGGCTTCCTGGTCTCCTCCGAGGGTGAGTGGCATCGACCCTTGTCCGACCCGCCTTCCCCTTGGAACTTCGCCTTGGTGAGCTCGGCTCCGACATCTGCTTCGAGCCTTCCTTCGGGGCCCGGAGTCCCAGTTTCTTCGAACGGGTTCTCTCGGATCTCCCTGGGAGGGGCCTTCGAGGTGATGGAGTGTGCTGGCCACTGGGCTCAGTCAGCAGTCTATTCCCTTAGCTCCTCCCTCTACAGTGCCTGTCGATATCTATTCCATCTCTCTTGCTCCCGGACCTAGAGATCCACCGCCTCAGGTTTCCCCACTGGGAAGAACCCCCTCTTCCGAGGATTCTCCTGACCGCCAGGAGATCCTCCAAGAAGAGGACTTGTAAGAGGAAACACCTGGACTCCCCTGAGTCTACCACTTCAGATACCGACTTAGATGAGTCGGAGGGATCCCCAAGATCTCCCTCTGAGGATGTCTCCTTTTCAGACATCCTAGAACTCCTAAAACAGAGGGGAAACTGGCCCTCCATAAATCCCTCCGAGGATGAGTCGGTATACCTAGCGGCGTTTGGATCTCGACCCTCCACCTCCTGGGTGTCTCCACCTTTTGACCCCCTTATGCAGGTTATTGCTCGAAAGGCTTGGGCTGCTCCTGATTCTGTAGAGCCAGTTCCTAGGAGGCCGTCTAAATTTATTACAGCCCCTTCTGATAAGCAATTCCTTACAAAAGGTGTCCCTGTTGATGCCATGGTGGTGGCGGCCGCCACTAAGAAGGAACTTGCAGATCCTTCCGTACCAGTCCATCCTCCTAATAAGGATTCTAGGACCATGGATAGGTATGGTAAGCGGATGTTCTCCTCAGCGACCTTTGCCATGCGTTCGCTGAACTATTTTATGTCACTTCACCAGACTCCAAAGGGACATCCTTAAGGAACTAGGTGAAGTAGTGCAGGATCCTACGGCTGCAGGGGCTCAAGAAAAGATTGCTTCTCAGCTAGGAATCCTTAATTCTATAGCTAACTCCTCCATGCGACTGATCTCGTATGCAGCAGATGGAGCGAGTAGAGCCGCGGGTACAGGAGTGGCTCTTAGACGTCAATCCTGGATGCGGCTCTGTAATTTTGCAGTTCCCTTTAAGGCGTCCTTCACCAATTCTCGCTTTGATGGGTCAGCATTGTTTGGCCCTCAAGTGAAGGATACATTGACCAGGTGTGAGCAGGACGGCAAGACTCTTTCTGCCGTAGGGGTCCGATGTTCTTCATCTCACATTGCTGCAGTCCTTACATATGGGGTAGTCCGCTGTCCTCGGTCGGCCCGAATACCAAAGTATTAGGCTGACGTCGGTCAAGGCACTTAGAACTGACATCAGGACGTCAGGGTACAAAAGCGCATGACCGACGTCATTTCCTCAGTCTTTTTTGCCGCATGGTCCGATGCAGAAGCAGCGTTGCAAGTGCCTCGGCTCTGAAATTTTTCGAGTTCGGAGTTTCAGACCGAATCCAAGTTGGCTAAGTACCCCGTTGGGGAATATTTTGGTTTTTTCTTGCCTCAGTGTATTGCCGGATGTCAGAAAAAGTGAATAATTGTATTTCTTGTGGGAAACAGATACCGCATAGGGATTATCATTCTTTGTGCATTCCTTGTTTGGGGCCTGAGCACGTAGTCGGGTGTCGCTTTGTGCTAGGTTTAATAGCACTATTAAGTGAAGGTTAGATTGTGCTAGGCTGGTCTTCGTAAGCGTGCAATTATAATATGCCGCCGGATACTCCGGCCGCCCACGGGAAGCGCAAAGACAAAGCGGTTAAACCCAGGCAGGATGAGTCGTCCGTTCCGGACGCCGGTTCTTCAGAGGCTCCAGTGGAACCGGTGGTTCCGATGGAGGCTTCTCTGGAGTCTCAGGGGGAGACTTTGGTTTTACAGGATGTGCCCTCTCATGAGGCAGGTCAGGCTGAGGGGGCTTCTCAGGTTTCTGTACTCCCCTCCCTTCCCAGGGGGGTTAGGCCTTCTCCTTCTGTTTCCAAGGCTTCTTCCAGAGGCAGGTCAGGTTTAGCTTCTGTTGGTGTCAGTCCTAGTTCAGCAGGGTCTAAGAAGCATATGCTTAAAATGGCAGAAGATTTGATTACTCTGATTAGAGGTTCTATGCCCCCTCCTGATAAGAGGCCTAGGGTGGAGCCAGAGATGGAAAGTTTTGAACAGGCTTCGGATGATTCAGAGTGTTCAGCTGAGGATTTGCAGGAGTTCTCTCCTTATTCTGATTCTGATGCTGAAGATTCCACTCCTTCTGCTTCTCCTCCAGAGGATTTTTCTTTTTCAGAGACGCTTCATTCTATGAGGGAACATTTTAAGTGGGAAGGCCAGGACTTCTCTGATTCACGGAAAAGGCTTAGGGAATTTTTGTTTTTACCTCAACATAGGCCCTTAGCTATACCCCCTGTTCTGGATGTTGTGCAAGATGTGTTTTCAGAGGCTTCACTTAATCCTGATTCTCTGCCTCCTGCGCCTGTTAAACCTGATAGGTATTACAGGGTGCCTGAGGCTCATAAATATCTCTATAAGAGTCCTAGGGCGGACCCAGAGACTATTAGCCAGGGACCTAAGGGTGTTAAGGCCTCTGTTGTAAAGAATCCGGTTCCTCCAGATAAAGAAGCTAGAGCTTTGGATAGATGGGGAAAGAAGGTCTATACATCTTCTAACTTAGCAATAAGGGCTTTGAATTGCCAGTTTCATATGTTGAAATATCAGAATTTTCTTCTTTCTCAATTGAAATCTAAGGTGGAGGCTCTGGCAGAAGGCATTGAATGTAAAGAATTACAAGATTTGGTGCATGTCTCTGAACAGGTGGGTAAGCATTCTTTACAGTGTGGTTTTGATGCTGTGCAGGCCTCTTCTAGGGTGGCTGCCACTGGTTCAGTTCTTCGCAGGCATGCCTGGCTTAAGGATCAGAATTTATCTGACCATGTTAAGACGAGGATTTTGGATGCTCCCTTACAGTCTGAAGTGTTGTTTGGTCCACCTGTGGAGTCAGTCTTGAAGAAAATGGAAGACAAGGCTAAGTCTATGCAGACGGTTAAAGATTTTTTGCAGGTTCAGCCTCCGAAGTTTAGTAGAAATTGGCCTGCTAAGGGGTGGGCGTACCCTTCTTCTGATTCTCAGTCTAGGGGTAGATCTAGACGTGGTAGGGGCAGAGCTCAAAGTTCCTTTAGACCTAGAACATGGAGTTCACCTGCACAATCTTCGAGTGAGGGCAGGGGCCAGTCCTTTCGTAAACAAGCCCAATGACCTGCATTTTCAGCTGCCAGATACTTCTTGCCTGGCGGCACCTTTGGGAGGAAGGTTGGCACTCTTCAAGGAAAATTGGCTTTTAATTACCCAGGACAAATGGGTACTAGATATCATACACCAAGGTTACAAGTTTTATTTCCATATCAAGCCTCCTTTCAAAGGCATGCCAGACGTTCCTCCTCAGCAAGGACTAGAGGCTCACAAACAGATTTCTCTACTACTTCAGATAGGAGCTATACAACCGGTCCCTCTGTCAGAAGTGGGCCTAGGATTTTATTCTCGCCTGTTTCTAGTACCAAAGAAAGGGAACACGTGGAGACCAATTTTGGATTTATCTATCCTCAACACATATCTGGACATTCCCAAGTTCAAAATGTTGACGTTACAACAGCTTTTACCTCTGCTGGGCAAAGATCACTGGATGGTGACTCTGGATCTCAAGGAGGCTTACCTTCATGTTCCTATCGGGCCCAGTTGCAGGAAGTATCATGCTGGCTGGGACTTTTCATTATCAGTTCTCTGCATTGCCCTTTGGCTTATCTACTGCGCCCAGAGTATTCACAAAGGTTCTGGCTCCAGTGATAGCTTTCTTCAGGTTAAGAGGAATACAGATCTACCCTTATTTGGACGATTGCCTGATTCTGGCTCAAGGAAAGGACGAACTTCTTCATCATTTACATATGTGATGGCAGTGTTAAGATGCCTGGGGTATTCTGTGAACGAAATAAAGTCCAGTCTAGTACCCTCTCAGGACATGTGCTTTCTGGGTGTGAGACTGAATACAGCATCCCAGATGGCCTTTTTGACCCCGGACAAACAAAAGACTCTTTCTCTTTATTTCCATCAATTGTCTCGTCAGTCCAGGCTGACTGCAAGGACAGTCCTTCAAGCCTTGGGGTTCATGGCATCTTGTATTCTGGTTCTTCCCAATGCCAAACTGCATATGAGGAAGCTACAATGGTATCTCAAAAATGTGTGGACGCAACACTGCCAAGATATGGACACTGTCATTCAGCTAATACCTTGCATTCAAAAGGAATTTTTGTGGTGGGCTCAGGAATGTCACCTAAACAAGGGACTCTCTGTGACCCGGCCAGAGGCGAGTCAGATTCTGATGACAGATGCCTCAGACAAAGCTTGGGGAGCTCATCTAAACGGAAAATGGGTACAAGACACGTGGCCTGCCAGACTTCAACATTTACATATCAACTTGAAGGAGATGTTAGCAGTCCAATTTGCATTGATAGCTTTCAAGGATCTACTTCTTCCAGGGCAGGTGTTGATTCAAACAGACAACACAACTGTCATGTGGTACATCAACAAGCAAGGGGGGACACATTCATACCCTCTATGCAGACAAGCAATGATTTTGTGGGAGACTGCTCTCAGTTTACAGCTAAATTTTCAGGCAAGGTTTCTGCCAGGAGCACAGAACTCCTTAGCAGATGTGTTGAGCAGACACATAATGGATCCCCACGAGTGGAAATTGGATCCTCATATATTTCAGAGATTGACAGTGTTATGGGGGACTCCAGACATAGATCTGTTCGCTTCTCCACTAAATTACCAGTTGCCAAAGTTTTGCACAAAAAGGTTTCATCCCACAGCTTGGAAAGTGGATGCTCTCTCATTCAATTGGAGCAATCTTCACGTATATGCCTTTCCGCCACTGCCTCTCCTCCCAAAGGTACTTCTGAAGGTCAGACAGGAAAAGCCAACCATGATTTTAATAGCTCCGGATTGGCCTCGACAGCACTGGTACCCATTACTGAGAAGTTTGGTACGGGAGCCTCCATGGCCTTTGCCTTCGATTCCACACCTGCTGTCTCAGGAGAACAGTCACTTACTCAATGTCAAACTTCAGTCTCTTCATCTGACAGCCTGGCATATTCTGTTTTAAACCCTGGAGGGTCTCAGCTTCCACAACAAGTTTTGAATGTTATTTTGGAGGCCAGGAGGCCTAGTACAAGGAAAGTTTACGCAGCTAAATGGAGGAGATTTTTAATTTGGAGTTCAGCAAAGGACTTTGATGTTTCTAAACCTAATTTAAGTGTTGCTCTCCAATACCTTACTGAATTATTGGACAAAGGTTTGTCCTTCTCCTCTATAAAGGTTCATGCTGCAGCAATTTCTGCTCACTATGACTGTGACCCACCATTATTTTCTCATCCTTTGTTTAAGCAGTTCCTTAGAGGGGCAAAGAATATAAGACCCCCACGTAGAGCTCCTATTCCTGCTTGGGATCTCAATTTTGTGTTGGAGAAACTCACTCTACAACCTTTTGAGCCTGCAGCTACTGCTGAGTTGAAATATTTATCATGGAAGACTGCTTTTTTGTTGGCCATTACCTCTGCGAGAAGGGTTTCTGAATTGCAGGCCCTTATGGCAGTTGAGCCTTTCTTAATTTTCCACAAGGATAGGGTATCTTTGCGTACCAACCCTTCCTTTATGCCTAAGGTGGTTTCTAGTGTGGCTTTAAACCAAACTATTCATTTGCCTACTTTTTATGCAAGCCCCCAAAATAAAGGGGAAAAGATTTTGCACACTTTGGATATACACAGACAGTTGCGATATTATTTGAGCAGGACTAAAGGTTTCAGGCAGTCGCAGCAGTTGTTTGTTTCATTTGCTTTGGGTTCTCAGGGTAAACCTGTTTCAAAACAAACTATTTCTAAGTAGATTGGTTTTTGTATTGCTTTCTGTTATTCCCATCATGGTAAGGAGATTCCAGCTGGGATCAGGCCTCATTCCACTAGGGCTACTGCCACTTCTACAGCTTTTTTAAGGGGGGTGGCTACTAAAGATATTTTGGAGGCAGCTACTTGGAGTTCAGTGCATACTTTCTCTAAGCATTACCACCTTCCTCTTTACTCTAAATCTAGGGCGGGATTTGCCACTGCAGTTTTACAGGGCATTTTGGCAGCTCCTAATGCTTTATAGTTTTGCCATCCTCCCTTACCTCTGCTTTGGGATTCTACCCATATGTAAGGACTGCAGCAATGTGAGATGAAGAACATAGTACAGTTTTGTACCTACCATAAATGTAGATGTTCGAAGATCCACATTGCTGCAGTCCAATTTACCCTCCCTCCTTCCCCTCTGTACTTTGAGGTGGTTGTTTGGTTGGGGTTGTACATATTGTAAATATTGTTAGTGCAGGGGTGGTTGGTTGTTCTTTGCTATTTTTTGGCCTTTCTTTTTAGGGCCTTCTGACATCTGGGGCAAGAAAAGACTGAGGAAATGACGTCGGTCATGCGCTTTTGTACCCTGACGTCTTGATGTCAGTTCTAAGCGCCTTGACTGACGTCAGCCTAATACTTTGGTATTCGGGCCGACCGAGGACAGCGGACTACCCCATACGTAAGGACTGCAGCAATGTGGATCTTCGAACATCTACATTTATGGTAAGTACAAAACTGTACTTTTTTCTACCCCCTCTAGACCTTACCCCAAAGGTCAGAAGGGCGGAAAAATGTGGTTCCGTAAATCTCAGGGAGTCACGCCAGACACACGTGGTCAGTTTACCCCTAGAGGCAGAGGGGGTAATAATAACAGACGCCGCCCTAGAGGCAGTGGGGGTCCACAAAACCAGGGAAGCAGAGAGCCTCTCTCTGACAAGCCCTTCCAGCATCCCTGAGATGTTGCCCGACTGTCCATCCTTGGAGGGAGTCAGGGGAAGACTATCGCTGTACCCAGAAGCCTGGCGTTCCCTCTCTCAAGACAGATGGGTACAGTCGATCATATCCGAGGGTTACAAGATTCCTTTCGAGGAAAGTCCTTTCACTCACAAAAATTCCCTTCCAGATGTGCCACCCGGTCTAAGGGAAATTGCAAAGTTAGAAGTTTCAAAGCTTCTACAAAAAAGGGCCATTCAGCCAGTTACAACAGACCATTCAGAGCCCGGAATCTACTCAAGATTCTTTTTGGTCCCCAAAAAGACGGGAGACTGGAGACCAATATTGGATCTCAGCAGACTCAACAGGTCTGTGAGCAAGACAAGATTTCGAATGGTCACACTTCAATCAATTTTGCCCTTCCTAGAAAAGGACAACTGGATGTGCTCAATAGACCTTCAGGACGCCAGACTATCACATAAAAATTCACAGATGCTCCAGAAGGTTTCTCCGCTTTCGGCTGGGGTCCAGTCATTTTCAATTCAGAGCCCTGCCCTTTGGTCTCACTACAGCCCCCAGAGTGTTCACCAAATGTATGGCAGTGGTCACGGCTCACCTGAGACGTCAGGGATTCCAGGTGTTTCCGTATCTCGACGACTGGCTCCTTTCAGCCACCACCAGGCATCAACTTCTTCAAGCCAGGGATTATACCCTAAATCTATGCTCTCAATTAGGAATTTCGATCAACTACGAAAAATCCTCCTTATTGCCCTGCCAATCTATTACTTTCATAGGCGCAAACTTAAACACTGTTCGGATGTCAGCCACCCTCACAGACCAAAGAATCTCAGATATCCAAAGTCACGTGAAGATAATCCTTGCCTGCAAAAAGGTGCAAGCCAGAATGGTTCTGAAAGTGTTGGGCCTCATGGCTGCGGCCATTACCCTTCTTCCACTGGCCCGCTTCTATATGCGTCTTCTTCAATGGATGTTGTTCACCCAGTGGTCTTACCAACAACTTCCCATGCGTCACCAAATCCTGGTGACACAAATTTGCAAGAATCATCTATTATGGTGGATTTCTTCTCCCCAGATTCATCAAGGCAGACCCTTTGTATCCCCGGCCCCGGTAGCCACAGTCACTACGGACGCCTCCCTGATCGGGTGGGGGGTCATTATCAGGGCAGGATGGTTCATGGGACGTGGCAACCATTCGAATACCACCTGCACATAAATGTCCTAGAGATGAGAGCAGTGCTTTTAACGTTGCAAGCCCTCAACGACTTTCTTCCCTTGGGAACAATTGCAGTTCACACAGACAAACATGTCTGTAGTATGGTATATCAACAAACAGGGCGGAACCAAGTCCTACCCCTTGTGTCGGGAAGCTCTCAGACTTTGGCAATGGGCGATCTCCTCTCATCGGTTTCTGGTAGCAACGCATATCCCTGGGAAAACCAACATTCTAGCGAACAGATTGAGCAGAGCTATTCTCATGCCTCACGAGTGGTCTCTCAAACAATCTATAGTGGAGAAGATTTTTCTAGAATGGGGCCGCCCATGTTGCGATCTTTTTGCTACTCCCCAAAACAGCAAATGCCCAGACTTTTCTCTCTTCCCACTACCAGGCCATCCCCCCAGAGACGCTCTAACCCAGGATTGGCCCCAGGGACTTCTTTATGCCTTTCCTCCTTTTCCATTGATTCCACAAGTACTCCAGAAAGCCACCGTTTTGAGAGCCAAAATGATTCTCATTGCTCCCTATTGGCCTCGACAAATTTGGTTTCCGTTCCTCCATCGTCACCTGTTGGTGCAGCCTTGGCATCTGGACCCAGTGCCAGACCTTCTGATTCACCAATCGGGTCGGCTGCATCGGTCTATTCCTTCTCTCAACCTCACAGCTTGGTTGCTCCACTTCCTTCCTTAGCCAGGCTTCCTATGATCTCTAATCCTGTTAGGGATATCATAGTGGCTTCCCTTAAATCCTCTACTAGAAGGATTTATACCAGCAAGTGGAAACGTTTCTCTTGTTGGGCAAAAGCTAAAAATATAGATCCTTTTACTGCCCCTGTTCAAGCAGTTTTGGATTTCTTAGCGGAAATCTTCCACTCGGGCTCTTCATCTTCCACGGTCAGAGTTCAGTTGGCTGCTATCTCGAATTTTCATGTCAGGTTTGCAGATCACAACATTATGTCACACAGGCTTTGTAGAGCCTTTCTAAAAGGAATTTTTCTCCTGAAACCTCCAGTCAGGAGTCCTCCTCCTCAATGGGACCTAAATCTAGTGCTGACATCCTTAATTCTTCCTCCCTTCGAGCCAGCTGTTTCATGTTCCCTGAAATTTCTTTCATGGAAAACGCTCTTCCTTGTTGCTATTACCTCAGCAAGGAGAGTGTCAGAACTTCATGCTCTCTCTGTTCGTCCCCCTTATTTGGTCTTCCATAAAGACAGGGTATCCTTGAGAACTAATCCAACCTTTTTGCCCAAGGTGGCCTCGAAAAATAATTTGAACCAATCTATTGACCTCCCGGTATTTTTCCCCAATTACTCAAACAGATCGGAACAAAAATTACATTATCTTGATGTTCACCGCCAACTCAGATATTATTTGGACAGAACAAAACAATTCAGGAAATCCGATCAGCTCTTTCTTTCCTATGCTGAAAACAAGAAAGGCCTCCCTGTCTCCAAAGTGACCTTATCTAGATGGCTTTCTTCCACCATCTCTGAAATCTATCGGCTCAGGGGAAAACAGCTGTGCTCAAAACCTAAAGCGCATTCAACCAGAAGCTTAGCCACTTCTACAGCTTTTCAGGCTAGACTTCCTTTAGACACTATTTGTGCAGCAGCCACTTGGGCCACTCCTCATACCTTTGTTTCCTCATTACAAATTGGATTTGGCCTCCAGGGATAAAGCCAGTTTTGGCTCTACAGTTCTCAAGAGTCTGTTCCATTGAGCCACCCAGGATAGAGGTGCTAGGGATGCGGTCCCATCAAGCAAGAATGAAGGCGAGATTGACAACTTAACATTGAGAAGTTATGTACCTACCATAATGTTCCATGTTAGTTGTCTTCTCTCGCCTTCTTTCTTGCAACCCTCCCTCCTGCCCCCTGGCCTGGACAGACCTTTTTCTCCCTATATGGAAGAATGCTTCTTAAGACCAACTAGTTCTAGTCTACCTTATAGCCCATCCTTTAGGCTTTTTGCCTTTCTTCCTTCTGGGAAGTTTTTTGTGCTAGGTGTTATTGCCTATAGGTACTAAACGAGATCTGGGTACTTACCGCCTTGCATCATGGGATATGGGGCTGCCTCGAGCTGGTAAAAGTGACTCTCGAGCTTAGCAAAGTGCCGAGTCGGAGCCGAGGATCAGCTCCGAACCCATCAAGCAAGAAAGAAGGCAAGAGAAGACAACTAACATGGAACGTTATGGTAGGTACATAACTTCTCATTCTGCTAACATTTTGAGTAATCTTGGAATATCTCTATATAGGTCTGTTGAATGTATTATTGCATCACAGGTTCAGACGAGATTACTACTATTATGACTAGAACCCATACAAGCCTAGCCAGTTTTACCCAGATTTTATCCAGTTTTCTATCCCTAGGGAAAAGTAAACAAAGGTCAGCAAGAGGGGTTTTGACAGTTTTTTCATGTTGTCCAGAAGGGACATGGGTGCCACTCCAGGCATGAATTTGCAGTTTGCGCATCCATTGGTCCAGATTGCACTTGAAGATGGTCAGGGAAGAGCTTTGCTTCATGTGAATAGGAAGCCTGATCCAGAGGAGGGGCAACCTGTGGGACACATATCTGTTTCTCCAGCATGAGCTATTCATGTCAGAGATCAGGTTTATATCTTTGGAGCAGGTAACCCTCATGCAGGTGGTTTTGCAAATATGCAACATTTCCATCAGGATTTGGTCAGAGACTACCTTAAAGGTCAGGCATAAATCATCCCTCAGTAATTGGTATGAAACTGGATACAGTGATAGGGCTTTTAATTGGTCTGCATATGACATGTTGATTATACCCTTTATTTTTTTTTAGTGAGAAACCTCAGAGGACACACCGAACTGTTGCATGGGCCTGGCGAGGTATATGCCAGAGGGTGCATTGTACTCTGTTATTGGTCTGACAAGGGCTAAATACAGTGGTACTATGACATAAGTCTGGATGCCACGCCCTTACTTATAAGCTGAGCCACTTAGAAGGATTTCCTCACCACCGTGGATACATGCTGGTCGAACCTCAGATTGCTATCTTTCTGAGTACCCAGATCTCTCACTACTGGGTCCACTCTTTGGGAGATGCTGTCAGTGTTGTAATTTGCAGGGATATTTGATTCCCCTAAGGGTACTGTTATGCACTACTTCACATTTAGTTTGAGGCCATGGGTCTGAAACCAGTCAGTCTTTGTCCGTTCTGTAGATTATCAACATCGTTTGGGGAGTCAGTGATTGCCCCCAGCTTGTAGTCATCAGCAGACTTGGTCAGCCAAAGGCCTTCTACATTTGCCTTGGCATGTATCCCAAAAAGGAGGCCCCAGCACTGAGCCCTGTGGTACTCTACTGGTGACTGACCTCTTGTGGATTCCCCCATTCTAACAACGTGTGTCCTATCCTTGAGCCATTTGGGTATCCATCTGGTGATCCAGAGGTTTATGCCCAATTTTGTGAGTTCATCTATAGTACCCAAGTGGGGTATTGTGTCAAATGCCTTGGCTAAGTCAGGGTAGGCAGTGTGCACTATCTTACCCTCAACCATGGCCGTTGCGACCTTCTCAAAGAAGTCTCCCAGTTTGAGTAAGCAGGACCTGCCCTTGACGAAGCCAAACTGGGTTTTGAGTCTGGAGATTTCCTATATTGGTGCTAATCAAGTCCATGATTATCCTTTCCGTAGCCTTGCATATGAGGCTAGTCAGACTTGTAAGTCAGTAGCTTCCTGGGTCTGTTCATGGTTCCCCCTTGTGCAGAGGGATGACTGTTGCTGTCCTCCACTCTACAGGGACAAAGCCTGTCTAGAGACTATGGTTAAATAGAAATCTGAGGGTGTCTGCTAGGTCATGTTTCAAGCCATTTAATACACACCCTGGAATTCTATCAAGGCCCGTTGATGCTGTGTCTCTACCTTTAGAGAGCACAGTGATGACTTGATTTTTTTTTTTTTTTTGTGATAACAGGCAAAGGAAATGTAGGAGGTACTTCATGGAGAGTGACCACAGGTGATGAAGAGATGAAATTTGAGCTTAATTTATCAGCCAACAGGTTTGCGATTTCTTATAGCTAGTTATATATAGTGCTATCTATGGCCAGCTCAGCACATTGTTGAACATTTCCCTTAAGATTTTGGACAAAACTAAAAAATGCTTGGTAGTTACCCTTTGCTTGGGAGGCTGTTTTAGTCTCAAATGCTTTTGAAGACTTGAATAGTTCCCTGATTTGCCTTTTGAGACTAATGAGGTTTTTTTTTCTCTGTTCTGCACCCTCCCACTTACTTCTTGGCAGGAATTTCTTCCTTTTTTTGTATAGTCTGTTTATGCCAGAGGTCCACCAGGGTGACTTGTTTTTCCAGCTAGACCTGGGTTTAGTTCAGTCTGATATTGCCGTTTCTGTGCACTTGTTTAAGTGGTTGTACATGGCATTCATGTATACTTCTGCATAGACCTCTGTGTTTTATGGGTTATGGAGAGCGTTAAAGTTACCCATGTTATCACTTGGAAAAATTCTTTAGTGTTTCAGAGTTTGGTGGGGGTTCTACCTTTACATTTATTTAAAAGGAGACCGTTTATGATACGATCTTAACAATGAAGAAATTATGCTGGGGGTGCATCACCCACCCCCATGTTTGTGAGTACTATGTCAAGGATACTTGAACCCCTAGTGGGAGTGCAGAACAGCTGTTCCAGGGCATTTGCATCGACAAAGTCCAGTAATCTCCGAGTCTGCATGTTAGTGGTCATGTGTGTTTCCCAGATTATGGTGGGGTAGTTAAAATCTCCAATGAGTAGTGTGTTGGGCTGAATGGTAAGTGATTTTAGTAATTTCAGATATGCAGAGTAGTTTTCTTGGTTCATGGTTGGGAAACATGTAGATAGCACTGATATGGTGGCAGATTTTGCCTGTGGTCAGCTAGACATGGAGTAGCTCAAGCAAGTCATTCTGCTTGACCATTCTAGAGGTGTGATTGTTTATGTAAATGGAAACACCTCCACTTTCTTTCATTTTTTTTTGTTTCCCTACTGAAAGTGGTCTGAATGTGTGATAGGCATTGTAACCTTGCACTGCTGGGGTGCTTTCTGTGATTTGAACAATGTCTGTGTAACTGCACAAATATCAGCATTCTTCAGGGCGAGGAGAGCTTCCAGGGAGTGTTTCTTGTTACGACTCCTAGCATTGAGCAGTAGTACCTTCAACTTGGCATTAGAAGAATTTGTTGCATTGGCAGGCCTATTGGTGTGGCACTGCCTAAAAAAGGCACTGTGAGAGTGGCTAATGACTTGGCTAGTATTTGAAAGCCTAGTGATGACAGGTGCACACCATATGTGGCAAAGCAGTGTGGTCTGTTGATCATATCACCCCAGATGACAAATACTGTATCCCCTTGGAATGAGACCAGTGACTAAGCCAGTTATTTATGTCAGTCATCTGCTGTCTGTATTGTGGTATCATTCTTGATGAGGGTCAAATGCTGCTCAGTGTGAGGCTCATATTCAGAGAGGTCCATCATGTCTCTCTTCATTTAGTCCATGGAGGTATGTCTCAGATCATTCACACCCAGATGGGCTATGACTAAGTCATACTGGTAATTATAGTTGAGCGACCTGAGTGTCTGCATGATCTGGCGAATCCTAGCCCCTGACAGGCAGCTGACTGTAACGCCTCTCTTTATCTAACCTGGTGGAAGGGGTGTCCGTGTATCTCATTGGAGTCTCCTATAACCAAGATGTTTGAATGTGCGGTGTTTTGCCTTAGAGGCTTTCTTGTGGAGACACTGTGATGTGTATTTTTATATGTAGTGGTTGGTATTGGATTGGTTTTGTTTGCATGTGCTTTCTGAGGGCAGAGTATGGGAGGCCTCTGAGGTTTTGGCAAGTTACTTGGTGTTTTTTCTTCTTTTGTTGTGTGTTTTTTGTACCTGTTTTTGTTGTTACGTTACTTGTGAGTACCTTCGCACATGTGGGTTTATGTGTCAAGATCTTATAGGGAAATGATGTGCATCTGCTGACAACCTGTTTATCATTTGGTTTGTCAGTATGAGAGTCGTGTGTCAGTTTTCGTAATGTAATTACGCCTCTCAGATACTGTGTTTGCTTGTTTCCGGATTAAGTGGTTGTCAATATACATGAGACAATTGCTACATTACCTGAGGATGCCCATGTCTTCTAGGCTGGCCACAGAGGTAGCAAGAAAATGCCTACCCGTGGTTTCAGGTTTTACTGTAGGTTTAACCAGGGAGAAGAGTGGGGAGGTTTAACTGGACTGGGATGATAGCATGCAGACGAAGAATGGGTGCTAAACTCAGTGTGACCTGCAGCTGTCCCAACAAAGCGGTACTGCTTGTATGCTCCTAGAGTAGCAAGAGGACTGGGGAAGGTTGCAGCAATAGTTATTCTAAGGGAAATTTGAACTTTATACCGTTTGCATCTATACAGGGCACTGATAACCATCACTGTGCAGAGAGCAGCTTAGCTCAAACACTGGGCTTACACCGAATCAGAAAAACAAGATCTGAAGTAGTTGACTTCATTTGCTCTTCAACCTGTCGGTTACAGATCCGTATCTGATCCGAGTCGGCCGCTTAACTAGTATCTGATCCGAGTCGGCCGCTTAACTAGCATCTGATCCAAGCTCCTCCCCTTATCCATAATGCCCCATGTCTCCTTCTTCCATTCAGTTCTCATTTGCCACTGAAAAGCAAGCATTGTGGTCTGAGCTCAGAGTGTTTTTTCTGGGTAAGTGTGTCAATTTTGGGACTTTTTTCTATCTTTAATGTTTCTAACCCAATCTCTACTTTCTACCTCCCCACCCTACGTTTGGTCGTCGGTAAAAAAAAAAGTCTCTTTTCTGTTCCTTTTCTATAGCTTGTGTGTTTGTGGTTTTGTGAGCCTGTTTTGGGAGTATGGCTAATACTTCAAAACCAGGTTTTAGAAAATGCACAGTGTGTGGCTATAAGCTCTGCCCAGCCGATGGCCACACTGTATGTGTTGTATGTCTGGGGGCTGCTCATCTGCTTACCTCCTGTCCTGTCTGTGTGGGGTTTAATCCATGGGCACTCAAGGACAGGTGAGATAAGCTTATTTTGAAGGGTTTACTTCCCTCCTTGGGGACAGTAGCCCCCGCAACCCCGGCTTCTTCATCGGCCTCAGCTTATTCCCTTTCCCCGGCCACTGGGACAAACTCTCACCAAGAGGCCCAGGGAAGGGGAGAAGCCGAAAAAGATAGGCCTAAGAAGCGGTCGCCTGACCGCTCGGCTTCGGCAGGGCCTCCGCCGAAAACCAGGCCAGCGACCAGACCAGGATCTCCCCAGCTCCATTCTCCCAGGTTTTCCCCTGAGCCGGAGGAGTCCCATATCCAGTCTCTTGTTCGGGCTTCCCCTCATCAACATTCTAGACCGGTGTCGGTAGCCTCCTCCTGCACCACCCAGAGCCTCAGTGAAGCAGAGATGGATAGAATGATGCGGAAATTCATCCACACCCAAATCCGGATGGTAGTCTTGCCTGCCCCCTCCCCTCCGGAGCAAGGTGCTTACAATCTTTCTTTACCCCGATTACTCCTTCTCTGATCCGACCATAGGTTTCAGAGCCCTTGGATCCAAGGAACCTCTGGGTCAGCACTGATGGTACCTTGTACCTCAACGCCGGCAATTGCCTTGACCATGTTGGATCCGACCGGGTCAGATTCGAGCTCTTGGAGCCATAGCCTCGGCGTTGTATCCGAGGAGTTGCTTTCGGCTCCAAGCGTGTTGGAGAGCAGTCTTCCACTCGGCATCTCAGCTCCTGGAGCCTTGGCTCTGACTCCCTCATAGGGTCAGGGGAGGGGACAGCTCCTACTGGTACTTCCCAGGATGTCCATTCTCCTTCAGCCTTTGACGTGGTGGAGAGGGTTATCTCGTTGTCATTGAGACCCTTGATCATCTCATCCTCTGACTCTGCCTTGAATCCCTCTGTTTTGGTTATGGCCCCGACCATTCTGCCATCTCAGGGACACCCTGCCGCCGGTTTGCCTTAGGAAGCTCCCACTTGGGAGCAGCAGGACATTTGTGAGTCCTCTCCAGAGATTCCCACTGAGGAGACTCCTTGCAAATGGACATGCAAAAAGAGGCACTTGGACTCTCCACCGGAGTCCCTTACCGAAGATTTGGAGGAAGGGGAAGGTTCCCCATGGTCACCCCCGAGGATGTCTTCTTTGGAGACATTATGGAACTCCTCTACCAAAGGGGGTCTTCCCAAAAACCAACTCCGGATGAATCAGTGTTCCTAAAGGCATTCAGCGCAGGCCCATCTACTTCCTGGATGTCCCCTCCCATTGATCCTTTAGTAGATCTTATAACATCTCGGGCGTGGAAAGAACCGGATATGGTGGATCCAGTCCCAAAGTGCCCGGACAAGTTCTTAGCCCCCTTCTGGATAGGACGTATTGGAACAAAGGGTCCCCAGTTGATGCTATGGTGGTGGCAGCTGCCACTAAAAAAGAGCTTGCTCAGAACAGCTCTTCGTTCCATCCTCCTGACCGAGAGTCAAGGACGATGGATCGATTCAAGAAGCGGGTGTACGCTACAGCCACTTTCTCAATAAGAGCTCTGAATTTCATGGCACATATGATTCAGCTGCAGCGAGACCCAGTAAAGGAGATCTCTGAGTTGTCCCGAGTCCATGTCGGTGAAAGACAAGAAGGCGTTTACTTCTCTAATGACCACTCTGAAGTCAGTCACTAACACATCCATGTGTCTCCTTTCCCATGATACTGAAGGAGCCACTAGGGCTGCCGGTACAACCGTTGCCATCAGGCGGCACGCCTGACTCCGGCTATGTCAGTTCTCGTGAACCCTTTAAGGAGTCATTCACCAATGCCCCGTACAACGGCTCTTCCCTGTTTGGGAAGTTGGTACGCAATACTTTGGTCCAGAGTGAGAAGGATGGGAAGTCACTGTCTGCCGTCAGGATCTGCTACTCCTCCCCTCAAAGATACTTTTCCAGGAGTCAGCAAGGGGCTAAGAAGATGTGGTTCCGGCATTTTCCTGGGACACACAGGACTCATCATCCCCTTGAGGCACAAGAGTTATGATAGATGCCTCCCTAGAGGCAGAGGGTGTCCGAGAAATTACTGGTCTCGAAAACTGTTCTCGGACAGACCTGGGCAGCAGCCCTGAAGGGCTGCCTGACTGCTCCTCCCTGGAGGCAGTCGGGGGCTGGTTATCACTACACCCAGTGGCATGGGAGTCCATAACAGATCATTGGATGTTGCAGATCATATCCAGGGGCTATTCAGTTCCATTCCTCAAACCACCCCTAAACAACCGAAACACCTCCTAGACATCCCACCCATGCAAAGGGAGGAAGAAGCTCTATAAATAGAAAAGCTGCTAATAAAGAGAGACATCCAAAGTGTCGTTCCCCCCCGACGAGACCGGATCAGGCATTTATTTCAGGTTCTTTTTAGTGCCAATGAAAATGGGGTACTTAAGACCCATTTTGGATCTATCCACCTTGAACCTGTCAGTTGCCAAGGCAAAATTCCTGATGGTCACACTTCAGTCCATCCTGCCCTTCTTGCAGGTGAATGACTGGATGTGCTCAGTTGACCTCCAGGATGCTACTACCATATGAAGATGGACAGGCGCTCTTTGAGGTTCCTCCGCTTCCAGCTATGAGCCAATCGTTATCATTTCAGACTCCTTCCTTTTGGTCTCACCACAGCCCCAGGGTGTTCACCAAGGTGATGGCAGTAGTAGCGGCTCACCTGAAGCTTCAGAGTATTCAGGTCTTCCCTTACCTGGACGATTGGCTCCTCACTGCCCCTTCCAAGCATCAACTTTGTCAAGCCAGAGATTATTTCCTTTCACTAGCACAGAGGCTGGGCATCATCATCATCATCATCAATCTCAACAAGTCATCACTAGCCCCTGTTCAGATCTTAGACTTCATTGGGGCTTGGTTAGACACTATCCAGCCAAAAGTTTTCCTTACCCCAGACAGGATTCACAGCCTAAAGATACGCATTCTTTACGTCCTTCAAGCCCAATCTCTGACAGCAGAAGTGGTACTGAGGGTGTTCAGGTCTGTGGCGGCCACGATCATCCTGCTACCCTTAGCGTGCCTTCACATGCGGATTCTTCACTGGACCTTTGCTTTTCAATGGTCCTTGTTAGATCTGCCATTGTGCCATCCTATTTGAATCTCCCGAGTGTGCAGGGACTCTCTTCGGTATTGGATTCATTCCCCAGGTCTAATCAGGGGACGTCCCTTTCTCCTATCATTTCCCAAGACCACGGTGACCACGGATGCCTCCCAGCAAGGGGGGGGGGCCACTGCTCGGGAAGGACAGTTCAAGGCACGTGGTCCCCTTCCGAGACAAGTTTACATGTCAGCATCCTGGAGAGGAGGGCGGTGTTTCTTGCGTTGCAGGTTCTTCATGCCCATCTTCCTCTAGGGACGGTTGCTATCCAGACAGACAACATGTTGGTGGTCGGGTACATCAACAAACAGGGGGGAACCAGATCTTACCCCCCTTTGTCACGAAGCCATGAGAGTGTGGAAATGGGGGATCTCCACAGGCCATTTTCTGGTGGCAACCCACATTCTGGGATGGTCCAACATTCTAGAGGAGAAGCTCAGCAGATCTATCCTGATGCCCTATGAGTGGTCTCTGAATCCTTCAGTGGTGGAGCAGATCTTTCAAAAGTGGGGTCGGCCTTGCTGCTATCTTTTCGCATCTCCTTCCAATGCGAAATGCAGTGAGTTCTTTGCTCTGAACCCCCCTCAGGGGTAAGCACCCAAAAACACACTGATTCATGCTTGGCCTCCCGGTCTTCTTTATGCTTGTCCTCCTCTGCTCTTGATTTCAAAATTTGTTCAGAAAGCTCGAAGGCTGGGGAGCTTTTTGATCCTCATCACCCCATTCTGGCCTCTCCAAGTCTGGTTTCCCTCTCAATGGTCTCCTCTGTTCTACCATGGACGTTGGATCCGGTTCCGGATCTCATTTCTCATCCCTCGGGGATTCCTCATCCAGACTTGGACAGTCTGAAGCTCACAGCTTGGCTGCTCCAGTTCCCATGATTATTAGGACTCCTGGTTTATCTTCTCCTGTTAAAAACATTTTGGTGGCGGCTCAGAAATCTTCCATCAGGAGAGTATACTGTAGTAAGTGTAAACGTTTTTCACTATGGGCTTCGCAACATGCATTGGATCCCCTTACTGCTCCAGTGTCTGCAGTATTGGAATTTTTGGCAGGATTTTTCAGCAAGGTGCCAGTTCCTCCACTATCAAAGTCCAACTAGCTGCAATTTCTAATTTTCATGTGGGAGAAAATATGATTTTGTTGGCCTCTTCTAAACTTTGCAAGGTTTTCCTTAAGGGTACCTTTTTTTTGAGACCCCTGGTGAAGGAACATTTGCATCCGTGGGACCTTACTTTAGTGCTTCAGGCTTTAGTCTTGCCCCCCTTTGAACCTCCAGCCTTGGTATTGTTGCAGTATCTATCTTGGAATACTGCTTTTTTAGCTGCTGTTACTTCTGCTAGGAGAGTGTCAGAACTTCAAGCACTATCTATCAAGGTTCTTTATATGATTTTTCATAAAGATAGGGTATCTTTACATACTAACCCATCCTTTCTCCTCGAGGTAGAGTCAGATGCCAATATTAATCAGACGATCAATCTTCCAGTCTTTTTGAAAATAAAGGAGACTACAAATTACATTTGCTGGACGTGCATAGACAATTGATTTGCACAGGACAAAAGCATTTCGTAAGTCTGACCAACTTTTTGTTTCCTACTCAAAACCCTATTTAGGGAAACCAATCTCCAAAGTTACGATTGCCCACTGGATTTCCCAATGTATTATTCGGGTGTACTGCTTTAGGGGAAATTTCCTCACCAGGTCAGATAAAAGCTCATTCTACCAGATCTATAGTTACTTCAGAGTTTTTTTGGTCCAGAGCGTCGTCGGATGATATTTGTCCTGCAGCTACTTGGTCCTCATCTCATACCTTCACTTCACATTACAAATTGGACATCGTATCCAGGAACAGGGGATCTTTTGGCTCTGCTGTGCTCCGGAATATCCTTCCATGAGGGCCTCCCAGGTGTATAGTAGCTTGGGACTCTGTCCCACAGGTTGAAGACCAAATTAAGTCAATTACTTCAGATAAAGAAGTTATTTACTCACCATAACGTTCCATCTGCGTAGTTGTACTTTATTTGTCTTCAACCATCCCCCCTCCTTCCCCCGACCTTGTCAGTATTGTGCTGGCATATATATATATATGGTAGGTGGACACCTCAGGGATGTTCTTTGCCATGCTTTGCCTCAGGAAATTTGAGTTGCCAGTAGTGGTAAGATCTTGTTGGGTCGAGTATGTCTTATGTTTTGAGGAGCAAACTCGATCTGAAGGGAGGAAGGAGACATGGGGCATTATGGGTAAGGGGAGGAGCTAAGAGCTCGGATCAGATGCTAGTTATGCGGCCGATTCAGATCCGATATGGATCCGTAACTCACAGGTTGAAGACAAATGAAATACAACTACTCAAATGGAACGTTATGGTGAGTACATGACTTCTTTTTTTACAACAGCAAGGTCTGCAGACTAATCAGGAAAGCACTCAAATAAGCTTTCAGCCAGCAGCCCCCAACTCAGATAGGTTTGCTACAGCACACTTCTGCCAATCTGGTGGTCCGCTGCCATAAACAAACTGTACAATAGAAGGTAGAAACTGTTGCAAAAGAGAGTAAAATCACATGAGTGGAGGAGCTCCCTGGTCAGCCTCAGTAAGAAACTGTGATCCCTGATAAAATCCTCCAAAGCTAGTTACGAAAACAAAATCGCCACTGATTCTAAAGACAACCACAAAGCATTCTATAGCTATGTCAAGAATTTCAATGACAACACTCAGATCTGCTCTGAGTTACAGCACAATGGCACTAAATATACAGACCCAACTGATTTTGCCAACATCCTGGCAGATGGGTTCAGTGCTAACTTTACCCCCCTGTCACTCCCTAAAGAGCCCATCTCTATACCAGAAGAATACAAAGTTCCTGTAATCACGGCTACACAGGTAAAAACCACACTCTCCACAGCCAAGAACACAGCATCCATGGGACCAGACAACATCCCAGGCTGCGTTCTACACGAACTACAGAAGGAACTAGCACCCCACCTAAGTACCTTGTTCAATCACAGCCTCACCTCAGACTTTGTGCCTGCTGAATGGCGCACAGTGACGGTTATCCCACTCCACAAGGGGGGAGCCACCATGAACCCTGGGAACTACCGCCCAATTAGCCTGACGAGCCTGGTCTGCAAGACCATGGAATGTACCATTGTGGAACTTATAAACAAAGACATTGGTAATCTCCAAACTCTGGACCCCACCCAGTTCGGGTTTGTAAAAGGCAGATCATGTCTCCTAAACCTGATGGACTTCTTTGAAGCAGTCACCAAAGCCATAGACAAGGGTAAGGTGGTTCACACAGCCTATCTAGATCTTGCCAAGGCTTTCGATACTATCCCCCACTCTGGAATTATAGATAACCTCACTAAACTAGGTATAAATCCCTATGTCACAAGATGGGTTGCCAACTGGCTCACTGACAGAACTCACACTGTGAAAGTAGCAGACTCCAAATCCGACTTCAGACCTGTGACAAGTGGAGTACCACTGGGTTCAGTCCTGGGTCCTTTCCTGTTTGGTATCTACTTCTCTGAAGTACAGGCTAACACAGAAGGTCTTTGGCTAACGAAGTTCGCAGATGACTGCAAACTAGGAGTCATAATCAAAACTCCTAACGATGTGGACATCCTACAAAAGGGCCTCACTGAGACAGATGCCTGGTGTCAAAGCCATGGCCTCAAGCTCAGTGCCAAAAAGTGCATTGTCATCCCCTTTGGTAAAAACTCTGTACCCATGAACTACAACACAGGCCATAGTATACTTAACACTGAAAGTGTGATAAGAGACCTTGGGACACAGGTGGACAGTAGTCTCTCCTTTGATAATCACATCACCACAGTAGTCAGGAAATCCTTCTACGTGGCACACCTCATCACAAAAGGTTTCTCATCCAGGAAAAAAAGAGGTTATTGTTCCCCTCTACACATCACTCATTAGACCCATTATAGAGTACAACGCCCCTTTTGGTATGTACCTCACAAGACATCTACAACAACTGGAAAGGCCGCAGAAATACCTCACAAAGAGGATTACCGGCCTCAAACAGATGCCCTACGCAGACAGTCTCAAAAAACTCCAGCTTTACTCTGTCGCATATCTCCTACTCAGAGGTGATCTCTGCCTAACATACAAAGCTATGTTGAACCCAGAGCTGTTGGACATGCTCCACTTAAAGAAATCCCAATCCCTCCGAGCTACACGGTCTAAGGATCTAAACCTTGTCACCACAGTAAACAGAACATGCCGGAGGGATAGATTCCTGTCCCAGAGACTTCCCATACTCTGGAATAAACTATCTATCTATATCACACAAAGCTCCTCATTAGCACTCTTCAAGAAAAATCTTGATGATCGGATGGAAAATAGGAAATTCACCCTGGGGATCACCTCTGTGGCTCTGTGCTTGACATTGGCACAGGAAAATTATTTTCTTGGGTGGCAAAAGCCAGGGTACCTTTTTGGCTGGGCTTGTATAAGCCCCCGGGCCGATAGCCTAGTACCTACCTATGAACCAAAACAGTGCAGTCAAAAACCACTCTTAATCTAAAAATGAGCGTTTTAGAGCTCAAGTGCAGGGAAACCACACAGTCTAGATTCTACTATCTTTTTAAAACTGGTACTGTAGCAGCAGTGGAAACAGTTTAGGTTTGAAACTCTACTAAAGTGCTTGAAATGTAACAGTTAGTACAAGATTCTTATGAAATATGGTAAAAATAATCAGCAGAAGTGTAAAATACTTATTTTCACTCTTTTAGCAGTGGATGGCTTTAGATGAAGGAGATTCTCTGAAACTGTCAGGTGAAAATGCCAAACCATGAGCAGCTCTGAGGAACTGAGCGCAAAGCCTTATGTGAATGAGGACATTTTCTCCTGTTGACAGTACCATTTGAATTCCCTTATTTTGGATGCCCTTATTTTCCTGGCTACAGGCTCCAAATACAGGACAAACAGGAGTGTGGACAGTATGCAGCATTGAACAAACACAAAAAGGCCAGCATGGTAGTTCCACCGTTTATTATGAGGTAAAAAAACGGACAAAAATGTCCCTCACAAATAAATCGGTAATACTCTAGTTTGCACCCGCACTTCTCAGTGTAGTAGAAAAAAAAATGTGAACCTCAACAACCATGTCAGTATATATAATACTGTTAACCAATAGAAAAAAGAGATTCTTTTTTGCTCCTAATACAGAAGTAAATTAACACAGTAGATGAAAGGTGTATACCAAAACACATAAGTGTGTATACACATTTCAACAAAATAATAATACCTAATTACAGCAGTAAGAAAATGACAAAGGCAACATGTGTATAAAAATATATATACAATATAAATAGTGTTTTGCCTGTTACAATAGTCTGGAATAAATATCTAATGAACATAATATTTGAAGGTATTAATGATAACAAATCAATGTTTAGTATTATAAATGGTCATTAAGACCAGGTGGAAATAAGGCACCAAGGTGTGTGATCCTTGCCAACCTGTTTGGTTGTTTCTATTACCCGTAATTTTATCTATAATGGTGAACATAAACTTTGCACTCGGATGTTTGATGGTATGTAAATAAAGGGCATTGGATATTTTATGATTACGAATATCACTCCGATGTTCCCCAATTCTGATTCTTAATGAACGTGATGTTTTGCCAACATAGAATGATTTGCATTGGCATGTTGCCAGATAAATAACCCAACTGGTGGAACAATTACCAAAAACTCTGATGTCATATACTTTACTTGTGTTGGAGCTTGTAAACTGTTTTAACTGATTAACTTGGGCACATGATATACAATGTCCACATCGAAATGTTCCTAATAACTCATCCCCCATAATTGTAAGTTGTTTATATTTTGCTGCACCACTTTCTCTCTGCTTATAATGGGAAAACAAACTACCCAACGTTTTTCCTCGTCTAAATGAAAATGAACACTGATTATCCAGGATACCCCTCAAAAATTCATTGACTAACAAAATATTCCAATTGCTGTTCACCGCTTGCCTAACTGTTTTGTGATTTTTACCCAAAGTGGTGATGAGTCTGATGTTTTGGCCATTGAGATGTTTACTTTTATCCCTATATTCCAGCAATGTGTTCCTTTCCTGCCTATCTGACCAAATTCTGGCAGATTCAATATCAGAGATACAATAACCCCTATCCAAAAATCTGGATTGTAATATAGTCCTCATGAGAAGAATCTCAAATATTGAGATTTGGGAATGTTGTGGATGGTGTGGATGCATACTCTTTGCATGTAACAAAGTATTGAACTGGGATATTTCCATGGATTTTGGTGTTATGTGTGGTCACTGTACAGTGACATCCAAAAAATCTATCATATCCCTGTTTGATGTAACAGAAAATTCAATACCCCAAATGTTGTTATTAAGATATTCCAAAAATTCTTGGAGATAATCTGCATCTGCACGCCACACCATCCAGCAATTATCTAAATATCTCCTCCATATGTCCATTTCTACCAGATATATGATTCTTCCAGGTAGGCCATAAAAGATCTGCATAAATTGGGGCAAAAGAAGCCCCATGGGAACACATTTTTAGTGAGGACATGTTCAGTTAAACAAATAATCAAGAGTATTGAAGCATGGAGGATAAAGTTCTGCTTTGGCAAGCCAATATTCCAAAGCTTGAAGCCCGGCCCAGTGTGGTATACTGGTATAAAGGGATTTTACATCCAATGTACACATCAACCATTCGGGATCAAGCTGAGTATCCTCAATGATTTTCAAGAATTGTGTTGTATCCTGGATTCTAGCCCTGACCAGTGGCAATAAAGGTTTCAGAAATTGAGTTAAAAATGCAGAAAGTGGTTCAGTGAGGGAGCCATGGCCAGAAACAATTGGCCTTCCTGGTGGGTGTGTAATAGATTTGTGTATTTTCGGAAGTAAATATAAGATTTGTTTATCTGGATCTTTAACCTGCAAATGTTGAACAGTTTTTTGTGTGATGATACCCTCCTCCAAAGCAGATTGTAAAAATAAATCAATCTCTTTTTTTAAATTTACTAGTGGGATCAATCCCCATTTGCATATAACAATGTCCATCCTCATTGACATAATAGTCCATGTTCAAAATGACCACTGCTCCACCCTTATCCGCTTGAAGAATAGCTATATTATGATTAGCTCAAAGTTCTGATAATGCCACCCTTTCTGCAGTGGTGATGTTATCTGTACTAATCGAAGCTTCAAAAAGGGGGAAGTGTAAATCTTTCAACACTGCCTGTTGAAAAATGGCTACATTTTTATTCATAGGCGGCTGAAAGGTAGATTTATAAAATGTAAAATCAGTAGAAAGATCTTTGTTACATGCAAAGAGTATGCATCCACGTCACACCATCCACAACATTCCCAAATCTCAATATTTGAGAATTCGGAGAATTAATTCTTCTCATGAGGACTATACAGTTGTTACAATCCAGATTTTTTTGTATCTCTGATATTGAATCTGCCAGAATTTGGTCAGATAGGCAGGAAAGGAACACATTGCTGGAATATAGGGATAAAAGTAAACATCTCAATGGCCAAAACATCAGACTCATCACCACTTTGGGTAAAAATCACAAAACAGTTAAACAGCAATTGGAATATTTTGTTAGTCAATGAATTTTGAGGGGTATCCTGGATAATCAGTGTTCATTTTCATTTAGCCATTATAAGCAGAGAGAAAGTGGTGCAGCAAAATATAAACAACTTACAATTATGGGGGATGAGTTATTAGGAACATTTCGATGTGGACATTGTATATCATGTGCCCAAGTTAATCAGTTAAAACAGTTTACAAGCTCCAACACAAGTAAAGTATATGACATCAGAGTTTTTGGTAATTGTTCCACTAGTTGGGTTATTTATCTGGCAACATGCCAATGCAAATCATTCTATGTTGGCAAAACATCACGTTCATTAAGAATCAGCAATGCCCTTTATTTACATACCATCAAACATCCGTTTATTTAACATTTATTTATTTAACATTTGTTGACCGGGAATGTTGACCTTGGTGCCTTATTTCCACCTGGTCTTAATGACCATTTATAATTCATAAAACTATGATAGTTATTAAGTCATAATCTGAATACACAGTACTAAACATTGAATTGATTTTGTTATCATTAATACCTTCAATATTTATGTCATTAGGAATATTTATTCCAGAATTTTTATACATGTTTGCCTTTGTCATTTTCTTACTGCTGTAATTAGGTATTATTATTTTGTTGAAATGTGTATACACACTTATGTGTTTTGGTATACACCTTTCATCTTTTGTGTTTGTTCTAGTATGCAGCATTGCCTGGTGTTCTTGTTGAGTAGTTATCCCTCAGAAAGAGTACCATTTATCTTAACTTTTGCTGTTGACTTTGTATTTTCACATAACCAGCTCTCATTTCCTATAGAAAACTATACCTTTCCATTGCCTTAGCCACATAGTCCTTGCAGACCCTATCAAATGCTTTTTCCGCATCTAGGGTTTTCAGTAGCAGAGGTAAAGCCATGGGCTAATTTCAGTATATTATTAAACATCTGCCTTCCCTTCCATAAACCATATTGATCTAATTCCAATAACTTGAGCAGAATCTTTGCTGTTCTGTTAGTTACAATGGCCATAAAATTTTGTAGTTGAGATTTAAAATATAGATTGGCCTGTAGGGTCAACTGGGAACTTTCACTCTTGAGATTATTGCTACTACTACTTTCTCCCAAGAGTCTGGGTCCAGTTCATCATTTCAATATTTGATTTTATATTTATTTATTTATTTCCACTTTGTTGACCAAAGCAGTCCCACTAGGCAGTGACATTTTTTTTCAGAGGTGACCTGAGGTGGTGATCTTTCTGACTAGGGATTATTTGGCCAGGTCATCTGAGAAATTCCTCTACTCTCATGCTATGGGGTCATCTGATGTCATTTTCATTCATTACTGAACAATTGGGTTTGGATCTGATCCTCTGATCTGTCGCGACTGCTTCTTCTAGATCATAGAACACTTTAACTTTCAATCTCCTTCCTTTACCCATAATGCCCCAGCCACCTAACATAACTTGAATCTCATTTGCCACCATTGCAATCAGATGTAGATTGCGAGCTCTCAAGCTTTGGGTATAACTTTCTAACAGTTCTCATTGGTCAGTTTTTTTCTTTTAATATCCATGCTATTATATAGTACTACTTTTTTCCTCCCTTTAATCCTATGTATCTATTTTTTTCTTATACTCTTGAGTAGTATTAATACCATTTCTGGTAGTCCTGATGTTCTTCGTGTTTCACTGTTGCAGTCATCACATTTGGATTATCCCTGCCAGCATAGTCTTCGGCCGGCTCGAATACCAGAGACTTAGTATTTCTGAGTCATTTGCTGTCACTTCAGGACTGATGTCAGTTTGTCAGTAGTATAAAGTAAGGCAGCCGACGCCATTACAATCAGTCTTTTTTACCTTGGAGCCCGAAGGAGAAGCAGTTCGCATGAGTGCCGGTCGGCCGCTACCTGAGTTTTCGTCTTGCGAATTGAAGTTGAAGTCTTCTAAAGCTAAGTACCCCATTGGGGATCCTTTTTTCTTGCAATAACCAATGTCAGAAAAAGTTAATAATTGTCTCGCCTGTGGAAAGCAAACACCTCACCGAGACTTCCATTCTTAGTGTGTCACTTGTTTAGGACCAGACCACGACGTCCCCCATTGTCGCTTCTGTGCTTTGTTCAACGCCAGAACTGTCTGTCGTCAGGCCCTTATTGTAGCCAGATATTTTCCCTTACAGTCCTCGAATTCTGATATGGCTTCGGTAAGCCATCCGACAGCAGATCTACTGAAAAAATGTAAATAAAGATAGAGACAGACCGCACAGGTCCAAACCTACTCACGACGCTTCTGTTAAGCTAGTTGTCAGTTCTCCAGTCCTCACTGAGACGCTTTCGCAGCACCTGAAGTTCACTTCTGTGGATTTGCAGGCTGCTACTGAGACCCTTTCGGAATCCAGTGTGCCGCAAAGCTCTTCTGCAGCTAAGGAACCTGCGGTCGTCTCTACCTTGGATGGGTCCGGAGCTGCTGAGCAGGCACCAGCTTCTGAAGAAGTCCTTTGCACTACCGATTCTCGACACAAACCGATGTCTTCTTTCGTGACTACCGTTCTTTCAAAAACGACCAAGTTTCTAAGGCCCAGGGTACGAACCACACCCAAGAAACCGACGACCCACTCTGAGGCACCTGCTTCCTTGCCTCAGTCTCAAATGCTTAAAATGGCGAAGGACCTCATCATGCTGATCAGGGGATCCAGCTACCTTCTCGAAAAGGAAAAGAGATCTAGCCCCTGTAGTTTTGTCTGAACAAAAGTCAGATGAATCTGATGCATCTGAATATGAAGACATGCAACCCCTCTCTACTTATGAGGATTCCGATGCAGAGGATTCCATTCCTTCAGCCTCTCCTTCATAGGATTTTCCTTTGGGGAAACCCTGCATACCTTAAGGGAGCATTTTCATTGGGAGAATCAAGACTACCCTCAGTCTAAAAAGAGACTCAGGGAATTCCTAGATCTTCCACAGCACAGACCTTTGGCCCATCCCCCCAGTCCTAGATGTTATGGAGGATGTTTTCCTGGAATCCTGCTTGACTCCTGACACCCTCCCTCCTACACCCAGAAAACCAGACAGGTACTATAGAGTCCCTGGCTCTCACAAATTTCTTTTTAAAAATCCTACTGCTGACCCTGAGGTTATTTCTCAAAGCCCTAAAGGAATTAAAGCAGCCTCTGCTAAGAATCACAACCCCTCAGACAGGGATTCCCGAGCACTGGACAGATGGATTAAAAAAGTGTACACCTCAGCTACTCTTGCTATCAGGGCACTAAATTGTCAGTTCCATATGCTGAAATTTCAGCAACATATCCTGGAATTCCTTAAACAAAAAAATGTCCTCCTTTCTTGCATGGGCAGACTCTAAAGAATTACAAGAGTTAATGCATTCTGCAAGTCAAGTAACTAAACACACCTTGCACTGTGGTTTTGACGCCCTGGAAGCTTCTTGCAGGGCAGCAGCTACTGGATCTGTAATTAGAAGGCATGCATGGCTTAAGGAACAGCCCCTGCCAGACCATGTCAAATCTAAATTGTTGGATGCCCCCTTGCACAAAGAACTTATTTGGCACTAAGGCAAAAGAGGTCTTAAAGATGGATGAAAAAGCAAAATCTATGCAAACAGTTAAGGATTTCTTGCAGGTCCAGCCACCTAGGTTCACCAGGCATTGTCCCACTAAACATTGGTCCTTTCCTGCTCCCAGTAAGCCAGTCCAGTCTAGACCCTAGGGAACCAGACCCCCCCCCCCCAGACAGCAGCCACAGGGAATGCAGAGATCTAAGCAGTGGACTACTTCCACTTCAAACCCAGGGAGTTCTAAGCCACCCCCTTATGGTAAGAATTCACAATGACTCACCACCCCCACCCCCTACCTCTGCCCACCTTCTCTTACCTCTAAGAGGAAAACTCTCCTTTCATGCAAGCACCTGGGCCACCATTACCAGCGACCACTGGGTTCTAAACATAGTGTCTCAGGGATACAGATTTTCCTTCCACACACTTCCAACCCCCAAAGGGTTCCCAGATCTACCACCAAACCAGTGGGCAGAGGCTCAAAAGCAAATCCTTTCTCTGCTCTCTATGAGGGCAGTAGAGCACGTTCCTGCAGAACAGATAGGCCAAGGTTTCTACTCCAGACTTTTTCTGGTGCCCAGAAAATAGGATGCCTGGCGCCCCATCCTTGATCTATCCATTCTAAATACCTTCCTGGTGATCCCAAAATTCAAAATGCTCACCCTCCAACAGCTGCTTCCCATGCTGTCCAAGGACACTACCCTAGATCTAAAAGAGGCCTAGCTCCACATTCCTGTCAGGGGAATCATGCAGGAAATGTCTCCGTTTCAGGGCAGGATCTCAACACTATCAGTTCTCTGCACTTCCCTTTGGCTTATCTGTGGCTCTCAGCGTTTTCACAAAATGTCTGGCTCCGGCCATTGCCTTTTGCAGACAAAGAAATATTCAGATTACCCATACTTAGACAACTGCCTTATTCAGGAAGACAGTCAGGAAAAGCTGCTCAAACACCTGGCCTTTGTAAAGACCCTACTAACCTCCCTAGGGTACACAATCAATGAAAATAAATCCAAACAGGTGCCCACCCTAAGGATTATCTTCCTGGGAGCAAGCCTGGACACAGCATCCCAGATGGCATATCTTACACCAGAGAAACAAATTTTCCTGACAACCTGCTTCTCTCAACTAGCCACCAGTCCCCAGCTATCTGCAAGGAAGATTCTGCAAGCTCTGGAGTTCATGACATCTTGCATACTACTCATTCCATATGCCAGACTGCATATGAGCAAACTTCAGTGGTGCCTAAAAAGCCTTTGGTGTCAACACTCTCAAGACCTGGAAACTCTTCTACCTATAATTCCTTGCCCCAGAAAAGATTTTCTTTGGTGGGCAACAGCATGCTCCCACAACAAGAGACTGCCTTTCTTACCACCCCGCCGCCTCCCAGACCCGCACCACAGATGCATCAGACTATGCTTGGGTACACACCTGGATGGCAGGTGCATACAGGGCCAATGGAGCCCGCAGCAAATACCTCTGCACATCAGTCAAAAAGAGATGATGGCTGCGCAGCACACCTTGATAGCCTTCAAGCCCCTTCTCTTTCCAGGGGCTCTCATGATCAAAACAAACAACACCACTGTGATGTGGTATATCAACAAGCAGGGAGGGACTCACTCCTACCCTCTGTGCAGGCTGGCTATGACCCCATGACCATTTGGCACACAGCCTCTGCCATGCAACTACACCTGTTAGCACAATTCCTCCCAGGCTCTCTCAACTCTCTGGCAGACCCATTGAGCAGAAATCTTCTGGACCCACATGAGTGGCAGCTCAACAGAAGAACCTTCACCCTAATAACTCATAAATGGGGCACACCGAAGGTCGACCTCTTTGCCTCCCACACCAACCATCAGCTCAGCAAATTCTGCACCAGGGAGCATCATTGCATGTCTTGGAAAGTGGATGCCCTGTCCTTCCCCTGGGTTAGTCTGTCAGTCTGTGCCTTTCCTGCACTACCTTTCATCCCCAGGGTACTGGTCAAAATAAAGGAGGAAAAACAAAGGACCATTCTTATAGCTCCAGACTTGCCCTGGCAGCACTGGTACCCCTTGCTGCGCAGCCTGTCCCCACTGCCCCCATGGCATCTTACTGGGATTCCAAACCTCCTGACCCAGAAGGAAGGGGAAGTCATGCATCGCCAATTGCAGGCACTCAGTTTGGCAGCTTGGCTTATTCACTAACCCCCAACCAATCTGACAACCTCAGTAAACCGGTTTTAGATATTATCCGTGAGGCCAGATGCCCTATCACCAGACAGTCTTATGCTGACAAACGGAAAAGGTTCTGCACCTGGATCCAGGCTAAGGGAGCCAATACGGCACAGCTTTCCCTCCCTCTCGTTCTGGATTATTTAGCTGGCCTACTACACAGTGACACCTCCTTCTCCTCTATTAAAAATTCATGCCTCTGCTATTTCTGCTCATATTCTCACTGAGCAGCCACTTTTCTCACACCCCTTGATCAAACAGTTCCTAAGAGAGGTCAGCAACTTGAGGCCACCCAGAAGGGCACCAACACCAGCTTGGGACCTTAACTGTGTACTAGAAAAACTCCCCCTGCCCCCCCCTCCCCCTTCCGAACCAGCTTCTTCTGCAGAGCTAAAATTTCTGTTCTGGAAAACAGCATTCCTTCTGGCCATCACTTCAGCCAGAAGAGTCTCTGAACTACAAGCGCTAATGGCTGTGGAGCCCTTCATCATCTTCCATGCTGACAGGGTATACCTCAGATCTAACCCATCCTTCATGCCCAAGGTGGTGCCCAGTGTGGCTCTCAACCAATCCATTTGCCTAACTTTTTTCCTAATCTACAGAACAAGATTCTGCACTCTCTGGATGTGCACAGACAGCTCAGATTCTTTCTAGACGGTACTAAATCCTTCAGAAAGTCTGATCAATTGCTGGTTAGCTTTGCTACAGGGGCAGAAGGCAAAGCCAACTCCAAACAAACCATCTCCAAATGAATAGCACACTCCATCCACATCTGCTACAAGCAACATGGAAATCCTCCCCTCAAGGGGGTCAGGACACACTCCACCAGAGCAGCCTTCACCTCTGCAGCTTTCCTCAGAGGAGTCCCCACCAGGGGCATCCTAGAGGCTGCCACCTGGACATCTGTTTACACTTTTACCAAGCATTGCCACCTGCCTCTCTTCTCCAAATCCGGGGCAGGGTTTGCATCTGCAGTCTTGCAAGGCATCCTAGCCAGCCCATAGTTTTCTTGACTGCCTCCACCCATTTCCTCAGCTTTGGGAATCAACCCAAATGCAGTAGTGACTGCAACAGTGAAACACGAAGAACATAGTACAGTTGTGTGCACTTACCATAAATGTAGATGTTCGAGTGTATACACCGTTTCAGTCCTAGTTTCCCTCCCTCCATCCCCTTTTATTCTCTTTTCTTACAAGGGACATATTGGTATTTATTTTCCACTGGTGGGGTTCTTCCACCAGAACCTAGCTCCTATTTGGGGGGCTCCTGACAGGTTAGGGCAAGAAAAACTGATGTAATGGTGTCTGCTGCCTTACTTTATACTACTGACGACCTGACATCAGTCCTGAAGCAACAGCAACCAACGCAGAAATACTAAGTCTCTGGTATTCGGGCCAGCTGAGGGCTACCCTGACAGGGATAACCCAAATGTGAGGACTGCAACAGTGAATACATTCTAACATCTGCATTTATTGTAAGTGTACACAACTGTACTTTCCTGTTCTGCTTCTAGTACTTTTATAGTATGTCTTATTTTGCATCATTGGGTAATTCTTTCCTTTCTTTTCTTTATTTAAAAAAAAAAAGCTTTTCTATTTCCATTTGGCTTTCCATTTTAACATATATGATAAGCTGTGCAGCTTTAAGAAATGAGTGGTGTGTGGGCATAAAAGCCCCAGCTGGGACACCCACACAATGTGTGCATGTTGTCTAGGCCCTAAACACCTAGATGTCGAGTGTAAGATATGAAGGGGGTTTAACTCCAGTGCTCTTATGGAGGTGAAGAACATATTGATTCTTAGGGGCTTTCTTCCCTCTAAACATTCCTCTATGGCTGGGGCTCAAACCCCCAATATACAAGATAAGAAGGGTGACTCTGTGGCCAAAGAGTCTCATAAGAGATCCCTGAATCTTCCTTTTACTTTGACTTCAACTTCAGCTCCATCGTCAGGGCATTCGACAAAACTTGCATGAGAAATGTGATCGGATCGTGTCAAATCCAAAGTTATGGTTCAAAAGATCCTCCCAGATCCATTCTCCACCTTTGGTCTTGGAGCCAGTCACATCCAGGCTTCCTTCACCTTTTCTTGAACAGTCTCCAAGATGTCATTTGAGGCCATTTTCCATTGCTTCCTGTCTTTAGTCTTCCAGGAGCCTATCTAAGACAGATGTGGATAGGATGATGAGGAAGTTCCTAAGGATGCAAATTCAAATGTGAGTTCTTTTGGCTTCGACCCCATTGGATACAGAGACCCTCCATAGAGCCACACCATCTATCATAGTTCTTTCTCCGATCTGTGCTTCAATTTCCAAGCCATTGGATCCATAAGTCTTGGAGTTGTCTTCCTCGGATCTGAAGATATTGACATCTTTGACTGCCGTGGTCTCTCTGAGCTGTCTGGCCCAAGTACCCCAGAGCCAAAGTGTTGGTGCTGACTCTAGGGTGTTGGATTTGACTCCAGAGTTGTCAGAGCCTTCTCTCCCCCTCAGAGCATCAACATTAGGTAGCTTGGCACTGACTCCCTCCTTGGGTGGTTTGCCTGTGGGACAACAGGAGCCAACAATCCACAAGCCTGCTTTTGTCAGATCCATCAGTTTCTACTTCTCCCTGGCACTCCACTTTCAAGGTAGTGGAGAGAGCATTCTATACCAACTCTGTCCACGTTCCAACTTCTCTGTCTCATTCATTATGCATCCAGAGCCTCATTCATCCATTCTACCAGGGCAGCCAGCCCGAACCAGTCTGCAGGCCACCTGGTAGGGCATCATTTTCTCTACTGATACCTCCTTGGAGTATCCTGCTGAGGAGGTCCCTCAGAAGAGAAAGTGCAAAAGGAGGCATTTGAGATGCAATATAAGAGTCTGTCACCGAAGACTCTGATTTTGTTGAGGGGCAAGGGTCCCCCCAGATCACCATCCGATGATGTCTCATTTGGAGGCATCTTAGAGCTCCTCAAACAAAGTGGTGGTTGGTCCCCTGATAACCCTTCCCAGGAGGAATTGGTGTATCTGGAGACATTTGGGTCTGGCCCATCCACCTCCTGGGTGACTCCACCTGCCTATGAGCTCATAGATTTAGTCTCTCAACAGGTGTAGAAGGAACCAAACACAGTTGAGCCTATACCCAAGAGACCAGAAAAGACCCTTGTGCCTCCTTTCCATACCTCTTTGACTGGCTAATGACAGCTCCACTCAGGCATCAACTGATTCAAGTAAGGGACTACTTACTCCAGCTGTGCTCTCATCCAGGGATATTTGTCATTTATAACAAATTTCAGTTCAATCCAACTCAAACTTTGGAATTCATTAGGGCTCATTTCAGTACAGCCAGTCAAATAGCATGTCCTTTTATTTATCTTTTGCAGTATTCCTGACATAAGGGAAGTTGCCTGTCAAGGCGACAACCTGACCTTGGCCAGTATATTAAAGTCTTCTCTACCTAGGGTACATGGTATGTCCGACGTAGCCCATTAACAGATGTTGGCCATAAAAGAGATGCATGCCTTCACCACTTTCAGAACTTCTTTGCCACCACCAGTCCCAGATGTCGTTCTGCTGCCGGAATCGCTTGCTAAACTATGACAAGCGCCTCACTGGGGAAATCTTTTTTGTCTTTTTCCTGCTACCTTGTCTTTTATTGAGGTTATGTCATCCAGGAAAGGAATGTGTGACTTTGGAAGGCAGATACCACATAAGGATAGTCACTCCCAGTGCTTGTTTTGCCTCGGGCCCCAGCACAACCACAAAAACTGCTCCATTTGTCAGTCTTTTGTAACTAAGACCCTCTGAAGTCAGTTATCCTCCTTCGCAATCTTCTTAGAAAGCCAACACCTTAAGCTTTTAGCCAAGTGCGCAGTGGAAACCTCCTCGGACCCGACGACCGAGCCTGCTAAATGTAAGGCCCAAAAACATAGGCCTGAAGCAGAAACTGTGCCTCTCAATATGGATGTCTCTTCTGAAGCACATGAGAGTTCGGAGATGCACACCATTCTGGATCTGAACCCACAAACTGAGCCCATTTCACAAACTGCCTTGATACTGGACGTATGCAAGTCCAGAGAGGCAGCTCAGACATAGAGTTCCGATGTCCGGGGGAACCCAAGCTTATTTTGTCAGAAGGCCCTAGGGGAATTACTCAAATCACTGGTAGGGAGGATGTCGACTTGGACTTGGTTGAATGTAGGCCTGCATCCCGCCCACCTTCTTTGTATCGCATGGATACTCTAAAAAAGAAAAAACAAAAAATTAAGCAAGTTTCACCCTCCCGACCCTCTGAAAGAATAGCAAAATTATATTATTGTTATACCAGCCTTTTTAGATGCTTTTGCATCCACTTCCACTCCCCTTGACTCTCAGCATCCAGCCCCAATAAAGCTGGGCAGGTACTACAAAATACCTAAGGACTGCAGTTTCAAGGCCCCAGTTGCAGACCCTTCTGTGAATTTCACTAGCGTGTGATAAGGCCTCCAGGTCGCTTCCTTCTACCTTCAAACAAGGATTGCAGACAGCTGGAGTGGCTGGGCAAGAAAATCTATACCTCATCCATTCTGGCCTTCAGAGCTCTGAACTACCATACCCACATAACCAGATATAATCTGGAACGCCTGTCTCAACTTTCAAAACTTATTTCAGACATGCCAGACTCGGAAAACACATCCTTGGCATCATCCCTCATTGCTACCTCTTCTCAGGTAGCCAGACATTCTATTAAATGGAACTACAATGCTGTAGAAGCCACCTCAAGATCTGCAGCTTCCTCTTCTGCCCTTTGAAGATTTCCCTGACTAACACTTCCACTCCCTCTTTGAGGACATTACAGCAAAATTATTGGATGCCCCCTTGGACAACACTGCTCTTTTTTTGTAAACCCTCTGCAGAGCTGTTTAAGTCTCTGCAAGAGAAAAGTAAGGAACTAAGACCTTAATCATGTTCTGGTATCCCCTGTACCTAAATTTCACAGGAATTACCCTGTAAAAAGCAAGTCTTCATATACAGGCAATCCAGAGCCCCACAACCAAAACCCCAAAAATGGACTAAGAAAACTCATCAGTTTCCTCCTACATCTTCCTCCTCTTCTCAGCTTGCTAAGCAGCCCTTTCCTGATCGGACAGTCTCCTTCTCATAACTCCTCAAGCAGTCAGGGCACCCCTCCCCTCTCCCAATGCTTAACTCTTTCTCTTCCATCCTAGGAACTCATCAACCAAGATTCTTGGGTGTTGAGCATCATCAGAAGGGGGAGTACTTCATGGGCTGGCACAAGATGCCTCCCTTCAGGGGTATACCCCAGCCTGCAAATGAACTGGAGCCCCTTTTTTCTCCATTCCTGCAAAACCTGCTGAAACAGGGGACTATTCAGCCTGTGCCCCAGGACAAGAGGGAAGAGGCTTCTACTCACACCTATCCCTATTTTCCAGGAGGAAAGGTGTTTGGAGACCCATCCTAGATCTCTCCTACCTCAACAACTTTCTGATAGTTCCCACATTCAGAATGCGTACCCTGCAAATCTTATTCCCTCTTATCCTCCCTCAAGCATTCCTAGCCTCCGTAGACATCAGGGATGCTTACCTCCATATACCCATTCAACCCAGATACAAGAGATTTCTGCTCTTTTTGTCTGGGATCCTCACAGTATCAGTTCTCAGCTTTGCCTTTTGGACTCTCCACTGCCTCGAGTGTCTTCACAAAATGCCTAGCATATGTGGTTGCTTTTTGCAGACTCCAAAGTATCCTAATCTTCCCCTATCTAGACCTTTTGATTCAAGCCAATTCCCAAACGGAATTGAACAAAATCTCCGGTTGACAATTGCCATTCTACAAAGCCTGGAATTCACCATAAATTTCATAAAGTCATCCCTGGTCCCATCCCAGGACCATACCTTTCTGGGGTGCAGATTTCAAACCAAGAGTATGGTGGTGTCTCCTCCACCTACCAAGGGACAGGAGATGTCTCTGCTGTTTGCAGAGATTCTCCCCCTCGATGTGCTGTCTGCAAGACAGTTCCTGAGAATTTTGGGCTTGATGGTATCCACCATCCCTATGATTCCTCTAGCAAGGCTATACATGAGCAAATTCCAGTGGTTCCTAAAGTCAGTGTGGTCTCAACATGCCCACCCTCTGGAATACCAAATGCATCTTCTACCATGTCACAATAAGGAGCTCCAGTGGTGGATAACACTGCTGTCTCGAAACCCATGCCTACCCATTCACCCACTGCCAGCAACTCAAGTGCTGTACATGGATGCATCAGACACGGGCTGTGTAGCAGCCCTGATCCACCACACAGTACAAGGACAGTGGACACCCTCTCAGAGGAGGGATCACATAAATGTCAAAGAAATGAAGATACTAATCCTTGCCCTTCAAACCTTCCAGTCCCTGATCAGACCAGGGAGATTACGCATACACAGAGACAGTATGACAGTCTTGTGGTATATCAGCAAATGTGGGGGAGGGGGGACAAGATCCTACCTCCTATTCATACTAGCCATACAGGCCTGAGATCTAGCATGCCTACTGGATATCTCCTTCCAGGCAGTCTATATCCCTTCCAGTCAGAATGCTGTGGCAGACACTCTAAGCAGATCCAGAACACAGGCCCACAAATGGATGCTTCACAGGGATGTGTTGTTCCATAGCTTGTTTGCCTCCTTGAACAAGCAACTTCCAAAGTTTTGTGCCAGAGAACCCCATTCTCAGGCAACGAGAGTGGACGCCCTATCAGTCTCCTGGGTGGTGAAATTCCTGTATGCATCCCTCCTTTTCCACTTATTCCGAAAGTCCTGCTGAAAATTCAACAGAACAAACCAAAAATCATGCTGGTAAGTCCCTATTGGCCAAGACAGCATTGGTCCCACTATCCCCCCTTCTACTTCATGTAGCCAAGGGCAATCATCACAAGTTACCCACAAACTGGACCTACTAACACAGAACGGGTCTATGTAATAAAACCGAAAGTGCATATGTGCGACTACATAAAAGTCAACACATAATGCACAAAAACTAAAAATAGTGAACAGCCACATAAGCAAATTCTTCCTTAGGGAAAAAACGTTCACTAAAAAAAATAATTTAACACCATAAACAGGTGGGGGGCTTCACCCCACCCCCACCCCCCAACGTGGGGGGCTCTGCCCCCCACACACCCCTAACTAAATACACCAACTCCGAGATTGCACTATAGGGAAGGAAAGGGCAACTCCGTGAAGTTGGCCAACTATCTCCTTGCCCTATGACATATTCATTGAATCTCTTAAATGTGATTCAATGAATGTGTCACTGTTTCCATATTCACTCAGAAGCATTTTCGTGCTTTTAATGTAGGCCCACACAGAACAAGGGCTCACTCATACACCCACTTTATTGTCAAAATGTTGAATAAACAGTCTGTGACATTTATGTTTTGGAAAAATTAGCTCGAAAATGCAGTATATGATCATATTGTTGAATTGAATTGAATAATAGCCAATTTTTTATGTGCATTTGCCTTTAAAAGTTCAACTATATAAAAATGAGCATTTGTATTGGTGGAAACGGTATTGGCGTGCATTTGTTAGTTGTTGGGGCTATACATATTATGAAAGTCTTTTTGGATTAATTTATTCAAAAATGGAGTTTTGCAAACAATTTCTAAGTAAGTGCATACTTATATATTAAGGCTTATGTTTTTAAAAATATGTGAGTAAATATAGTTTGTGATTGATGTTATATTGCGATTGATGTTATATTGCTTGTAGGTGTTACTGTGCAATATGAGTCGTCTTCTTGCTTGTCATATTGCTCCTGGCAAAGTTGGTGATGTCTGTGAAGCAGTGTTGTCTCAAAAGGGGAAACAAATGATCTGATGTTGTTAATCTTCGTTCATTCCTTACTGATGGGTTATGGATTCCATCCTCGGAACCGAGCTGGCCAATTATCAAGCTCTCGTCAGCCAAAAACTCTCGAGCCAAGGTCCTACCCAGAATGCTCTGCTCCCTGTTACCTCAGATCTCATTTGCTGTGTTGCTGTACAGCCGTGTCAAGCCACTTTCTTCAGCTAAGTGTCTAATTTTTTGAAAGTTTTATATATTTTTTCTACTTTAAAAGTTTTTCTAACAGTTTCTGTTAATTTTCTCCTACTCTTATCGTATCCTTAAGACTCTCTCCCTTTACTCTATTTCTCTTTATTACCCTTTTCTTACCTTTGAGGCAATTCTTCATTACCGTTGTTGGTAATCCTTCTTCCTTCTCTTCTTACCTTTTTGGGTAGCCTTTCCTCTTCTTTTTGGTACTGTTCTTCTTCTTCTCCATATCATTATGTTGGATAAGAAAAGTAGCATTGGTTTTAAGCAGTGTAAGGATTGCGGCCGTAAGTTACCACTTTCCGATGGCCATGACTTGTGTCTATTGTTTAAATGTCTCCCACCTTACTGTGGTTCCCTATGTGGGATTTGTAGAAATTTTTCGACCTGGACTCTTAATGAGAGAAAGAACAAATTAATCTTGAAAGGTCTTCTCAAATCTCCTTTCTGTGAGGCTATTTTTGGGTCAGAGGGCTCACCCCCTCCTGTTAAACCCCATAAGAGGCATTCTTCCTCTTCCTCATCGAGGTTGTTCCCTTCATCTCCCTCTGGAGATCATAGGGAGTCGAATCATAAGAAGGTGAAATTGACTGCTACTTCGGCGCTGCCACCTGTGACCCTGTCAGCTTCAGGCTCTGCACCGCCCCAGCTGATTCTTGTTCCAACCATGTCCTCCTTATCGACACTAGCATCAGAGTTCCTGATGCAGACAATTATGGCTCCAGCAGTTCCATCGCAGCCTTTACCGGCACCATCCACGCAGGTACAGTCCCCTTCGGCACCGGTGGTACAATCCCCTTCGGCCCTGAGTATGACGTTGCTGTCCTCCATGGTGCAGACACTTTCGGCACCAACATGTTCTTCTGTGCAGTCCTTTTCGGCACCATCATTGTTACTGGACACTTTCAGCACCAACATGTTCTTCAGTGCAGTCCTTTTTGGCATTATCATTGTTACCAGTGCAGACACTTTCCTCCACGGCACCGTACCAATCAGTGCAGACACTTGCTTTTGTGGTGCAAACACCTTCATCTTCTGTGGCGCTGATGTCGGCGCACACTACTTCCACATCATTTTCTTCAGTGCAGACGTCCTCGGTTCCGGGCTCTGCACCTCTTGAATTAGCAAGGACCAAGTACTTTCCTTCCTTGGATCCATTCTTCGGTAGCCAATACAGTCCTTTTCTAGGAAGGCCAGAGTCGCCCTCAGGTTTCTCTATGAGGTCGACCAGGAGCCTCTCTGAGCAAGATGTGTTGCAGCTTCTTGACCATTTGCTTATGGCCAGAGGTCTCAATGTGGCACATGAAATCACAGGGTTCTTTCTGTGATGAACGTGCCGAGTTCTCCCCTAGAGGCAGAGGGGGAAACTCCAATGGAAAACTACCCTTTCGGGGCAGAGGGGTTCCAGAGATTCTTTCTCTGGCCAACCCTATCAGCACTCCTGAAGCGTTGCCTGACTGCTCACCTCTGGAAGTGGTCGGGGGTCATTTTTCTTTGTACCCCGCTGCCTGGTGAAATATAACCACTGACTCTTGGGTACAATGGATAATATCCAGAGGCTATTGCATCCCCTTCCGTCTTTGCCCAGTCTCATCCAGAGTATTACCTGATGTTCCACCTAGTCAAAGGGAAGCAGCAGCACACGAAATCCAAAAGCTGCTACAAAAGAGAGTCATCCAGACAGGCCCCCCAGACCAGATAGGATCCGTTTTTTACTCAAGGTTCTTTTTAGTGCCAAAAAAGACAGGGGACTGGAGATCAATTCTGGATCTCAGCCCACTGAACATATTTGTAAAAACAGAGAAATTCCGAATGGTCATCCTTCCTCTCCTGGAAGAAGACGATTGGATGTGCTCTGTAGATCTTCAAGATGCGTATTACCACATAAAAATGGGCAAACACTCAAGAAGATACCTCCTCTTCCACATAGGAGCCAGTCACTACCAATTTAGAGCTCTGCCCTTCAGTCTCTCTGCAGCCCCCAGAGTGTTCACCAAATGCATGGCAGTGGTTATCGTTCACTTGCGACTTCAAGGATTCCAGGCATTTCCATTTCTAGACAACTGGCTCCTCATCTCCCCGACCAAGTGTCTACTGGAAGAAGCCCTGGAGTACACTTCTCAAAATCCCCAACAATGGTCTCCCCCCTTCAGCCCCCATCAACTGAAAGCCACAGTGACCACGGACACCTCCCTGATGGGATGAGGGGACTATGTCAGGGAAACACGGTCCAATGCACCTGGTCAGAGATAGAGGCCCTTTTGCATATCAGTGTCCTGAAACTGAGGGTGGTACTACTAGCGCTGCAAGCATTTCATTCCATCCTTCTGTCAGGGACTATTGCGATCCAATCAGACAACATGTCAGTGGTCTGGTACATCAACAAGCAAGGGGGCACCGGATCTTACCTGTTATGCCAAGAGGCCTTGAGAATATGGCAATGGGCGATAGCTTCCAACCACTTTCTAATTGCAACGCACATTCCTGGGAGCTCCAGCGTGATAGCGGACAAATTGAGCAGATGCATTTTACAACCTCACGAGTGGTCTCTCAACCCTATGATAGTGGCAAGAATCTTCAACCTCTGGGGCCAGCCTTGCAATATTCTTATTGCATCTCATAAATCGTCCACCAGACTAATCTTTCTCAATAAATGGAAAAGGTTTTCTCTATGGGCAGCAAATAAACAATTAGACTCTTTGTCAGCCCCATTTTCTGTGGGTTTGGCTTACTTATCACATCTTTTCCACTCTGGGGTGTCTGCCTCTACTATTTGTGTGCATTTAGTTGCCATTTCAAATTTGTACATTGGCTTTCAGGATTCTTTGCTTATGTCTCATTGACTCTGTAAAACTTTCTTGAAGGGGGTTATCAACTTAAAACCTCCCTTTAGAGAACCAGTACAACCTTGGGATTTGGCATTGCTTCTGCAAGCTCTAACAGCTCCCCACTTTGAACCTGCGTCCTCATGTGATGTAAAATATCTCTCTTGGAAAACTTTGTTTCTGATTGCAATCACATCGGCCAGACACTTTTCAGAACTTCAAGCCTTATGCATCAAACCTCCCTACCTTATCTTCCATAAGGATAAGGTACCACTGAGAACTAATTCTTCCTTTTTATCAAAAGTGGTGTCAGAGTGGTCTGGCAACTAGTCTATTGACCTTGCAGTGTTCTTTTCTAACCACTCCAACAAGGGGAGAGTATTACCTGCACTCCTTGGATGTTCAAATACAATTTTATCTGGACAGAACAAAATCTATACGTAAATCAGACCAACGTTTCTGGCTTTTTCTGGACCTAGACGAGGTCATCCTGTCTCAAAAGTTACATTGGCTTCATGGTTGAGAAATTGTATTACCTTTATCTACAACAGAAATGTCACTTTCCCTCAGAGAGAAAGCTCATTCTACAAGGTCTATGGCAACTTCAGCAGCTTTCCATGCTAAGGCTTCCCTCAATGATATTTGCTCAGCTGAGACTTGGGCCAAACCTCATACCTTCATTCTTCATTACAAATTGGACTTGGCCTCCAGAGGTAGAGCTTCCTTTGGCTC